>NC_092748.1:115730968-116042968 GCF_047496795.1 Chiloscyllium punctatum | reverse complement strand
GAGGTCCAGGAAGGGGAGGGAGGTGTCAGAGACGGTCTAGGTAAATTTAAGGTCAGGATGGAATGTGTTGGTGAAGTTGATGAATTGCTCAACCTCCTCGCAGGAGCACGAGGTGGCACCAATGCAGTCATCAATATAGCGGAGGAAGAGGTGGGGAGTGGTGCCAGTGTAATTACGGAAGATCAACTGTTCTACGTAGCCAACAAAGAGACAGGCATAGCTGGCGCCCATACGTGTGCCCATGCCTACCCCTTTGGCCTGGAGGAAGTGGGAGGATTCACTTCCCTAACTGTTACCTCATAATCCTATGCTATTTGAAGTCAGGGCAACATTCTTCCTCCTGACTAAAAAAATACAGTTTGTGAGCCAGTCCATCCTTATTACCAGTTATGTTTGTGGTTCACCAGAACCATAAAGATAACACGAGGTAGGTGAAGGGTAAACTTGAATAGGGAATACTTTATTGAAGGTCTCTCAGCTCCACAGTTGGTTTTGGTCTGCCTTCCTTAGCTCCTGCCTCTGGGTCACCTGACTCACTCTCTTAAAGGGGCAACACACACCCAACTACATACATAACATTCTTCCTTTCTGTTTTTCACACTGAAGTATATAACTTCACATTTAACTCTGCTCTCCTGCACCTGACATGTATTTTCCCGCCCACTCAACATATCGAAGTCTCCTTGCATCTTCCTCACAACCCCACCCAGTTGTGTGTCATCAGCTAACTTGGAAATGTGTCATCTGATTCCCTCATGCTGTTTATACATACATAGTGAATTCACAGCTTGCCATTCAGAAAAAAATCCATTTTTTCCCACACTGTTTCCTGCCTGTCATCCAGTTTTCGATCCATGCCAACATGTTACTCATCTGCTTTAATTGACTTCTTCTGAGGGACCTTATCAAAAACCGACTGAAAATTTATCACATCCACTGGTTCTGCCTTATCTATTCTACTCATTACACCCTCAAAAGCTGCAGTAGATTTGTTCAGCATGCTTTGCCTTTCATAAGCCCATAGTGGATTTATCCAATCTCATTAATGCCTTACACAAGCTGGCTGTGACGAAATAATAGTTGTTCTGTTCTCCCTGTCAGGGTTTACCTTTGACAGTTAGCTTAGCACTGCAACGTGCCTTCCCTGCAGTGAACTTCACCACTCCGCTCATGTCAGGGGAGGTGTTGCTGAGGATCAGCCGCTGGATAGTCCCTCTGTTTTCAATGCGGACCCCATCCCCATTCTGAAGGAGCTGTCCATTTAGACTCCACTGAGGGGCTCTGATCGTAGGCACTGACACCTCGCATTCCAACTGGATTGCATTAGGGGCTGTCACCTCCATGTCCACCAGTTCCTTCATTATCAGAATGGCTTGCTCTGGAACAAAAGGAACAATGATGCGAATACATTTGAGGCAGTTCAGAGAAAGTTCACTAAATCAATTTCAGAGATGAAGAGAGATTGAGCAGTTTAAGCCTATAACTCTCAGGAGTTTAGAAGAATGAGTGGAGATTTAACGGGTTATATAGATGGGAAGGGGATAGAAAGAACATTGCCACTGGTGGGGCAATCTAGAAAGAGTTCATGGATTTAAGGAGTAGCAGATTTAATATAGAGAGGAGAAGGAATTACTTCTCTTAAAGAATCACGAATCTGTGGAATTTGCTACACCAGAGTGCAGTGGATGCTGGGGCATTGGATAAATTTAAGGTGGAGAGAGATAGAATTTTAATTAGTAATGGGTTAAAAAGGATATGGGGAGTGGCAGCAGAGTGGAGGTGAGACTGAGATGAGAGCAGCCACAATCATATCAAATGGCAGAGCAGGCCAGAGGCTTACTTCTGCTTATGCTGTTCTTATGCTCTCAATCTCATTCCAATGGAACTCACTCCCTCAGGCCACCTTTTCCTTTATTTTTCCATCCATTTCTGCTCTCTTTATCCTCCCTTATATTTCTCTCTTTACTTACGCTTCTCATTGTACTGCAAAAAAAAGGAAACAAGAGAAGGCTATTCAGCCTCTCAAACCTGTTTCCCATTGGTAACTGGTTGTGAAATGATGTTCACACACGTATAAAGGGGTACATCAGACTATTGTCAATCATTTACACACTGACACAGGAAATGAAGAAGGGCTTTTGCCCAAAACGTCGATTTTCCTGCTCCTTGAATGCTGCCTGACCTGCTGTGCTTTTCCAGCACCACTCTAATCTAAAATTGCCTCTGAACAACCTGGTTTCAACATTAAGATTCTTCCCACGTGTGCTAGACTTGACCCACTAAGATAGCTTATCTTCTCTTTTTTAGAAAGACCTCAATTAGCTCTTAATCATTTATAGTATATAGAGTTGTATAAATTGCTTGTAATTTACTGCTTTAAACTGTGGAAGACTGTGCATAACCAATCATTGATTACTAAGAGTTCTGTGGGTCAGTGCATCCTCTCTGAAAGGCTGAGCTCTGATTTGCCTGTGAGCTGCTTCAGTGGCTACACCAGGGGATTGACCTATAGCCACTAAGGCCTTGGAAGAACTGGACCATGTCTGTCCCACATACCTTCCACAAGTACCTTGGCAGACGAGCAGTCATCAAAGGCGTCACAGGTGTAGGTGGCTTCATCCTCGAAGCTGACATCATGGATGACCAGCTGCCGGTAGCAGTCCTCGCTGCAGATCTCATACTTGCTGCTAGCATACAGTTCTTCTCCCCCCCGGTACCAACATACATTGGCATGTGGCTTGGAAACTTTACACTCCAAAATGACCTTGTGTTTCTCCAGTGCAGTCTTGTCCCGCAGAGGCTTAACAATCTTGACTGGCAATTCTAAGGAAGCAGAGACACAGTGAATGACAAAAAAAACAACTATGTGCCAAACTTAGGAGATGCCCAATCATCAACTCCGAGGATATGGAAGATATAGACTTTTGGGAAATAGATGGTGACATCTTGCAAAATGTCCAGATTACAGGGGAGGAAGTGCTGGATGTCTTGAAACGGTTAAAGGTGGATAAATCCCCAGGACCTGATCAGGTGTACCCGAGAACTCTGTGGGA
The DNA here is from genome assembly GCF_047496795.1 of Chiloscyllium punctatum. Classification (NCBI taxonomy): domain Eukaryota; kingdom Metazoa; phylum Chordata; class Chondrichthyes; order Orectolobiformes; family Hemiscylliidae; genus Chiloscyllium; species Chiloscyllium punctatum. The sequence continues at coordinate 116,039,915 of NC_092748.1, read as the reverse complement.
AACTCTGTGCTGGGCCTCTTGCTGAGATATTTGTATCATCGATAGTCACAGGTGAGGTGGCGGAAGACTGGAGGTTGGCAAACGTGGCGCCACTGTTTAAGAAGGGCGGTAAAGACAAGCCAGGGAACTATACAGCGGTGAGCCTGACCTCAGTGGTGGGCAAGTTGTTGGAGGGAATCCTGAGGGACAGGATGTACATGTATTTGGAAAGGAAAGGACTGATTAGGGATAGTCAACATGGCTTTGTGCGTGGGAAATCGTGTCTCACAAACATGATTGAGTTTTTTGAAGTAACAAAGAAGATTGATGAGGGCAGAGCTGTAGATGTGATCTATATGGACTTCAGTAAGGCGTTTGACAAGGTTCCCCATGGGAGACTGATTAGCAAGGTTAGATCTCATGGAATAAAGGGAGAACTAGCCATTTGGATACAGAACTGGCTCAAAGGTAGAAGACAGAGGGTGGTGGTGGAGGGTTGTTTTTCAGACTGGAGGCCTGTGACCAGTGGAGTGCCACAAGGATCGGTGCTGGGTCCTCTACCTTTTGTCATTTACATAAATGATTTGGATGTGAGCATAAGAGGTACAGTTAGTAAGTATGCAGATGACACCAAAATTGGAGGTGCAGTGGACAGCAAAGAGGGTTTCCTCAGATTACAACAGGATCTGAACCAGATGGGCCAATGGGCTGAGAAGTGGCAGATGGAGTTTAATTCAGATAAATGAGAGGTGCTGCATTTTGAGAAAGTGAATCTTAGCAGGACTTATACACTTAATGGTAAGGTCCTAGGGAGTGTTGCTGAACAAAGAGACCTTGGAGTGCAGGTTCATAGCTCCTTGAAAGTGGAGTTGCAGGTAGATAGGATAGTGAAGAAGGTGTTTGGTATGTTTTCCTTTATTGGTCAGAGGATTGAGTACAGGAGTTGGGGCATCATGTTGCGGCTGTACAGGACATTGGTTAGGCCACTGTTGGAATATTGTGTGCAATTCTGGTCTCCTTCCTATCGGAAAGATGTTGTGAAACATGAAAGGATTCCTAAAAGATTTACAAGGATGTTGCCAGGGTTGGAGGATTTGAGCTATAGGGAGAGGCTGAACAGGCTGGGGCTGTTTCCTTGCAGCGTCGGAGGCTGAGGAGTGATCTTATAGAGGTTTACAAAATTATGAGGGGCATGGATAGGATAAAAAGACAAAGTCTTTTCCCTGGGATCAGGGAGTTCAGAACTAGAGGGCATAGATTTAAGGTGAGAGAGGAAAGATATAAAAGAGACCTAAGGGGCAACTTTTTCACACAGAGGGTGGTACGTGAATGGAATGAGCTGCCAGAGGATGTGGTGGTGGTTGGTACAATTACAACATTTAAGAGGCATTCGACGGGTATATGAATAGGAAGGGTTTGGAGGGGTATGGGCCGGGTGCTGGCAGGTGGGACTAGATTGGGTTAGGATATGTGGTTGGCGTGGACAGGTTGGACCGAAGGGTCTGTTTCCGTGCTGTACACCTCTATGACTCTACTCCTCTTGGCTCTGCTTCCACCTGTTGGCTTCAGGTCAACCAAGAGACATCCTCCCATTCTCTATTACTTACGGTTCAGGTTTAAGGAAGAGAAAATGACTATTGCACAGTTCTACCCCAATCTGATCTACCCCAATCGCACCCCAGATTTTTTACAATTAAAGAGTCATTTATTTGTAAAGTGCAGACACAGCTGTGATGCAATTCAGGATAAGCAACAAATACTGCCTTACCCTGAGCTGTCCACAATCAGCCAATTTGCAGTCAGTAAGCTCTAACAGCAACAATTAGATAAATTACCAAAGCAATTTTTCTTAAAATTGATGTTGGTTGAAGGTACATTGGCCCAGGAAACTAGGGAGAACTTCTTTCATCTCTAATTGTGCAACTCCCTTCCATCCACCAGAGAACAGACAGAGCTCAGTTTAATGCATTATTGGAAGGCGACACCTCAAACAGTGCACCACTCTCTCAGCACTGACTCTCTAACAGTGCAGCACTCGCTCAGTAATGACTCTGACAGTGCAGCACTTCCCTAATATTGACCACTGAAGATGCAGCACTCTCTTTGCACTGACCCTCTGACACTGCAGCACTCCCTCAGTACTGACCCTCCAATAGTGCATTATTCCCTCAGTAATGACCCTTTAATAGTGCAGTGCTCCCTCAGTACTGAGCCTCCAACAGCATGGGGCTCTCTCAATAGCAAAATAGCAGTCTCAGTCTAATTGTATGCTCTATCTCCGGACTGCACAATTCTCTTGAATTGATGAGTATTTCCCTCCTGATGCAAAGTCCCTGGGCCAGTGCAGACAGAGGAAAGGCTCTCACCCTTGAGTGCAAATGGAAAGGTGAACTGGAAAGAAGCAACCAAAATACCATTGACATCTAGACGAGCGGCAGACTCGGCATTCTTGGCTCTGAATCGAATTTCTCCAGCATCCTCTGCCCTCACCTTGTAGATCAGCAGGAAATGTTTGGTCCCTTGAAATATGAGACAATCAGAAAAATTAGTTTCCACCTGATCACTTACACACACACACAGACACACACACACACACAGATCCTGAGTTCAATTCCAGCCTTGGGTGTCTGTGTGGAATTTGTATAGGTTTTCTCCAGGTTGTCTGTTTTCTTCCCACAGTCCAAAGATATACAAGTTGGGTGGACTGGTCATGCTAGATTGCCCGATGTGCAGACTAAGTGGATTGGCCATGTTAAATGGAGGGTGAAAGGGTAGGGGACCGGGCTCTGCTTGGGATACTGTTTGGAGGGTTGGTGTGGACTCAATGGACCAAATAGCCTGCTTCCACACTGTATGGATTCTAACATTCCCTTGACAATATCCACATCAAATGGTCCCAGGACAAGTACATCATGAGGTTAGATACACAGTAATATCACTCTGTTATTTTACATGAAATAGTGAACGTGGTTAAATTTGAATACAGTTCCCACAATTCACTATCCATGTCATCCTGACACAGAAATATCACTCTGGACTCCAAATCCTTTCACTGTACTGAGGTACATGTGACAATAATACATCAAATTAATAGTTTTCTCACATGATCTTTGTGAACACACCCCTTGCGTCTCCTTACCCTCCTGTCTAATTTTGACATTGCTGTTTGATTTGATTCTATTTCCATTCTGTAACCATTCACTCTTCACTTCTGCATGGGACACTTCACAGACGAAGACTGCGTTATTGTTCTCTCGAACTTCCTGATCCTCTAGCTCCTTCACAATCTGAATTTCCTGTTCTGTGGGGACATAACAGATAGAACATTCAGTGTATTTAAAGTCAGAGCTGACCATCTAACTCCCTGAGGTATTCTTCCCTGAGGCAGTGACATCAGGTCACTCCACTTAATCCCAAGCTGAGCTCCCAACCCCATTCCAACTCCATCACAAGATGACCCACTTGAACTATGGCATTGTCTGTCTATTGCATCATTGCTGCTGTTGTGACAAATAGATTTGACCAATGCAATGGTCTCTTGGGCAACTTATTATGTTGCCACCTCTGAAAACTGGAACCCAACCAAACAGTCCTGCCACTACTTAGGCACACATCATTGTTTTGACTGAGCCTGCAGGGTGCTTTGATGTTAACTAGCACTGCTCATCATAATAGTTTTTGAATTTAAATAGGGAGAGGATTTAGCCAAATATATGGTTTAGATTGTTATGAAGTTGTGTACAATACTCATGAAGTGGAAGGTAGGAAGCTAGAGTTTGTTTATTTAAATAAAAGGGGGACAGAGTGTGTGAGATCCCTTTAAGGCATAAAGTGCTTTTCAAAGCTTGGAGATTTTTTTTAAAAATCTGCAAGCAGCTGTCGATGTACAGACAGTTCTAAAGTGGAAATGTAATAACTGGCTGTGTGATTTGAAAACCTTAGGCTTTTTTTGGTTTTGGTAACTCGCTTGAATCAGCCAATTAATTTAATCTAAGCCCTTAGATACTGAATACCTATCAAATTTAAATCTGGAGGTACCGGTGTTGGACTGGGGTGGACAAAGAAAAATCACACAATGCCAGGTTATGGTCCAACAGGTTTATTTGGAGGCACTAGCTTTCGAAGTGCTGCTCCTTCATCAGGTGGTTGTGGAGTATAAGATCATAAGACACAGAATTTAGAGTAAAAGGGTTACAGTGTCATGTAGCTGTACTGATATATTAAACAAATTTAGATTAAGTCTTTCATCTTTTAGAATGGAATATGCTACTTCCAGTTCTTTAATATGTAAATCCCAAAATTCCTTTCTTTTTTGTAAATATATTTATTAACCAAAAAACAATTTTTTGACTTTACAAAAATATAGGTATTAAAAATAGAACAAATGTCACTATAATAAAAAAACACAAATTACAATACTACAGTCTTACTAACTACTAACCTACCTATAGTACAAAACAAAACCAAACAATGTGAAAAACAACACCAATAAATAAGTAATTGACTAATAAAAAACAACAACAAAAGAACACACAATACAAAATCACAATGCTCGGCGGAAAGCTCCCAAACAAAAACAAGCATTGTATATATACCCGTATGACCTCAGGAGATCCCCTCTCCAGGGCTCAGCAAACCTAACCATCTTGGTTAAACGAGCACCCTAGTTAAGATAGCAGACAGATCTGTGTCCAAATAACTCAAAAAGGGCTGCCATGTCTTATAAAAAAGGTCTGTTGTGTGGTGCACCATATGTGTGAAAAACTCCAAGGGAATGTGCTCCATAATTAATTTCCGCCATCCCAGCAAGCCCATTGGGTTCTCAGACATCCAATTCATAAGAATATTCTTCTGTGCACAGTAAGTAAGACTTTTAAATAGTTTCTTCCCATGCCCGTCTAAAGATGATAAATTTGCTAGACCTAAGAGGAGAGATATTGGGTCTACTTTAACTTTGGTCCTCAATAACCTCCCTTACAATCCCGACACACCGCTCCAATAAACAGGAGCCTGTGGCATGTCCAGAAGCAATGGGTAAGAGTAACTACAATTATATTACATTTGGGCCTGACAGGCTGGTGTCAAATGTGCGGAACTTATAACTGCATAACACATGTCCTATTACAAATTGAGATCTTCTGCACGCTCTTCCATATGTCCTCACACATTTCAGAAGAGATCTCCACTCCTAGCTCTTGCTCCCAAACCTCTCATAACTGGTTAATACCCTGACAGGCCCTACCACCCAGCAGAATGGACCTCTGCTGGGCAGCCCATACTTGCGGTTAGTTGCATGAAAGACATTATAACCTCCCTCTCAAACAAGTTTCCCAAACTAGAAACTCATCTTGCTACCCAAAGTTTGAACCTTCAGTCCATCATCCCTCATCAGAACCTCGGCATACCAACTATGGGAGTGAGTGGTAAAGTCTTGGATATGCAATCCTTACTCTGACACATTGGCCTCCATGCCTTGACTGAAACATCCTGAAACAGCCCCAAATGAATTAATACATTGTATCAGATGGGGTACGAAGGTAGTCAGGTCTAATAAAAAACAGAAGGACATCATCCGCATACAGTGTAATCTTGTGTACCCACGATCCCACTTCCAGAGCGGTTATGTGGACGTTCTGACGAATGGCCTCTGCCAGCAGCTCTATCACCAATGTAAACAACAACAGTGAGAGGGGGCAGCTTTGAAAACTACCACTGCCAATCTTAAAGTTCCCGTTGGTGATGACCACAGCCAGAGGGTTGTGATATAAAACCTCCACCCGCCTAACAAAGATCCCACCCAACCCACTCTAACATTTAAAAGAGATAGGTCTATTCCACCTGGTCAAATGCTTTCTCTGCATCTAAGGAAATCACCAACCCCTGGATCGATTGTTGCTGACATGCTTGGATCATATTCAGCAACCTTAATATTATTAGAATACCTATGGTCCCTTATAAAAACTGTCTGGTCCTCTGACAAAACAGGGCAACAACCTTCTCCAATCTCAGCACCAAAATCTTAGACAGAATCTTAAAATCTGAATTTAAATGGGCCTGTATGAGGCACAATCCTCAGGAACCTTCCCCTTCTTAAGAATGAGGGAAATATTAGCTTCTCTCAAAGATGGTAGTAGGCATTCAAGCAATAGGAGTGCTTGTACATTTACAGCATCAGCGTTGACAGAATCCCTATTAACCCGTTGTAAAACTCACCTGGGAGACCATAAGGACCAGGAGCTTTCCAACTCTGAAGGTGCTTAGCTGCCTCCTGTATTTCCTAAACCATCAAGGGGGCATTAAGGAGAGAGGCCTGTTCCAGGGTAACCCCCAGGAAGTCTAGGCTCTTAAAAAAGGCTTCAATCTTGGCCCTCAAATCCTCACAACCTTCAGACTGATACAATTCAGGGGAGGGACGGTGGCTCAGCAGTTAGAATGCTGCCTCACAGCACCAGAAACCCAGTTTCGATTTCAGCTTCGGGCGATTGCCTGTGTGGAGTTTGCACATTCTCCCTGTGTCTGTGTGGGTTTCCTTCAGGTGCTCTGGTTTTATCCCACAATCCAAAAATGTGTAGGTCAGGTGAATTGGCCATGCTAAATTGCCCATAGTATTCGGTACATTAGTCAGGTAAATGTAGGGGAATGAGGCTGGATGGGTTACTCTTCGGAGGTGACTTGTTTGGCTGAAGGGGCCTGTTTCCATACTGTAGGGAATCTAATCTAATCTAAAAACTCCAAAAAAGCCTCATTAATCTTTTTGGCATCGTATGTGAGGACCCCGGCGCTGTCTCTGACTGCAGTAATGAATTGGGAGCATGTTTTTCCCTAGTCAGACACACAAAATAATTCCCTCGCCTATCCCCATACTCAAACAGCCTTTGTCTCGCAAGAGCAAGTTCTTTCTTTGCGGTTTGTGTAAGTATTGAATTTAAGGCAACCTGAAGGGCCTTGATTCATTGTAGCTTGGTCAGCGAAGGCCTTGCAAAATGTGCTGCCTCAGCGACTTTCAGCCGCGTCTCAAGTAGACGCTGCTGTTCCCCCTTCTGTCGTTTCTGGCTAGCTGAATAGGAAATAACTAATCCCCTAGCAAAGGCCTTCACGGTCTCCCATAGCATTGAAGGACTACCAGCTGTTCCTGAGCTGATAGTCAAGGGTGGCACGGTGGCTCAGTGGTTAGCACTGCTGCCTCACAGCACCAGGGTCCGAGGTTCGATTCCAGCCTCTGGCAACTGTCCGTGTGGAGTTTGCGTGGGTTTCCTCCGGGTGCTCCGGTTTCCACAGTCCAAAGATGTGCAGGTGAGGTGAATTGGCCATGCTAAATTGCCCATAGGTTAGGTGCATTAGTCAGAGGGAAATGGGTCTGGGTAGGTTACTGTTCAGAGAATCGGTGTGGACTTGTTGGGCCAAAGGGCCCATTTCCACACAGTAGGGAATCGAATCTAACCTAGACCTCCCAAAACTCCCTCAAAAAAATTCGACAAATTTGGAATCCTTAAAGGAGAAATGGATCCAGACGCCAGTGCCATAAACCTAGCCCCTCACTCTTGGCCTTAACCTCCAAATATACTGCTGCATGATCAGAGATAGCTATGTTCCCATTCTTGCAACCTATAATCGAATCCAGAAGTGTCAAGGGAGCCAAAAAATCAATCCTCGAGTGACATTTATGTGGGTTTGAAAAAAGGTGAAGGCCCTGGCAGTAGGATGAAGACATCTCCAAATATTCACCAGCCCCAACTCCACACATAAGTCAGCCACCTACTTGGCCTGTGAAGAAATAATTGGGGGCCCACTAGGTATCTTGTCCACTATTGGATCCAAAAGGCAGTTGAAATTCCCTCCTATAATAATGTGCTCTGTTCCAAAGGCACTCAACTTAGAATTGACACTAATCAAAACTTTGAGGGGATGCGGCGGAGGACAGTAGACATTTAAAATGCCATATTCGTCCCCATATATCAGGGCCTTAAGTGTCACAAACCATCCTTGCTCATGTTTCACCTGCTCTAATAATGTGAACGGAAGGTTTTTCTGGATAAGTACTGCCACTCCCCAACTTTTAGTAATAAAGGATGAAAAGAATACCTGACCATTACCTCCCGTTGTAACTTCAGGTGTTCGCAATTGTCAAGATGGATTTCCTGCAACAGGGTGATATCAACCTCTTAAGACTATGAAGCACTTTTTTCCTTTTAACAGGTGACTGACTTCCCTTGATATTCCAGGTGCACCATTTAACAAGACACTTCGCCATATCCCCTTTCAGAGACCCTTGAGCCCCCGGGAAGGAGAACCCTGCTTACAATGCGCCGAGCACAAGTAAATAGAGACTCACGGAGTGACAGAGTTGAGCATACAAAAACTACTGTATCATAGCAATGAACAAATATTGCTACCAAAAAACTACAAAGAAAACCAACTATAAAACCTTGAACGGGAGACTGTTCCCCCTGTCCATAGGGGGCACTCACTCTACCCATCTCTTCCTGCACAGTTCCTTCAGGCCTTGACTGTGCTCCAGCCTTAGGCAAAAAAAAAGTTAATAAACAAGGAGCTGATCCTTAAGTCAACAAAAGAAGACAATGTCAGGATAAGTACTCCCCCCATCCCCAGCTCCATGTCACCCCTACTTGTGACTAAAAGAGAAAAAGAACTAAAAAAAAGGAAAACAACAAAGGGCACCCACAAAATTTCCCTGATCAAATCCAGTTATGAACAGCTAATAGCAACTACATATTCGAAGACTTTTGTTTTTTTTTAAATTACTAGGAAAAGAGAAAGAAAAAAGGGAAAACACAGGGAAAGAAGGAAAAGAGGATGAATATTAACCGTATTCTAGAGACCAATCAGTCTATTTTAAAGTGTCTACAAAGTTCTTGGCTTTATCCACTGAGTCAAATGTATAAACTGAGTCCTTGCAACCTGAAACGGAGCACCATGGGGTATCATGGAATACTGGCTGCCCAGGTTCCTCAGCCTCTTTTTAACTTAATCGAAGGACCTCCTCTTTCGAATTATAGCTGCCAAGTAATCCTGGAAAAACATGATTTTTGACCCCTTGTGCAGAGGTGCCTGTGGATCTTTCCCCAGTAATCTGGAGGCTTCTATCACTCTTTGCTTGTCCCTGTATGTGAGGAAGTGCACTAGGACCAGGCAGGGGCACTGTACTGGCCCAGACCTACGCACCGCCACCCGATAGGCCCTTTCAATATGCAGCTGCCTGGTTTCAATTTGAAGGCCCAGGAACTGTGGCAGCCAGTTTTCAAAGAAGCTGACTGGCTACCCACCTTCTTCATCCTCCAGGAGCCCGACAAACCGAAGATTTGTCCTCTAACCTCGATTTTCGAGGTTGACCTGATCTTGCAAGGCCCACACTTCCTGCTCCAGTACCTGGAACTGTCCAGATGAGGACTCGATCGCCACATTCGAGGCCGTGGTTCGACCCTCCACCTCCTCCATCCACTCCCCAGGCCCTAGAGCTCCCGTTCATGCTTCTACGGCATAGGCACGAGGGGTTAGACCTGGGCACGGAACGTCTCGATCACAGCCTCAACTTTCATGGGAAGTCTCGTGGGAAGTCATCCTACTGCTGCGGCCTCTGGCATGCCCAGTACAGCAGGGGAGTGTCCTCCTTGCTGCTGTTTGCTCGCTCCTTTTCCTTTTGGCATCCTTTCCACTCCAAACTGTCAACGAATATGTGTCCTTCAAGTTTTAAAATGAGCAATTCCTCCATATATGTTGGCCAGGGATGGTAAAAAACACCAATATGCTTTGGCTGTTAGGCAGAGCCGTCCAAGGCAGTTCTACTGAATTGCCGCCATCTTGCCGAGTCCCCCAAAACACCTTTTAAGTTACAATATCAAATTAGCTTGAGCTTTTCTAACAATAGGTGCCATCTCAGCTCAGACAATACCTGGAAGGTATGAGGTTAAAGTCTGTCTGTGTCCCAATGTCGAGTGAATCCTTAGAAGAGTATAAAGGTAGTAGGAGTATACTTAAGAGGAAAATCAGGAGGGGAAAAAGGGGACATGAAATAGCCTTGGCAAACAGAATTAAGGACATTCCAAAGGGTTTTTACAAATACATTAAGGACTAGGAAGAGAATAGGACACCTCAAAGATCAGCATGCCGGCCTTTGTGTGGAGCCGCAGAAAATGGGGGAGATACTAAACAAGTATTTTGCATCAATATTTACTCTGGAAAAGGACATGAAAGTAGCGAAATGATGGTGACACCTTGCAAATGTCCATATTACAGAGGAGGAAGTGCTGGATGTCTTGAAATGCATAAAGGTGAATAGAAACAGGAAAGGAGAGGTCACCCTGTTGGGAGTTTTCTATAGGCCTCTGAATAGTTCCAGAGATGTAGAGGAAAGGATAGCAAAGATGATTCTCGAAAGGAGTGAGAGAGACAGGGTAGTTGTCATGGGGGACTTCAACTTTCCAAATATTGACTGGGAACACTATAGTATGAGTACAAAAGATGGGTCCACTGAAGCGACAGGGCTTGTATACCCTTGAGTTTAGAAGACTGAGAGGGGATCTGATTGAGATATATAAGATTATGAAAGGATTGGACACTCTGGCAGCAGGAAACATGTTTCCGCTGATGGGTGAGTGCCGAACCAGAGGACACAGCTTAAAAATACGGGGTAGACCATTTAGGACAGAGATGAGGAGAAACGTCTTCACCCAGAGAGTGGTGGCTGTGTGGAATGCTCTGCCCCAGAGGGCAGTGGAGGCCCAGTCTCTGGATTCATTTAAGAAAGAGTTGGATAGAGCTCTCAAAGATAGTGGAATCAAGGGTTATGGAGATAAGGCAGGAAGAGGATACTGATTAGGAATGATCAGCCATGATCATATTGAATGGCGGTGCAGGCTCGAAGGGCAGAATGGCCTACTCCTGCACCTATTGTCTATTGTCTATTAGGTCAGTTTTTGTCCAGTGTGTGCAGGAGGGCTTCCTGACACAGTATGTAGACAGGCCAACAAGGGGCGAAGCCACATTCGATTTGGTACTGGGTAATGAGCACGGCCAGGTGTTAGACTTGGAAGCAGGTGAGCACTTTGGTGATAGCGATCACAATTCTGTTATGTTTATTTTAGTGATAGAAAGGGATAGGTGCTCTACCACTGGGCAAGAGTTACAGCTGGAGGAAAGGCAATTACAATGCGATTAGGCAAGATTTAGGAAGTATAGGACGGGGAAGGAAACTGCAGGGGATGGACCCATTAGAAATGTGGAGCTCATTCAAGGAAAAGCTCCTGTGTGTCCTAGATAAGTATGTACCCGTCAGGAAGGGAGGAAGCTGTAGAGCGTGGGAGCCGTGGTTTACGAAGGAAGTGGAATCTCTGGTCAAGAGGAAGAAGAAGGCTTATGTTAGGATGAGATGTGAAGGCTCAGTTAGGGCGCTTGAGAGTTACAAGGTAGCCAGGAAAGACCTAAAGAGAGAGCTCAGAAGAGCCAGAAGAAGACATATGAGAAGTTGTTGGTGGATAGGATCAGGGTAAACCCTAAGGCTTTCTATAGGTATTTAAGGAATAAAAGAATGACGAGAGTAAGATTAGGGCCAATTAAAGATAGTAGTGGGAAGTTGTGTGTGGAGTCAGAGGAGATAGGGGAAGCACTAAATGAATATTTTTCGACAGTATTCACTCTTGAAAACGACAATGTTGTCGAGGAGAATACTGAGATACAGGCTACTAGACTAGATGTGATTGAGGTTCACAAGGAAGAGGTATTAGAAATCCTGCAGAGTGTGAAAATAGATAAGTCCCTTGGGCCGGATGGGATTTATCCTAGGATCCTCTGGGAAGCCAGGGAGGAGATTGCCGAGCCTTTGACATTGATCTTTAAATCATCATTGTCTACAGGAATAGCGCCAGAAGACTGGAGGATAGCAAATGTGGTTCCCCTGTTCAAGAAAGGGAGGAGAGACAACCCAGGTAATTATACACCAGTGAGCCTTACTTCAGTTGTTGGTAAAGTGTCGGAAAAGGTTATAAGAGATAGGATTTATAATCATCTAGAAAAGAATAATTTGATTAGGGATAGTCAGCACGGTTTTGTGAAGGGTATGTTGTGCCTCACAAACTTTATTGAGTTCTTTGAGAAGGTGACCAAACAGGTAGATGAGATTAAACCGGTTGATGTGGTGTTTATGGATTTCAGCAAGGCGATTGATAAGGTTCCCCACAGTAGGCTATTGTACAAAATGTGGAGGAATGGGATTGTGGGAGATGTAGCAGTTTGGATCAGTAATTGGCTTGCTGAAAGAAGACAGAGGATGGTGGTTGATGGGAAATGTTCAACCTGGAGTCCAGTTACCAGTGGTGTACTGCAAGGGTTGGTGTTGGGTCCACTGCTGTTCGTCATTTTTATAAACGACCTGGATGAGGGCGTAGAAGGGTGGGTTAGTAAATTTGCAGATGACACTAAGGTCAGTGGAGTTGTGGATAATGACGAAGGATGTTGTAGGTTACAGAGAGACATAGATAAGCTGCAGAGCTGGGCTGAGAGGTGGCAAATGGAGTTTAATGTGGACAAGTATGAGGTGATTCACTTTGGTTGGAGTAACCGGACTGCAAAGTACTGGGCTAATGGTAAGATTCTTGGTAGTGTAGTTGAGCAGAAAGATCTTGGTGTCCATGTACACAGATTCTTGAAAGTTGTCACCCATGTTGACAGGGCTGTTAAGAAGGCACACAGTGTTTGTGCTTTTATTAATAATGGGATCAAGTTCCGGAACCATGAGGTTATGCTACAACTGTACAAAACTCTCGTGCAGCTACACTTAGAGTATTGTGTACAGTTCTGGTCACCGCATTACAAGAAGGATGTGGAAGCTTTGGAAAGGGTGCAGAGGAGGTTTACTAGGATGGTGCCTGGTATGGAGGGAAGGTTTTATGAGGAAAGGCTGAGGGGCTTGAGGCTGTTTTCATTGGAAAGAGGAAGGTTGAGAGGTGACTTAATAGAGACATACAAGATAATCAGAGGGTTAGATAGGGTGGACAGGGAGAGCCTTTTTCCAAGTATGGTGATGGTGAGCACGAGGGGGCATAGCTTTAAATTGAGGGGTGATAGATATAGGACAGATGTCAGAGGTAGTTTCTTTACTCAGAGATTAGTAAGGGTATGGAATGCTTTGCCTGCAACGGTCGTAGATTTGTGAACTTAAGTATATTTAAGTCGTCATTTGATAAGCATATGGAAGTACATGGAATAGTGTAGGTTAGATGGGCTTCAGATTGGTATGACAAGGGCCGAAGGGCCTGTACTGCACTGTAATGTTCTATGTTTTATGACCTCATCAGGTGTACCCTAGAACTCTGTGGGAAGCTAGGGAAGTGATTGCTGGGCCTCTTGCTGAGATATTTGTATCATCGATAGTCACAGGTGAGGTGCCGGAAGATTGGAGGTTGGCTAACGTGTTGCCTCTGTTTAAGAAGGGTGGTAAGGACAAGCCAGGGATCTGTAGACCAGTGAGCCTGACCTCAGTGGTGGGCAAGTTGTTGGAGGGAATCCTGAGGGACAGGATGTACATGTATTTGGAAAGGCAAGGACTGATTAGGGATAGTCAGCATGGCTTTGTGCATGGGAAATCATGTCTCACAAACTTGATTGAGTTTTTTGAAGAAGTAACAAAGAAGATTGATGAGGGTAAAGTAGTAAATGTGATCTATATGGACTTCAGTCAGGCATTTGACAAGGTTCCCCATGGGAGACTGGTTAGCAAGGTTAGATCTCACGGAATACAGTGAGAACTCGCCATTTGGATACAGAACTGGCTCAAAGGTAGAAGAAGAGGGTGGTGGCGGAGGTTTGTTTTTCAGACTGGAGGCCTGTGACCAGTGGAGTGCCACAAGGATCGGTGCTGGGTCCTCTACTTTTTGTAAATTATACAAATGATTTATTTGCAAGCATAAGAGATATAGTTAGTAAGTTTGCAGATGACACCAAAACCGGAGGTGTAGTGGACAACAAAGAAGGTTCCCTCAGATTACAACAGGATCTTGATCAGTTGGGCCAATGGGCTGAGAGGTGGTAGATGAAGTTTAATTCAGATATATGTGAGATGCTGCCTTTTGGGAAAGCAAATCTTAGCAGGACTTATACACTTAATGGTCAGGTCCCAGGGAGTGTTGCTAAACAAAGAGATCTTGGAGTGCAAGTTCATAGCTCCTCAAAAGTGGAGTCGCAGGTAGATAGGATAGTGAAGAAGGTGTTTGGTATGCTTTCTTTTATTGGTCAGAGTATTGAGATACAGGAGTTGGGGCATCATGTTGCAACTGTACAGGACATTGGTTCGGCCACTGTTGGAATATTGCTTGCAATTCTGGTCTCCTTCCTACCGGAAAGATGTTGTGAAACTTGAAAGTGTTCAGAAAAGATTTAGAAGGATGTTGCCAGTATTGGAGGATTTCAGTTAAAGGGAGAGGCTGAACAGGCTGGGGCTGTTTTCCCTGGAGCGGCAGAGGCTGAGGGGTGACCTTATAGAGGTTTACAAAATTATGAGGGGCATAGATAGGATAAATAGACAAAGTCTTTTTCCTGGGGTCGGGGAGTCCAGAACTAGAGGGCATAGGTTTAGGCTGAGAGGGGAAAGATATAAAAGAGACCTAAGGGGCAACTTTTTCACACAAGAGGGTGGTACGTGTATGGAATGAGCTGCCAGAGGAAGTAGTGTGGACTTGTACAATTGCAACATTTAAAAGGCATTTGGATGGGTATATGAATAGGAAGGGTTTGGAGGGATATGGGCCGGATGCTGGCAGGTGGGACTAGATTGGGTTGGGATGTCTGGTCGGCATGGACGGGTTGGACTGAAGGGTCTGTTTCCATGTACATCTCTATGACTCTATCCACGTCAGATGCCATATCACTTGCCCTTCACTCCTCCCTAGAACATCTTGACACCAAGAACAGCTACGTAAGAATCCTACTCATTGACTACAGTTCAGCCTTCAACATTAATATCCCCTCGAGACTAATTACTAAACTTCGTGATCTCGGACTAAGCCCCGCTCTCTGCAACTGGATCCTCAGTTTCCTGACCCACAGGCCACAATCAGTGAAGACTGGGGACAATATTTCATCCTCAGTAATGCTTAACACTGGATCCCCCCCAGGAGTGCGTACTCAGCCCCATTCTGTACTCACTGCATATCCATGACTGTGTCGCCAAATACCAGACTAATGCCATTTAGACGTTTGCTGATGACACCACCATAGTTGGTCAAATCACAGTTGGTGACAAAACAGACTACAGATGGGAGGTGGAAGACCAGGAAAATGGTGCACTCAGAACAACCTAGCTCTCAATGCTGGCATAACCAAGGAACTCATTATTGACTTTGGGCGGGATGTTACATATTAACAGCACAGAGGTTGTGCTCGTGGGAGTGGTCATCCACAACAAGCTTTCTTGGACTCTTCATGTGGTTATACTGATTAGAAAGGCCCAACAATGTCTCTTCTTCCTCAGGCAGCTGAGGAAATTTGGCATGATGGTGAATAGCCTTGCCAACTTATATAGGTGTGCCTTTGAGAGCAAATGTACCATTTAAGATCGGAGACGGTTACAGAGAGTGGTGAACTCAGCCTAGACAATCACAAAGGCCCACTTCCCATCTACAGAATCCACCTACCAGACCTGCTGCCAACAAAGGGCTGCCAGCATTCTCAAAGATCCATCCCACCCTGGCAATGTTTTTCTACAACCTCTACCATCAGGGAGAAGGTACAGAAGCCTGAACACATACACCAGCCGGTTTCGCAACAGTTTCTACAGTACTGTTGTTAGAATATTCAATGGACTCACAAACTCTCAACATTTGCCTGTACCTGTGTTTTTGTTTATGCTGCTGTCTACCTATTATTTACTATCTATGCTACTTAACTCTGTGATCTGTCTGTATTGCTCTCAAGACAAAGCTTTTCACTGTGCCTTGGTACACATGACAATAAATTCAATTCAATTCAATTCAATTTTTTTAGAATGGGTTGCAGGTTTCGGTTCATTAATATTTAATCACAGAACTTCTTTCCAGTCACATTCTCGAGATGACATAAGGTTTTATCTAAAAAGGTGACATCTCAGTTCAGACAATGCATTAAAAGTGTGATTGGTCTGTCTGTATCCCAATCTTGAGCCAGACTGGTTCTATTTCCAAAGTAGGAATTTATAAAATGTTAAGGCGGCACAGTGGCACAGTGGTTAGCACTGCTGCTTCACAGCGCCAGAGACCTGGTTCAATTCCTGACTCAGGCGACTGACTGTGTGGAGTTTGCACATTCTCCCTGTGTCTGCGTGGGTTTCCTCCGGGTGCTCCGGTTTCCTCCCACAGTCCAAAGGTGTGCAGGTCAGGTGAACTGGCCCCGCGAGATTGCCCATAGTGTTAGGTAAAGGGGCAAATGTAGGGGAATGGGTGGGTTGCGCTTCGGTGGGTCGGTGTGGACTTGTTGGGCCAAAGGGCCTGTTTCCACACTGTAGGGAATCTAATCTAATCTACATGGATTGACTGCTTGCATTGACTGTCTACAGAATGTGCACTTTTTGAACAAAATGGAATGTATCTGCAATTACAATTCTGCAAATGTAAATTCACCCCATAGACTTGTGTGTGCATGCATGTGAGAGAGTGTGTGTTTACAAGTGTGTGTGAGTGTAACTGAGTATAAGCCTGTGAGAGGGTGTGTGTGGGTCTAAGTGTGGGGGGTGTATGTATCTGACAGCAAGTATGAGAAAGGGTCTGTGTGAGTGTGAGTATGTAAGATTAAGTGTATAGGTGTGCTTCTGTGTGTGTAGATAGTATAGTGGGGTCACCTGTAGTATGACATGAACCCAAGTTGCCGATTGAGGTTATCCTCATGGGTAGTGAACTTGGCTATCGGCCTCTGCTTGGCCATTCTGTGTTGTTGCGTATCCCGAAGTCTGCCTTGGAGATGGATACCTGAAAATCTGAGGCCGATTGTCCCTGACCGTGAAGTGTTCCCCAACTAGGAGGGAACATCCCTACATGGCAACTGCTGTGCCATGTCCAGTCATCCATTGCTGTACCATTTGCTTGGTCTCGCCAATGTACTATGCCTCAGGGGATCCTTGCCTGCAATGTATGAGATAGACTATGATAGCTGTGTCACATGAGTACCTGCTGCATACATGGTGGGTGGTGTCCCCACATGTAATGGTGGTATCCTTTGACACGTCTTACAATGGTTGCCATGACAGGGTTGTACGGTATTGCGGTCGATGTGGTCCTGAAGGCCGGGCAGTTTGCTGCGAATAATGGTCTGCTTAAGGTTTGACGGTTCTTTAAAGGTGAGAAGTGGTGGTATAGGGAAGGTCTTGGTGAGGTGCTCATCCTCATCAATAATGTGTTGCAGGCTGGGAAGAACATGGCGTAGTTTCTCTGCTCCTGGGAAGTACTGGATAACAAAGGGCATCCTACTGGTTATACCTGACGTCTGTTTTTTGAGGAGGTCATTACGGTTTCTGGGATTTACATACTAATGATCTGAAACCTGCAACTCTTTCTATAAAATGAAAGACTTAACAGCAATCTAGGTTTGTTCAATATATCGTTTCAGTTGCATGACATATTCGCTATAAATTTCATGTCTTATGATTCTGCTCCACAGCTACCTGATGAAGAAATAGTGCTCCGAAAGCTAGTACTTCCAAATAAACCTGTTGGACTGTAACCTGGTGTTGTGAAGAAGCATTAAGGTAGACAAATCCCCAAGACCTGATGGGATCTATCTAGAATACAGACAGAGGCAGGTGAGGAAATTGCTGGGGCCTTGTACAAAATATTTACATCTTCTTTAGTCACAGGAGAGGAGCCAGAGGACTGGGGAATAGCCAATGTCCTTCATTTGATTAAGATGGGCAACAGGAATAATCTGGGAAATTACACACTACTACCTTGCATCAGCAGTAAGGAAAACTATTGGAGCAGTTTCTTAGGGATAGGATTTACTCACATTTGGAAATGTATGGACTTATCAGCTTTGTCTGGGTGAGGTCATGAGTCACAAACTTGACTGAAGTTTTTGAGGAAGTGACAATGTTTGAGGGCAGGAGAGCAGATGTTGTATAGATGCACTTTAGCAACGTCTTTGACAAGGTCCCTCATGATGGGCTGATATAAAAGGTGAAGTCATATGCGATCCTCGGTGATCTGATAAGATGGAATCTTGGTCTTAGTCAAAGAAGACAGAGTAATGATGGAAAGGTGTTTTTCTGACTGGAGATCTGTGACCAGTGGTGTTCCTCAGGGACCAGTGCAGGGAGCCCTGTTTGTCATATACATGAATGAATTGGAGATTGTAGGTGGTCTGATTAGTAAGTTGGCAGATGACCCAAAGTTTGGGGTAGCTGCAAATAACAAAGAGGATTGTCAGGTGATACAACAGGATATAGATAGACTGGAGGTTTGGCTGGATACATGGTGGTGGAATTTAATCTGGACAAATACAAGGTGATGCATTTTGGAAGATCGAATGCAGGATGGAAGCATATAGCAAATGGCAGAAGTCTTAGAGCCATTAACATAGAGGGATCTAGGCATACAGATCCAGTTCCCTGAGAGTTGGTCAAGAAGGCATATGGCATGTTTGCCTTCACTGGTCAAGGCACAGAGTATAAAATTTGGTCAATCATGTTGCGGCTCTATAGAACTTTAGTTAGGCCACATTTGGAATATTGCGCATAATTCTAGTCACCACACTACCAGAACATTGTGAGGGTACAGAGAAGGTTTACCAGGATGATGCCTTGTTTGGAGGGTATTAGCTATGAGGAAACTTTGGTCAAATTTGGCTTGTTCTAACATGAATGTTGCAGGCTGAGAGGCAACCTGGTAGAAGTTTACAAAACTTGAGATTCAATGCATAGTTGAATCTTTTCTCTACGGTAGAAATGTCAATTATTAGAGTATGGAGTTTTAAGGTAAAAGGGAGAAAGCTTACAGGAGATGTGAGAGGCAGGTTCTTTACACAGAGGGTGGAAAGTACTTGGGAATGCATTGCCAGAGGAGAATCAGGTACCATAGTGATGTTTAAGTGATATCTTGACAGATACATAAATAGGCAGGGAATAGAGAGATAAGGATGGAGTAGAGGCTAAAGGGTTTTAGCTCAGAAAGGTGCCATGTGTTGCAGGTTTGGTAGGCTGAAGGGCCTGTTACCGTGCTATATAGTTCTTTGTTCTAACACCCCTTCTCAAAGAGAGTCAGAGAGATGTATAGCATGAAAACAGATCCTTCGGTCAAACTCGTTCATGCCAACCAGATATCCCAACTCAATCTAGTCCTGCTTGCCAACACCTAGCCCATATCCTTCCAAACCCTTCCTACACACAGACACACCTAAATGCCTTTTAAATGCTGCAATTGTACTAGCCTCCACCACTTCCTTTGGCAAATCATTCCATACACATACCACTCTCTGTGTGAAAAATTGCCCCTTAGGTCCCTTATATATCTTTTCCCTCTCACCCTGAACCTATGCCCTCTAGTTCTGGACTCCCCAACCCCAGGGAAAAGACGTTTTCTATTTATCCTTTCTATGCCACTCATGATTTTATAAACCTCTGGAAGGTCACTCCTCAGTCTCCAAACCTCCAGGGAAAACAGCACCAGCCTATTCAACCTCTCCCTATAGCTCAAATCCTCCAAACCTGGCAACATCCTTGTAAATCTTTTCTGAACTCTTGCAAGCTTCATAACATCCTACCATTAGGAAGGAAACCGGAATTGCACGCAATATTTCAACAGTCGCCCAATTAATGTCCCGTACAGCTGCAACATGATTTTCCAATCATGTACTCAATATCTGACCAATAAAGAAAAGCATACTAAATGCCATCTTCACTATCCTATCTACCTGCAACTCTACCTTCAAGGAGCTATGAACCTGCACGACAAGGTCTCTTTGTTCAGCAACACTCCCCGGGACCTTACCATTACGTGTACAAGTACTGTTCTGATTTGCTTTCCCAAAATGCAGCACCTTGCATTTATCTGAATTAAACTCCTTCTGCCATTCCTCAACCCATCGGCCCATCTGATCAAGATCCCGTTGCAATCTGAGGTAACCTTCTTTGCTGTCCACTACACCTCCAATTTTGGTCTCATCTACAAACTTACTAACTGTACCTCTTATGCTCACATCCAAATCATTTATATAAATGATGAAAAGTAGTGGACCTGGCACCACTCCACTGTTCACAGGCCTCCACTCTGAAAAACAACCCTCCACTACCACCCTCTGTCTTTTACCTTCTAGCCAATTCTGCATCCAAATGGCTAGCTCTCCCTGTATTCCGTGAGATCTAACCTTACTAACCAATCTCCCATGGGGAACCTTATCGAACGCCTTACTTAAATCCATATATATCACGTCTACAGCTCTGCCCTCATCAATCCTCTTTGTTGCTTCTTCAAAAAACTCAGTCAAGTTTGTGAGACATGATTTCCCACGCACAAAGCCATGCTGACTATCCCTAATCAGTTCTTGCCTTTCCAAATACATGTACATTCTATCCCTTGTTCTCACTTCTTTTCTCAACTGTACCAGTCTCAGATTGATCTCTTTCCCCACTATCTCCCTGGGTCCCAACCCACCACCTCACCAGTTTAAATCCTCCTGAGCAGCTCTAGCAAATTTCCCTGACAGTAAATTAGCCCCCTTTCAAT
This sequence comes from Chiloscyllium punctatum, assembly GCF_047496795.1. NCBI lineage: Eukaryota > Metazoa > Chordata > Chondrichthyes > Orectolobiformes > Hemiscylliidae > Chiloscyllium > Chiloscyllium punctatum. Next base: position 116,019,240 of record NC_092748.1, on the reverse strand, counting down.
TCAGGTGCAATTCGTCCTTCTTGCACAGGTCACTTCTACCCCAGAAGAGATTCCAATGACTCAAAAATGCGAATCCTTCTCCCATACACCAGCTCCTCAGCCATGCATTCATCTGCTCTATCCTCTTATTCCTACCCTCACTAGCTTGTAGCACCGGGAGTAATCTGGATATTACCACTCTTGAGGACCTCCTTTTTAAATTCCTGCCTAACTCTCTATATTCTCCCTTCAGAATCTCATTCTTTTCCCTTCCCACGTCATTGGTTCCAATGTGTACAATGACCTCCTGCTGGGCTCTCTACCCATTGAGAACATTCTGCACCCTCTCTGAGACATCCTTGATCCTGGCACCAGGGAGGCAACACACTTTACTGATTTTTCGCTGCTAACCACAGAAACGTCTGTCTATACCTCTGACTAGAGAGTCCCCGAACACAATTGAACTCTTGGAACCCGACATATCCGTCATTGCATTAGAGCCAATCTTGATACCAGAAACTTGGCCGTTCGTGCAACATTCCCTTGAGAATCCATCACCCCTACATTTTCCAAAACAGCATACTTATTTGAAATGGGGATAGCCACAGAAGACTCCTGCACTACCTTCTTACCTTTCCTGGAGTTAACCCATCTATGTGACTGTATCTGCGACTTTTCTCCCTTCCTATAACTGCCACCTTTCACACCCCCTTGCTCTTGTAAATTCTTCACTGCCTGTAACTGTCGTTCCAACCGATCCATTCGATCTGATAGGATTTGTAACTAACGGCATTTATTGTAGATATAATCCTCAGTAACACGTAATCTTCAAAATAACGGCAGCAGACACTTTTCAGTAAACTAGAAACAAAAACAGAAGTTGCTAGAAAAGCTGAGCAGGGGTCTGGCAGCATCTGAAGACCTGAAGAGAAATTAGAGTTAACATTTCAGGTCTGTGACACTTCCTCAGAACTGAAGAAGGGTCACCAGACCCAAAACATCAACTCTGAACAGATATTACCAGACCTGCTGAACTTTTCCAGCAACTTCTGTTTTTGTTTCTGAAATTTATAAACTCCGTTTGGGTCTGCTGTAAGATGAAGGCTACTGATATCAAACAAAACGTAGAGATTTTCTGGACTCAAAAACTGGTTGACCCTAAAATGAGAAACATATTAAAGCTTCAAAGGAAGATTGTGAATTCTAATCAAACTAATTTCCAGAGCTTCAGATCATGAACACAAGGCCAAATTGTGGCAATTACCAAACACCTCCAGCTTGCCCGAGGTTTTGCATTCACCCGCGTCACAGGAATAAGTTCCAGAATCTTGAACTCCACACTTGCCCAACTGAGCAATCCGCTTCCTCCCCATTGAGTAAATCCGGACGTTTTTATTGGGTTTCATTTCCAAGTCGTCCTGTTCAGGTAAAGTACAATGAATAACGAGAGAGGTAGCACAACGAGGTTAGATACAGAGTAAAGTTCCTCTAAAACTGTCCCCATCAAACACTCCCAGGACAGAAACAATATGGGGTTGGTCACAGAGTAAAGCTTCCTCTGCAGTGTCCCCATAAAACATTCTAGTAATCAGGAATGTCATTAAATCTTAACCATCTTCTGATTTGGCAAAGAGAATCTATCAGTTCAAAGGTAGTTAGGGATGACCAATTAATGTTGGTCTTGGCAGTGATGTCCACATCCTACACAGATTAAACACGATTATGGGATTTGCTGAGGTTCAGTGTCCAGAAGTGAACACTGTCAATTACTTGGGAATCTGACCAAAGCAAGATACACCAAGTCTTATGCTCTGCAAGTTAAGCATGTAGTTGTTGGTTATTGGCCAGAGATGTAGGGTGTTTGGCATCCCTGGCCTCGTAACCCAGCTCATACCTTCAGGAAAGGCTGACAGAAACACATCAAACAAATGTGGTTCACCTAACAATACCTATTATCATTGGGTGAGCCAGTGAATCCACTGAATGTTCACTTCCTCCTTTATTTTGTTGTTGTGTCGCCATAGTCTTACCAGATCAGAGGGGCTGCTTTCTCATTCCAGAGAAGTGACTGGTGGTGATTAGCCTAAAGGCTACCAGACCTCAGGTGAGGGAAGAAGTTGAGAAGGACAGTCCTTCATGGTTACCTCAAACCGGTGATGGGAATTGAACCCACACTGTTGGCATCACACTGCTTTGTAAACCAATGAACCAGCTAACTGAGCCTACTTACCTTATACCAGATGACCTCTACATTGGGCCGGGACAGCTCACATTCCAAGGTGATGGCAGTAGTTTCTGGAACCCGCAGATCTTTTAGCTCCTTCAGGAATGTGACTGGGGGTTCTGAAATAGTACAGCCACAACACTGGGTGAGAGAACAACATGGCAGGTGACAACAGCTGATCAGGAAGGACGAACAGCCTGAGACAATCCAAACACTTCCCGCACAATTCCTACTCAGGTCTGTCCCAATCCAGAACTCTTTACAACAGATTGTAAAGTGTCTACTCACTGAGAAAATATACCTCTCATCACCCAAATCTCTCAAACCCAGAGATACACATAGATGGAGACACACACGCTCACATAGGCACACACAGATACAAGCACACCCTCATGTAGATGCTCAATCTCTTACTCACACACACTGACACAGAGACACAGATATACATATGTGCATACACACAAACTCATCTGCACACATACTCATGATCAGAAACATAGACACATTCACACAGAAACATATCTTCTGGTGTAGAAGAGCACTGTATTCAGGGAGTCATACGACATGGAAACAGACCTTTTGGTCCAACTAGTCTGTGATGACCACATTTCCAAACTAAACTAGCCCCACTTGCCTGTGTTCGGCCCATATCCGACCAAACCTTCCGAAACATGTACATATCCAAATGCCTTTTAAACATTGTAATTGTACCTGCATTCACCAGTTCTTCTGACAGTTCATTCCACATACTAACCACTCTCTATGTAAAAAAAGAAGTTGCCCCTCATGTTTTCTTTAAAATCTTTCTCCTCTCGCCTTAAAAATATGCCCTCTAGTTTTGAACTCGCCCATCTTAGGGAAAATACCTTTGCTATTCACCTTAACTATGCTCCCCTATGATTTTATAAACCTCAACCTCCAATGCTCCAGTGAAATAAGTCCCAACCTATAGTTATAACTCAAAACCTCAGTTCCTGGCACCATCCTGGTAATTTTTTTCCTGAACCTTCTCTAGTTTAATAATATCCTTTGTCTGACAGGGTGCCCAGAAATGCACACAGTAAGCCAGAAGAGGCCTCATCAATGTCCTGTCCAACCTCAACATGATATTACTTGTTCTTGTAAAACCCCAGGTTAAAGATCTGGAGACATGGGTTTGAATCCTGCCATGGTAGGTGGTGAAATATGAATTTAACAAAACGTTGGAGTTAAAAGCTGCTCTAACAGCACCCAGTTACAATTGTCAATTGTTGTAACAATCTACCTGGGCCACTAATGTCCAGTTAGGGAAGGAAATTTTCTGATTCTTACAGTCTGACCTACACATGACTCCAGGCAGCATCAGGAGGTGGAGAAATCAACATTTTGGGTATCACTCTTCTTCAGGACTGGGGGTGGGTGTAAGGGGAGCTGCAGATAAAGGGGCTGGGGCAGGGTGGTGAGGTGGGGATAGGTGACCTGATTAGTTGATGGGAGGGCTGAATCTGGTAGGTGACTGAGAGGAATGGAAGGGAGAGGGAGGGGTTGGGAAGGTAGGTTATTTGAAATTGGAGAACTCAATGTGGATTTTTCTGGGTTGTAGGCTGCCTAAGTGGGATAAGGTCATACCCTCAACCTGTCTCCACTTATCTCCACCTCACCTCCTTGCCCCTCCCAGCCTCTTTATCTGCAGCGCCCCTTACACCTACCCCCAGTGCTGAAGAAGGGTTATACCCAAAACATTGACTTCTTCCCCACCTCCTGATGCTGCCTGACTTGCTGTGTTCTCCCAGCCTCTTGCTTGCCTACCTTGAATTCCAGCATCTGCAGTTTTTTTTCTCTCTACATGGGACTCCACAGACACAGCAAGATGGTTGACTTTTAACCGCCCTCTAAACTGGTTGAGCAAGTCACTGAAGGACAATTAGGATGGAAAATAAATGTTGGCACAGGCGGTGATACTCATACCTTTGAATGAATTGGAAAAAAAATTATCTGCAGAGCGAATTCCACATTCTCTCTTCGCAAAGATTTTTCTCCCAAAAACCTGACTGGGTTTCTTAGAAAGGTATTGATGTTAATGTCCCCTTGTTGTGATCCCTCCCCCAAGTGCAAACGTCTCTCTCGATTCCTAGCCTACGCAACACGTTCATTGTGTCACCCCTCAGCCTCTCTCTTTGAGGGAAAAGACACCCAGCCTGTTCAGCCTCTCCCAGTTGATACAATCTTGGTGCTCGCATCATTTTCTAAATCATTTTGGCCCCTTGTCCAATGCACCCAAATCGTTTTTGCAAAACACAGTCCAGAACAATGCACAGAACTGAAAACATGGCCAAAGTAAGTTTCAAATAATATTGCAACCGCAATTTCCATTTCTTGGGAAAACAACTGTCATCCGAGAGAAGAATAGGCAAAGTGGAAATTTAACACAGGTTATTTAAAACAAAGGGTTTACATCAATCAATAAACTCTTTCTAATTGGAAACCGCTACAATGTCCCTACATCCCTCCCCATCTCTGTATCCTCCTCTAGTCCCTAAGTCATTCCTTAATTCTCTTCTCTTCGAGCCCCTATTCCCCTCCCTATCTCGATATGCTCCTCTAGTGCCTGCATCCCTCCCTAACGCTGTAACCTCTTCCAGCCCCTACATCCCTCACTACCCAAAACCTCTTCCAGCCCCTACAACTCTTACTATCTGTAACCACCTTGAGTCCCTACTCCTTCCCCATCTCCGTAATTTCTGCCAATCCAAAACCAGTCTAGGAACAGAGGGCATTATCTCAGAATAAGTGGTCACTCATTTAAGATAGAGACAGGAATGTCTTTCCTCAGAAAGTAGTGGATTATGGAATTCTTTACCTCAGAGGGCTACCAAAGCTGGGACATTATATATATTCATGGCTAATATAGACAGATTTTTAATTAGTAAGGGAATCTCAGGTTCTGGGGAAAAGGCAGAAAAGTGAAATTGATGATTATCAGATCAGCCATGATCTCATTGAATAGTGGAATTGATGGGCTGAATAGCCTAATTCTGATGTGGTGTGGCTGTGAATCTGACCCAGGTGATGCGTGGACATGGCCAGTGCGGGGGCCTAGAGGTGGTTGGTGATGAGGGCTAGGAGCAAGTTGTGGGAATCTGACCTCTGACTGTTATCCGTGAGGTGCTGCGGACATTGTCGGCCTGAAATGTGACAGTGCCTGAGTCCTCGAGTGTCAGTGCGGACAGTGTGAGGCTATGGACTTTTCCTGTGCAGCTGATCCGCCGGTTGTTGTTGGGCTTCACTCGTATTCCATCCTTGATCCACATGCCATCAACGTCCACGTGGGATAATTCCACCTGGAAGGTGACTGCTTCTTTCTCAAAGATCTCCATGTCCTCCAGAGGCTTCCTCACTGATATCCTTCGAGCTGCAATCACAGGAACAGAGTCAGGGTTATTTTAACTGTTTCAGCCAAATACAGCATTGCAGTATCAGTTTCGCACTCCCATTCTACTGTCACCTCCTTTCCTGCAAATATGATAAAGTTGATTGAGGGAAAAGTGTTTGATGTTGTCTACATGGACTTCAGTAAAGCCTTTGACAAGGTCCTTCTTGACAGACTGATACAAAAGGTGAAGTCACATGGTATCGGGGTGAACTGGCAAGATGGATACAGAACTGGCTTAATCATAGAAGATAGAGGGTAATGGTGGAAGGATACTTTTCATAATGGAGGGTTGTGACTAGTGGTGTTCCACAGGGATCAGTGCTGGGACCGCTGCTGTTCCTTGTCTACATAAATGATTTGGAGGAAATGTGACTGGTCTAATCAGTAAGTTTGTGGATGATACAAAGATTGGAGTTGTGGATAATGAGGAGGATTGTCAGTTGGAGGCATGGGCAGAAAAATGTTTAATCCTGGACAAGTGTGAGGTGATGCATTTTGGATGGTTAAGTACAGGCGGAAATTATGCAGTGAATAGCAGAATCCTTATATTTGGAGGGATCTTGGTATGTCAGTTCACAGATCACTGAATGCAGCAGTGCAGGCAGATAAGGGAGCAAAAAAGGCCTATGACAAGAAGGGCTTATGCCGGAAATGTTGATTCTCCTGCTGCTTGGATGCTACCTGACCTGCTGCTTTTCACCTCTTCCCACCCTACCTCCTGCAAAAATGCCATCCCATATTCCCAATTCCTCCGCCTCCACTGTATCTGCTCCCAGGAGGACCAGTTCCACCACAGAACACACCAGATGGCCTCCTTCTTTAGAGACCGCAATTTCCCTTCCCACGTGCTGAAAGATGCCCTCCAACGCATCTCGTCCACATCCCGCATCTTCGCCCTCAGACCCCACCCCCTCCAACCGTAACAAGAACAGAACACCCCAAGTGCTCACCTACCACCCTACCAACCTTCGCATAAACCAAATCATCCACCGACATTTCAGCCACCTCCAAATGGACCCCATCACCAGGGATATATTTCCCTTCCCACCCCTTTCCGCCTTCCGCAAAGACCATTCCCTCCGTGACTACCTGGTCAGGTCCATGCCCCCAAACAACCCACCCTCCCATCCTGGCACCTTTCCCTGCCACTGCAGGAACTGCAAAACCTGCGCCTCCTCCCTCACCTCCATCCAAGGCCCTTAAAGAGTCTTCCGCATCCAAAGTTTTACCTGCACATCCACCAATATCATTTACTGTATCCATTGTTCCTGATGCGGTCTCCTCTACATTGGGGAGACTGGACGCCTCCTAGCAGAGCGCTTTAGGGAACATCTCCGGGACAACCGCACCAATCAACCACACCGCCCCGTGGCCCAACATTTCAACTCTCCCTCCCACTCTGCCGAGGACATGGAGGTCCTGGCCCTCCTTCACCGCCGCTCCCTCACCACCAGACGCTCCCTCATCTTCCGCCTCAGAACACTTCAACCCCAGAGCATCAATGTGGACTTCAACAGTTTCCTCATTTCCCCTTCCCCCACCTCACCCCAGTTCCAAACTTCCAGCTCAGCACTGTCCCCATGACTTGTCCTACCTGCCTATCTTCTTTTCCACCTATCCACTCCACCCTCCACCCCCCCCCCCGACCTATCACCTTCATCCCCTCTCCCACTCATCTATTGTACTCTATGCTCCTTTTTCCCCACCCCCACCCTCCTCTCACTTATCTTTCCACCCTTCAGGCTCTCTGTCTGTATTCCTGCTGAAGGGCTTTTGCCCGAAACGTTGATTTTATTGCTTCTCGGATGCTGCCTGAACTGCTGTGCTCTTCCAGCACCACTAATCCAGAATCTGGTTTCCAGCATCTGCAGTCATTGTTTTTACACTGCTGCTTTTCCAGCACTACACTCTCAACTATGACATGCTTGCCTTCATTGAAAAGGGCATTGAGTATAAGGATAGGTAAATTATGCTGTGGATTTATAGAACTTTAGTTAGGCCACACTTGGAATGTTGCGCACAATTCTGGGCACCATACAGCAAAAGGCTGTGGATGCTTTGGAGAGCGTACAGAAAAGATTTACCAGGATGTTGCTGGGTATGGAGGATTTTAGCTATGAAGAAAGGTTGGATAAACTGGGTTTGTTTTCACTGGAAAGCAGGAGGTTGAGGGGTGACCTAAAGAAGTTTATAAGATTGGGAACAGTATGGACAGATTGGAAAGAAGTTTTTCTCAGGGTGGAAGGGTCAATTACTGGGGGATACAGATGTGCGAGGCACAAAGGGTGGTGAATGCCTGGAACGTGCTGCCAGAGGAGGTGGTGGAAGCAGACACAATAGCAGCATTCAAGAAGCACCCGGATGAATAGGAAGTTAAAAATCACACAACACAAGATTATACTCCAACAGGTTTATTTGGAGGCACTAGCTTTTCGAGTGCTGCTCCTTCACCAGGTGGTTGTGGAGTATATCATCGTATTTATAGAATAGAATTTATAGCATAAGTTTACAGTGTGATATAACTGAAATTATATATTAAAAATGACCTGGATCGTTTCTTAAGTCTCTCATCCTTTAGAATGACCATGTTGGTTTCAGTTCTTTCATATGTAAATCACAAAACTTTTTTAAAAGTTACATTCTCAAGTGAACTTTAGCTATTGGTGTCACGTCAGCCCAGATAATGCAATGAAGGTGTGAGCTGCCCTGTGTGAGACTGTATGTGCCCCAATGGTCAGACGGATTCTAGTATAAAAAACGGATTTACAGAATCATACATGGAGTCATGCAGTTTTTGAGCAAAGTAAAATGTAATTTTGCAAGTACAAATTCACCCCAGAAATTTATATGTGCATGTGGGTGTGTTTGTGTGTGTGTGAGGGAGGGGTTATGAGTGTCTGTGAGAGTGTGTGTGTGTGTGTGTGTGTAGGAGTGTCTGTGTGTGTGTGTGTGTGTGTAGGAGTGTCTGTGTGTGTGTGTGTGTGTGTAGGAGTGTCTGTGTGTGTGTGTGTGTGTGTGTAGGAGTGTCTGTGTGTGTATAGTGCAATGGGGTCACCTGTAGTGTGACATGAACCCAAGGTCCCAGTTGAGGCCATTCCCCATGGTTACTTCATGTCATAGGCCTTCATGTCATAGGCCTTTTTTGCTACCTTATCTACCTGCACTGCTGCATTCAGTGATCTGTGAACCTTATGCACCAAGATCCCTCCAAATATCAAAATACTGCTCAGGGTTCTGCCATTCACTGTATAATTTCTCCCTGTACTTAACTTTCCAAAATGCATCACCTCACATTTGTCCAGGATTAAACATTTTTCTGCCTCCAACTGATCTATATCATGCTGTATCCTTTGACAATCCTCTTCACTATCCACAACTGTCTGCACAGTCTTGGAAGGCCAAAGGGACAGTTTCTGTGCTGTACTGTTCTTTGTTCCTTGTTCCTTTGAATTCATCTCACCTTCAAGATCTCACCCTCAACAAAGACCAGTTTTAATCATCATCCAAACCCACAGAAACACCCATACATGGGGTTAGATATAGAGTAAAGCTCCTCTACACGGTTCCCATCAAACGCTCCCACAACAAGGACAGCACAGGGTTAGATATAGAATAAAGGTCCCCAAAGATTCCCAGGACAGGAACAGGTTGGAGTTAGGCAGGAAGCGAAGCTTCTGCTACTCTTTCAAACTGAAGTTGAACCTTCCTCTACTCTTTTAAACCAAAGATTATGCTCCATCTAGACTTCGAAACTGAAGGTAAAGTACCCTCTGCATTGTTTCCAAAGACAGGGACAGCATAGGGTTAGATACAGAATACAGCTTACTCTACATTGTTTCCATCAAACACTCCAACAACAGGATCAGGACAGGGGTAGATACAGATCAAAACTCCCTCTTTTGTTTTGTGCTTTTCTTAAACCAGGTCTATACTTACGTTCAATGATGAGTTTGGCCTGTGTTCTGTCATGCAGGGTCTCACAGCGGTAATTCCCTCGGTCAGAGAACACAGTGTCACATACGATTAGCCGCCTGGTCCTGCCGTCTTGCTGCAGAATGAACTTTGGACTGGACTGGATAACCACTCCCTGCTTCATCCACTGGACCTCGGCTGACTCATTGCTTACCTCCACTTCAAAAGTAGCATCTTGCCGCTCTTCTGTTACCACGCTCACCAGCTTCCTGGTGAACACAACCTGGGTCTCTGCAGAAATAGTAAAAACGGAGTATACATCATCCTCCTCCTATTGTTTCAACTGCAAGCTTCCACTCTATGTCTGCACTCATTCTGTGTATCCATGGGACAGTTAACAGTTGGATCATCCTGTTCTTAGACCATAAGACTGTAACAAATAGAAACAGGAATAGGCCGCTTCAGCATTCAATAGGATCATGGTTGATTTGACATTCCTCGTGTCCAATTTCCTGCCCTTTTCCCCATAACCTTCAATTCACTACTGATAAGGAATCTATTTCAGCCTTAAATATGCACAAAAACTCTGCCCCACAGCTATGTGGCAAGGAATTCTAAAGACTCTCAATCTTTTGAAAGAACAAATTCCTCCTCATTTCAGCCTTGTGTTAGGCTTGATCAAACTAACACAAAGTACTGGAGAAACTCAGCAGGTCTGGCAGTGACTGTGGAAACAGAAATAGTGTTAAAGTTTTGAATCCAGCACACTCCAATGAAGAACCCTACCAGGCTTGAAACATAACTCTGTTCATCTCTCCACAGATGCTGCTGAGTTTCTCTAGCATTTTGTCCTTATTTCACGTCTCCAACATCTGCAGTATTTTGATTTTATCTACCTGTCAAATGTTGCTATTCCTACTTTTTCATAGTATACATGAACAGATGAACATCAAGAACAGAAGTAGGTCATTCAGCTTTTGACTATGTTCCACTGTTCATTAAAATCGTGGCTTATTGGTTAACTCTACTGCTATGGACCAGACCAGACCCTGTCAAAATGTAGTAAGAGGGTAATCTTAATCATAACCTTTTCTTATTGTTGAAGACAGATGTGAAGTATGTGTCGCAAATGTAATGCAACTGGTCAAATTACTCGACGTTAAGCAGAACACAATTTATTTAAACACTATAGTTAAAATATGAACTATAAAAAGAGGTATTAAGAATAACTTAATTATTGGAAAACTTAACTGAATGATAGATACAGTATCAATTACTAAATAACTGTTCCAATTAAACTGCATTTAATAACCAGCATTTAATAACCTTCACGTGCATTTCCTCTAACCTGATTCACTGCATCCGTTGTTTTCCCATATGGTGTCCTCTATATTTGAGAGATCAAATGCAAACCCAGGGACTGGTTCAAAGTACATCAATGGCCTACATGCTCCAATCAACCCCACCTTCTGGTTGCTAGCCATTTCAACTCCCCCTACCACTCAACAATTACATGACCTTCCTGCACCTCCTCTGTCATCAAAATAAGGGCAGATGCAAACTGGAGGAAGAATACTTCATCTTCCACTTCAGGAGCTTACAGCCTTATGGCGTCAACATAAAATTCACCAGCTTCCAAATCTCCCCACCTCCCCCCCACCTCATCCCAAGTCTAGCTCTCCCTCTCTGCCCTATCCCTTGACCTGACCTAACCTGTCCATCTGCCTCCCAACTATCTGCTCCACAATTCCGATTGACCAATCTCAATCACCTCCTACCTATCCATCTATCACCACTCCACCTACCTTGCCCCCAGCCCCACCCCTCCCTCCTATTTATTTCTCAGTCCCCTTCCCCTTCCCCAATTCTGATGAAGGGTCTTGCCCAAAACATTGACTCTCCTGCTCCTCTGATGCTGCTTGACCTGTTGGGTTTTTTCCAGCTCCACATTTTATTGACTGACTTTCCAGCATCTGAAGTCCTCACCATCTCCAATATAATAACACCCCATAAACATACCCCTCAGCAGAAAGGCAAATTCCGACACAGATTCTTATGTGCAGTTCTCCAATCCAGAAGGAATAAAATCAAGAGAAATTCTAGAGAATGTAGCAGTTCAGAATCATTCTCTGAAGATTTGAAAATCTTCTGAGACCCCAAGTAGCTTCTGACAGCTGAGAAAAACCAGGTGAGAGAGAGCTGACCATTCGCATTCAAGCTGCTTCTATTGTTCCAGCTTTTAAACAAAACCTAAAGGCCTCCTAAGTTGTTTACTTAAATCATCTTCAGCAGCTATTCATCTAGATTGCCTTTACAACCTCTTTCCAAAAAAAACCCCAGGACAAAACAACCTTTTTATAGTAACAACACCATCACACTACTTTCCCGTCAACCCTCCCTCTTGCTAATCAAGAATCTCTGCCTTAAAAATATTCAAGGACTCTGCTTCCATCACCCTTTCAGTAAGAGTTCTAAAAAACTCACAACCCTCTGACAGAAATAATTTAGCCTGATCTCTGTCTTCAATGGGCAATCCCGTATTTTTAAACTGTGGCCCCTGCATCTGGATTCTCCCATAAAGGAAACACCCAGTCAAGACCCCCAAGATCCATTTTATTTCAACTAACTTGCCTCTCACTCTTCTTAACTGGAGTAGATACAAGTCTAGTCTGTCTCCATTGGACAACCCCCCATTCCAAGTATTAACTTAGTAAACTTCCTGTGAACACGTATTTCCTTCCTTAAATAATGTGACCAATACTGTACATAATACTCCTGTGCCCTGTATAACTGAAGTATAGCCTTCCTGCTTTTATCCCCTTGTGATAAACCACAACATTCCAATAGTTTTCCTGATTATTTGCAGTATGGGACTGCAAACCTTTACAGGTTCATACACAAGAAAACCCAGATCCCTCTCCATCTCAGTGCTCTGCAAACTTTTATTACTCTTCCTGCCAAAATGGACAGTTTCACACTTGCCACATTATTTGAACACTTTTCACTAAATCACACAACACTTTCAAGCAAAGGTCAGTGGATTATAAACAGGGGACCTCAATTTTCTTTCTTGTCCTGAATCCACTAGGGCTACAACAGGATTGTGGGCTTCTTGAGGTCAGTAGAAGAAGATCAATCACAGGAATTGCCACTCATTTCCACTGTGGGACACCAACAACAGGTAGCATTTATGTAGTACCCTGGATACAGCAAAGCATCCCAAGGCATTTCATAGATACTGAGTCAATAAAATTTGACTCCATGCCTCTTACAAATAAGTGATTAATATTGTCGAAAAGGTATTGGCTCTGAAGAGGTTAATGTTCAAAGTAAATTGGCTCCATCCATTCTATTGATGTCACAGACCAACAGGAAGGAGTTCTGCTTGAGTTTTCAGAACGATCAGTTGGATCTATACCAATTGCCTTATGTGCTAACCATTATACCTGACCTAATGTATTGTACTCACTGATATTGTGCAATGAGCCTTGTTGATATTTTCCTAATCAATCTGTTCAGAGATGTTATGACACATCTCTGGAGTAGATGGGACTTGAACCTGGGCATTATGGCTCAGAGGCAGAGACAGTACCATTGCATCACAACATCCAAATCAAACTGCTCAGATATACTATATTCTGACACATCTTTGGAGCAGGTGGGATTTGAGTAGAGTACCTCAAGGTAACCTCAGCCGGTTCAGGAACTCATGCTATTGGAATCGCTTTATGTGACAAACCAGCTATACTACTATTGTGTTATTGAAGGATAATACCAATTCTGTAGATGCTCTACACAGTGCATAGAACATTAAAGTGCAGTACAGGCCCTTTGGCCCTTGATGTTATGCCGACCTGTGAAACCAATCTGAAGCCCATCTAACGTACATTACTGTATTATCAACCATATGTTTATCTAATGACCATTTGAAATTGGCGAATCTATTACCGTTGCAAGCAGGGCGTTCCAAGTCTTTACTACTCACTGAGTAAAGAACCTATCTCTGACATCTGTCCTATATCTATCACTCCTCAATTTAAAGCTATGTCCCCTTGTGCTTGCCATCACCATCCAAGGAAAAAGGCTCTCACAGTCCACTCTAGCTAATCCTCTGATCATATTGTATGTCTCTATTAAGTCACCTCTTAACTTTCTTCTCTCTAATGAAAATAGCCTCTCAAGTACTTCAGCCTTTCCTCATAAGACCTTCCCTCCACACCAGGCAACATCCTGGTGAATCTCCTCTGCACCCTTTCCAATACTTCCACATCCTGCCTATAATGCGGCGACCAGAACTATACACAATACTCCAAATGTGGCCGCACCAGTTTTGTACAGCTGCAACATGACCTCATGGCTCCAAAACTTTACCAATAAAAGCTAATACACCATACTCCTTCTTAACAACCCGATCAACCTGGGTGACAGCTTTCAGCGATCTATGCGCATGGATAGCGAGATCTCTTTGCTCATCCACACCACCAAGAATCTTACCATTAGCACAGTACTCTGTATTCCCATTACTCTTCCAAAGTGAATCACCTTACACTTTTCTACATTAAACTCCATTTGCCACCTCTCAGCCTAGCTCTTGGAGACTTATCTATCTTCACACTTTCCAGAATTGCTAACACCTCCTTATGAACCTCAATCCCATCTAGTCTAATAGCCTGTATCCTCGACATCATTATCTTTTTCCTGTGTGAATACTAAAGAAAAATATTCATTTAGTGCCTCTCCTATCTCCTTGGACTCCATGCACAACTTCCCACTACTGTCCTTGACTGGCCCTAACCTTACCCTAGTCATCCTTTTATTCCTGACACACCTATAGAAAGCTTTAGGGTTTCCCTTAATCCAACCCACCATAGACTTTTCATGTCCCCTCCTCGCTCTTCTTAACTCTCTCTTTAGGTCCTTCCTGGCTAACTTGTAACTCTCAAACGCCCTACCTAAGCCTTCACATCTCAACTTTACATAAGCCTCCTTCTTTCTCTTGACAACAGATTCAACTTCTTTAGTAAACCACGGTTCCCTCGCTTTACCACTTCCTCTCTGCCTGACAGTTATGTACTTATCAAGGACACGCAGTAGCTGTTCCTTGATCAAGCTCCACATTTCAATTGTGCCCATCCCTGCAGTTTCCTTCCCCAGCTTATGCATCCTAAATCTTGCCTCATCACATCATAATTGCTTTTCCCCCAGCTATAACTCTTGCTCTGCGGTAAATACCTATTTCTTTCTATCGTTAAAGTAAACATAACTGAATTGTGGTCACTGTCATCAAAGTGCTCACCTACCTCCAAATCTAACACCTGTCCTGGTTCATTATCCAGTACCAAATCCAATGTGGCCTTGCCTCTTGTTAGCCCGTCTACATACTGTGTCAGGAAACCCTCGTGTACACATTGGACAAAAATTGACCCATCTAAAATACTCGAACTATAGCATTTCTAGTCAATATGTGGAAAGTTAAAAAGCTTCATAACAATTACCCTGTTACTTTCACTCCTATCCAAAATTATGTTTGGAATCCTTTCCTCTACCTCTCTGGAACTTCTCACAGGCCTATAGGAAACACCCAACAAGGGTGATCCTTCCTTTCCTGTTTCGTACCTCAGTAGACAAATCCTTCATTAAACATCCTTCCTTGACCAACAATGCCACACCTCCCTCTCTTTTACCGCCTTCCCTATTCTTACTGAAACATTTAAACCCCGGAACATGCAACAACTAGTGGTGTATCCTCTACCACTAATCAATAGATAAACCTAATACAATGCAAAACTAAAAGAGGACTGGTGAAGGTGAATTACTTTAAAGAAAGACTTACTGAGTACTACAAACCAATGGAGGTGGCAAATAGCAGAAGATGGTATTTGACCAGTGATCATGTGGGTAAACACCACAACTGAAAACATGGTCAAAGATGTAACTGTTTAGAATGCAATTAAACAAGAGCAGAGAGAGGTGGAAAGGTTTAATCACTGCCTGGAGTTCTTTTGCCAATTGGTCACTGACTCTCCTTCAGGGAAACTGTTTCTCATTTAATCTTATTAAAATTCATCATAATTTTTGAACAGATCCATTAAGTTTAGTCTTAACCTTCTCCATTCTGAGGAGAATAATCCCAGCTTCTACAGTCTCACCATATTCACTACGGTCCCTCACCTCTGTGCCTTTGAGTATTCTTTCATGGGGATAGGCAATGAATTTTGGCCTAGCCAGCAACATGCACATCCCACGAATGAATTAAAAAAAAGAGTAAAGGCCTCAGATGAGGAAAAAGATTGAGATATTTTCTAGCCAACCTGTGCCAAGATGTTATTCTATGCCTACAAACTTGTCTCTTACCTCAGACACTATCACTACACCACAAAAGCCTAATTAAACTGCTCAGATATATTCAGACACACCTTTGGAGCAGATGGGACTTTACAATGTCATTTCATGGTAACCTCGGTCAGTGCAGGAATTGAACCCACATGTTAGCATCCTTCTGCATTGCAAACCAGTCATCCAGTCAAACAAGCTAAGAAAAAGTTTTTCCTGGACCACCCTTGATTCTTTTGCACATCTGTTGTGAAGTTGGTGTTTGTAAAGTGCTGGGGTTGGGGGGGAGGGAGAAGCATTGCATAATCTCTTTAAAAGGTGGTGCTTTTTCAGTGTTTAGAGATTTGGAATGGATGTCTGTGAGCAGCAGCTTGGGGGTTTGCAGGAACACAGAGAGCATCCAAATTGAAACATGTATTCGAAAGGCCGTACAGTTAGCAGGCCAAGCAGCAGTCTTTACCTAGAAAACAGGCTTTTTAATTTAGCCAATCGATTTGAACCAGCCACTTAGATACCAAAACCTATTAAATTTAAACCTGATGGTTTTGACAACATAGGACCCATCCTACCGTAAGAAATACTGATGTGTCAAGGGTATAAAAGAAGGGAGCAGTTGAACAAAGACCCCTGAGCAAGTTGCCATCTGCAGAGCTAATGGCCTTGAAAGAGAGAATCACTGGCTCTCATATTCTCATCTATGTATTAGAGAAGGCACCATCTAAGTAACAATGGTACCAGCGACAGAGATGGCTTTCCTGACAAAAGAATCGACAAAGGCACAGAACATTCTGGAAGATACATAACCTGGCTATAATTTTGAGAGACTAAATTCTATTTTTTGTTATATGAGTGGGACTTTTATTTATTGGAACAGCATACCATTAGAATCATATTTCACTTGGGAATTGTTAGTAGTTGGAAGGGATTTATTCGATTTGTTAATAGCTTAGTTAATTTGTTCACTGTTAAGAGTTAGATAAGTAAATTATTACTTGTTGATTTTAAAGTGAGTGTTAGGGATTTACATTATTTAACCATTGCAAGTTGCTGAAAAGCAGGTTACACCACTTTTCACACTATTTTACAGATTACAAGGCAAGGTGCTACTTTTGGGTGGCTCGGTTTTAATTCCCACAGGGAGTCAACCTTCATTTTATAATGTATCACTTTAAAACTATGACCTCTCACCTTAAAAATGGTGTCTGACACCTGCACTACTTTAGCCCTTTTGAAATTCCAAAGAAAGAGAACCTTCTTATTCATTTCATATTGCCCAGGGTCAATATATTACTCTACAACAACTTGCATCAATAAAGAATATTTTACAGGGGTACAAGCCTCAACCTATCCCCAAGCCCACCCATGTGGTGAATCAGGCAAATATGAGTCTGTCGGGCAATGTTAAATGTACTTCCCACCTACCCTAGGTTGTGACCTACCTTGCACCTGAAGGTTGGCAGTGGAGACAATTCCCTCAGCCTCTGCTATCACTTGGCCAATATCTGAAAGCTGGCAGTCCTGTATCAGCAGCATGTGACACAGACCATTTCGCGAGGTCACATATTTCGTGCTGCCTGGTGGGACTTCACTGCCATGCACTTGCCAGGACAGCCTCACATCCTCCGGGGACACCATGCACTTGAACTTAGCGTCATCTCCCTCCAGCACAGTGATACTGCGGAGATCGGAGATGAACTCCACAACCCGGGGAACTGAAATGAGAGGAAACACACTTGCGGGTCAGAAAGTTACAACGGCAATTTGCATTTGTGTAGCCCCTTTAATATTCTGGAAGGTCCCAAGATAATTCACAAAAGTTAGTAGCAAACATAATGCATCCTTGAGCCACAAGTGGAGGCACAGGAAAGATGATTGCAAGTTTGATCGAGGAAATATATTTTAAGGAGCGTCTTGAAGGAGGAAAGAGAAAGAGTGGTTTAGGGGAGAATTTCAGAGCTCGGGGAGCAGCAATCTGAAGGCAAGGCTACCAATGGCGGAGTAATTAATTTGGGAGTGCTCAAGAAGCCATAATTAGAGGAGAGTTCTGGATCTGGGAGAGATTACAGAGTAAGGGAAGGGGAGTACATGGACACATTTGCAAACAAGAATTGGGTTTTGAAATTGGGCTATGTCAGACTTAGAGCCAGTGGATGTTAGTGAGCTTGGGGGTAATAGGCAAACAGGGTGAGGGGTAAGCACGGAGACAAAAAGAAAGAATTTGGAATAACCCACATTTACAGAGCGTGGATGATAAATGACACAATTGTATTCTGGAGGCACTGAAGACAGGACAGTCAAGATGATGAGGAAACAAGGAAGGGAAGCTGACTAAATTGGGTTGATATTCTCTTAGTTGGGAAAAAAGAGGAGGAGTGTCACTGACATAGGGACCCCTGCAACAGAGATGGAGATGGACAATGTTTTGAAGGTGGTAGGTGGTACTCCATGATCTCAAATGGACACAGGGTCAAACAAAAGGCAAGGCAGCACAGACCTCTCACGGACACTCTTCCCACTGTTCTGTCATCCTTAGACTCGCATGAGTATTCACCCTCGTCGTCAAGTGTTGCTTTGCACAGGGTCAAGGATCGCAGCCGCCCCTCAGCTCGGATGACATGCTTGCGACTGGGACGGACCTCCTTCCCATTCTTCAGCCACATGACGTCACCTTTCACCTTGTTGAGTTCACACCATAGGGTGATGGAGCCGTCTCTCTGAACGCACACGTCCTCCAGCTTTAGCACAAATATGAGTGGCAGCTCTGCAAAGACACAAAGGAGCAGGTGTTGAGGATGATCCCAAGTCGTGATGGAAGGATTTTATTCATCGTTTTCCAAATGTTTCACAAAGTCAGCATTGGCCCTTGCTGGTTGAGTCAGTATTAAGGAAGGCAAATGCAATGATGGCACTTATTTTGAGAGGACATGAATATAAAAGCATGGATGTACTTCTGACACTCTATAAGACTCTGATCAACCACATTTAGAATATTGTGCGCAATTTTGGGCCTCATATTTCAGGAAGGATGTACTGACCCTGGAACGTGTTCAGAAGAAGTTCAAGAGAATGGTCCCACGAATGAAAAGCTTAACACATGAGAATCATTTGAATATTCTGGGTTTATACCTGATTGAGTTTAGAAGGATGACAGAATACTGAATGGCCTGAACATAGCAGATGATGGGAAGATGTTTCCATTGGTAGGCGAAACTAGGACTTGAAGACCTGGGCTGAGAGTAAAGGGAAGACCTTTTAGAACGGAGAAAAGGAGAAACGTTTTTAGTCAGAGAATGGTGAATCTATGGAATTCATTGCCACAGCAGGCTGTGGACGCCAAGTCATTGAGGTATATTTCAGACTGAGATAGATAGACTTTTGAGTATTAAGGGGATCAAGGTTTATGGGGAGAAAGCAAGAGAATGGGGTTGAGAAACTTATCAGCCATGATTGGATGCTGACTTGATGGGCTGAATGGCCTAATTTCTGATCCTGTCTTATGGTCTTGTTGCAAGGGGGTTGTTTAGCTCAGTTGGCTGGACAGCTGGTCAGCAATACAGAATGATACCGACCGCATGAGCTCAATTACCACACTGGCTGAGATCACCATGAAGGACTCTTGTCTCTCACCTGTGTGTCGTTTTTTTTTGTTTCAGCAGCAGGAAGAGCGGGAGCATGAACTGGAGGTAGATGGGAAGGTGAATCACCGATTCAAATACTTACCTTGATGATTGGGGCACTCCATTTTTGTTTCAGCAGCAAGAAGAGCGGGAGCATCGACAAGGGGGCTGACAGGAAGGTGAATCACTAATTTGAATACTTAACTCATGAACAGGCGAAGCACACGCTGAGCAGGTGTGGACACAGGACTGCTGAGTAAGCGAAGTAATATATTTCGGTGTTGCGTTACCCAAAATGCTACTTATGTAGTGTCTCCCACCAAAAAAAAAGAGTTCTGTGCGCTGGATTGGTTAGGTTAAAAGCTATTTTTATTCTTTATTTTTCTGCAGTCTCTTTGGTAATTTAGAATAGTGGGAATGGTAGTTAGGGCAACTGAACGTGCCTCCTCCGGAACGTGGGAGATAAGGGTCACTAGTGTCCCTGCTGACTTAATCTGCAGGAAGAGCACCCAACACCGGCTCCTTGAAAAACCCCCGTGTTAGGGAACTGGTGCTGGATGAACTTTGGGAGGTGGAGGGGATTATTGAGAGGAATCACAGGGAGGTAGTCACACCACAGATGCAATAAAAGGGTAGGTGGGTTACAGCCAGGGGACAGTAAGGGAACAGGCAGGTAGTGCAGAGAACCCCTGTGGCCATTCCCCTCAATAACAAGTATACTGCTTTGGATACCGTTGGTGGGTAAGACCTACCAGGGGTAAGCCATGGGGCACAAGTCTCTGGCACAGCCTCTGTCCCCTGTTGTTCAAAAGGGAAGGGGGAAGAGGAGCACAGCATTAGCCATTGGGGACTCCGTAGTTAGGGGGACAGCTAGGAGGTTCTGTGGGAATGAGAGAGACTCACGGTTGGTTTGTTGCCTCTCAGGTGCTAGTGCTAGGATCGTGTTTCTGGGATCCTTGAGGGAGGGGGAGCAGCTCCATGGTCCACATAAGTACTAACAACATAGGTAGGAAAAGAGATGGGGATTTAAAGCAGAAATCCATGGAGCTACAGTGAAAGCTTAGTGCTAGAACAAGCAGAGTTGTTAGCTCTGGTTTGTTGCTTGTGCCATGTGCTCGCGAGGCAAGGAATAGGGAGAGAGAGGAGTTGAACATGTGGCTACAGGGATGGTGCAGGAGGGAGGGCTTCAGATGCCTGGATAACTGGGCTCATTCTGGAGTAGGTGGGACCTCTACGAACAGGATGGTCCACACCCGAACCAGAGGGGTTCCAATATCCTTGGGGGATGCGGGGGGGAGGGGAGTTTGGGAGGGTTTAAACTAATTCAGCAGCGGGATGGGAACCTAAATTGTAGTTCCAGTGCCCAGGAGGTTGAGAGTAGTGAGGTCAGAAATAAGGTTTCAAGGTCGCAAGAATGCACCAGCAAGCAAGTAGTTGGTTTGAAGTGTGCCTACTTCAATGCCAGGAGCATCCAAAATAAGGTGGGGGAATTTACATCATGGGTTGATACCTGGGACTTCGATTTTGTGGCTATTCCGGAGACATAGATAGAGCAAGGACAGGAATGGTTGTTGCAGGTTCCAGGATTTAGATGTTTCAGTAAGAACAGAGAAGGTGGTAAAAGAGGAGGAGGTGCGGCATTGTTACTCAAGGGCGGTATTACGGTAGCAGAAAGGACTTTTAATGATACGTCTACTGAGGTAGTATGGACTGAGGTTAGAAACAGGAAAAGAGGGGTCACCCTGTTAGGGAGTTTTCTCTAGGCCTCTGTATAGTTCCAGAGATTTAGAGAAAAGGAAAGCAAAAATGATTCTGGATAGGAGTGAGAGTAACAGGGTAGTTGTTATGGGGGACTTTAACTTTCCAAATATTGACTGGAAATTGATATAGTTCGAGTACTTTAGATGGGTCAGTTTTTGTCCAATGCGTGCAGGATGATTTTCTGACACAGTATGTAGACAGGCCAACAAGGGGCAAGGCCACATTGGATTTGGTACTGGGTAAAGAACCAGGCCAGGTGTTTGATTTGGAGGTAGATGAGCACTTTGGTGACAGTGACCACAATTTGATTATGTTTACTTTAGCGATGGAAAGGGTTAGGTATATAACACAGGGCAAGAGTTATGGATGGGAGGAAGGCAATTATGATGCAATTAGGCAAGACTTAGGATGCATAGGATGGGAAAGGAAACTGCAGGGGATGGACACAATTGAAATGTGGAGCTTATTCAAGGAACAGCTGCTGCATGTTCTTGATAAGTATGTACCTGTCAAGCATGTAGGAAGTAGTCGAGTGAGGGAGTTGTGGTTTACTAAAGAAGTTTAATCTCTTGTCAAGAGGAGGAAGGCGGGTTATTTTAGGGTGAGACATGTTAACCAGGAAAGACCTAAAGAGAAAGCTAAGATGAACCACGAGGGGATATTTAGGGCAGCACAATGGCTCAGTGGTTAGCACTGCTGCCTCCCAGCGCCAGGGACCTGACTTCAACTCCCATCTTGGGTGACTGTGTGGAGTTTGCACATTCTAAACGTGTCTGTGTGGGTTTCCTCAGAGTGCTCCGGTTTCCTCCCACAGTCCAAAGATGTGCAGGTTAGGTGAATTGGCCATGCTAAGTTACCCATAGTGTTAGGTGCATTAGTCAGGGGTAAATAGAGGGTGGGGGTATGGGTCTGGGTGGGTTGCTCTTTGGAGGGTCGGTATAGACTTGTTGGGCCAAATAGCCTGTTTCCATACTTTAGGGAATCTAATCTAGAAGTTGTTGGCAGTTAGGATCTAGGAAAACCCTAAAGCTTTCTATAGGTATATCAGGAATAAAAGAATGATTAGAGAAAGGTTATGGTCAAACAACAAAAGTAGTGGGAAGTTGTGCATGAAGGCTGAGGAGATAGGGGAAGCGCTAAATGAATATTTTTTCTCAGTATTCACTTTGGAAAAAGACAATGTTGCCGAGGAGAATACTGAGATACAGGCCACTCGACTAGACAGGATTGAGGTAGACAAGGAGAAGGTGTTAGTAATTCTGGAAAGCGTGAAAATAAGTAAGTCCCCTGGGCTGGATGGGGATTTATCCTAGGATTCTCTGGGAAGCCAGGGAGGAGATTGCAGAGCCTTTGGCTTTGATCTTTATGTCATCATAGTGCCAGAAGACAGGAGGATAGCAAACGTTATCCCCTTGTTCAAGAAGGGGAGTAGAGACAACCCTGGTAATTATAGACCAGTGAGCCTTACTTCGGTTGTGGGTAAAGTGTTGGAAAAGGTTATAAGAAATCGGATTTATAATCATTTAGAAAGGAATAAGTTGATTTGGGATAGTCAACACAGTTTTGTGAAGGGTAGGTCGTGCCTCACAAACCTTATTGAGTTCTTTGAGATGGTGACCAAACAGGTGGATGAGGGTAAAGCTGTTGATGTGGTGTATATGGATTTCAGTAAGGTGTTTGAGAAGGTTCCCTACAGTAGGCATTGCACAAAATACGGAGACATGGGATTGAGGGTGATTTAATGGTTTGGATCAGAAATTGGTGAGCTGAAAGAAGACAGAGGATCGTAGTTGATGGGAAATATTCATCCTGGAGTTCAGTTACTAGTGGTGTACCACAAGGATCTGTTTTGGGGCCACTGCTGTTTGTCATTTTTATAAATGACCTGGATGAGGACGCAGAAGGATGGGTTAGTAAACCTGAGGATGACACTAAGGTCATTGGAGTTGTGGATAGTGCCGAAGGATGTTGCAGGTTACAGAGGGCCATAGATAAGCTGTAGAGCTGGGCTGAGAGATGGCAAATGGAGTTTAAAGCGGAAAAGTATGAGGCAATTCAATTTAGAACAAGTAACAGGAATAAAGACTTTGGGTTAATGGTACAATTCTTGGTAGTGGAGAAGGGCATGTACCCTGAAAGTTGCCACCCAGGTTGATAGGGTTGTTAAGAAGGCATACGGTGTGTTAGCTTTTGTTGATGGAGGCAATGAGTTTCGGAGCCATGAGGTCATGCTGCAGCTGTACAAAACTCTGATGCGGCCGCACTTGGAGTATTGTGCACAGTTCTGGTCACCGCATTATAGGAAGGATGGGGAAGCTTTGGAAAGGGTTTAGAGGAGATATACTGGGATGTTACCCAGTGTGGAGGGAAGGTATTATGAGGAAATGCTGAGGGACTTGAGGTTGTTTTCATTAGAGAGAAGAAGGATGAGAGGTGACTTCATTGAGACATATAAGATAATCAGAGGATTAGATAGGATGGACAGTGAGAGCCTTTTTCCTTGGATGGTGATGGCTAGCAAGAGGGTACATACCTATAAATTGAGGGGGGATAGATATTGGACAGATGTCAAAAGTAATTTCTTTACTCAGAAAGTAATAGGGGCATGGAATGCACTGCCGACAACAGTAGCAAACTCGCCAAGTTTAAAGGCATTTAAATAGTCATTGGATATGCATATGGATGAAAATGGAATAGTGTAGCATAGATAGACTTCAGATTGTCGCGCCGACCTGTGGAAAACATTGAGGGCCAAAGGGCCTGTACTGCGCTGTAAAGTTCTATATTTTAACTGTCAGGTTAAACTACAACCATTATCTCTCTCTCTAATGAGGGAGCTGCCCTATGATCTGGTAGGACCGTGACAACTTTACCTTTACTTAATTGAATGGCAATGCCTGCTTATGGTACTAAATGGTCAGGCAGCATCCGAGGAGCAGGAGGAATCAGATGCAGCCTGACCTGCTGTGCTTTTCCAGCACCACTCTAATCTTGAATCTGATCTCCAGCATCTGCAGTCCTCACTTTTGAAAATGGTACTGAATAGCCTATTTCTTGTGTACTCATTGCTATTAGTCGTATGTTAATGGTATTGTCATGGGGATTGTGTAACTGGTTACATGAAGCATTTATAAGAGGAGACTGTCGTGTCACCGGGGTATTAGGTAGGATGTAGACAAATACAATGCTGCATTGTGTAAATAAGATAACTATTCAGAAAACTACTAGGATCTCGTTTCACACTTCACCAATGGCTTGAGCTCCATTTAGCATGTCCTGGATTCAATTTTATTCTGACATCACACTCAACAAGGCCTTTTATCTACTGGATAGTGAGAAAATGTTTTCACTTGTGGGAGAGACCTGAACTGGGGACCATTAAATAAAAGGTGATCATTATTAAATTCAACAGACAATTCAGCAGAAACACTTTTACTCACAGAGCAATATTAATACAGAGTTCACTATCACAGAGAGGAGCTGAAGAATGCAACGTAATTAAACGTAGTGAAAAATAAACTTGGTGAAAAATAATCAGTGGAAATGATACTGGGATTAAAATCTGACAAGTCCCCAGTAGATAAAGCCCTACATCTGAAGCCTCTTAAACAGATGGCTGTGGATATAGTGAATGCAATTATTTTGATTTTTTAGAATTCCTTTGATTCCACAACAGTTTGTGTGGAATGGATACTAATGCATGTAATTCTGCTTGCTAGTCAGGATAGGAGGGAGAGAAAAGACTGCAAGCTGAGAACAGTTAAACTGACATCAATCAACAGCAAAATACTGAAATATATTGCAGTAATATATTAAGTAGTTAATAAAGTCACAAAGGAATTATGAGCTAACAGAAGGGTGAAGCAGGTCTGAGAGGCTGAATGGCCTCTTGTTCCTATGCTGAAAATTTGAAACATAAGCAGCATCCACATTCTTTTACCTTGCTATTCGTATTGGATTCACTGTGAGGATTTTTTGACAGAGCGGCGATGAGAGAAGGTGGAGTGAAGCGAGGGATGCTGGGAAGGGTAAGTTTTCCCACTTACAAAAGTGACTTACCTCGGGAGTTGGGCCTCCATTTTGACAGAGCAGCGAGGAGAGAAGGTGGAGTAAAGCGAGGGCTGCCGGGAAGGTAAGGGCTTAATTTATATTTGGGCAGTGGCTAAACCCGCGATACTACACGTGTAGTATCACCCTCCCGCCCCCTTCTCTAACCAGAAGAAAAAGACTCAGTAAGTAAAGGCTTTTATTTTTTCTTTATCTTTCTTTTTCATATTTAAGTGCATTGTTTGGGTTTAATTAGTTCATATAAAGCTAAGCTTACAATAGCAGGGGACCTCAGACCCATGGCATGTACCTCTTGCGTAATGTGGGAGCTTAAGAATGTGTCTGACATTCCTGACTCTTTCACTTGCAAGAAGTGTATCCAGCTGCAGCTCTTGTTTGACCGCATGACAGCTCTGGAGCTGTGGATGGACTCACTGTGGAGCATCCGCGATGCTGAGGAGGTTGTGGAAAGCACGTTTAGTGAATTGGTCAAACCGCAGGTTAGAGTTACTGAGGGAGACAGTGAATGGGTGATCAAAGACAGAAAAAGAGTGGTAAGGCAGTGCAGGTGTCCCCTGCGATCATCTCCCTCCAAAACAGGTGTACCGTTTTGGATATTGTTGGGGAAGGTGGCTCACCAGGGGAGGGATGCAGTTGCTAGGATCATGGCACCGTAGCAGGCACTGCTGTTCAGAAGGGCAGGAAAAAGACTCGTAGGGCCATAGTCATAGACGATTCTAATGTAAGGGGAGTAGATAGGTGGTTCTGTGGCTGAAAACGGGACTCCCGGATGGTATGTTGCCTCCCAGGTGCTCGGGTCATGGATGTCACCGATCGGCTGCAGAGCATTCTACAAGGGGAGGGTGAACAGCCAGTTGTCTTGGTGCATATAGGCATCAACGATATAAGTAGGAAACGAGATGAGGTCCTGAAAGAAGAATTCAGGGAGCTAGGAGAGAAGCTAAAGAGAAGGACCTCAAAGGTAGTGATCTCGGTATTACTACCAGTGCCACGTGCTAGCCAGCGTAGAAATGTAAAATAGGCAAAATGAACACATGGCTTGAGAGATGGTGTAGGAGGGAGGAGTCCAGATTTGTTGGACATTGGGACCAGTTATGGGGAAGGTGGGACTATTACAAAATGGACGGTCTACATATGAACCAGACCGGAACCAATGTCCTTGGGGGAGTTTTTGCTACTACTGTTGGGGAGGTTTTAAACTAATGTGGCAGGGGGCTAGGAACCAGAAGAGAAAACAAGTAGGCAGTGAGGTGGTGACTGGAGACTGTAAGAATTATGAAAATAGTATTAATAAAGGGATGAGTAGACAGAGAGCAGATGAGCGCAAAAAAAAATAGTGGCATAAAATGCATCTACTTTAGTGCAAGGAGTATAGTGTGTAGGGCAGATGAACTTAGGGCTTGGATTGGTGCCTGGGAGTATGATGTTATTGCAATCACAGAGACTTGGTTGAAGGAAGGGCATCATGATTGGCAATTAAATGTTCCAGGATAAAGATGCTTCAGTCAGGACAGGGAGGGAAGTAAAAGGTGGGGTGGAGTTGCATTGCTGGTCAAGGACGATATCACGGCTGTGCTAAAGGAGCACACTATGGAGGTCTTGGGTAGTGAGGCATTATGGGTGGAGCTGAGAAGTAAGAAGGGTACAGTTACATTATTGGGTCTGTATTACAGGCCTCCCAACAGTGAGCGTGAGGTAGAAGAACAAATAGGTATGCAGATTATGGAAACATGTAGAGTCAAAAGGGTAGGAGTGAAGGGAAATTTTAATTTTCCCAACATTGACTGAGATAAACTTAATGTCAGAGGTCTGGATGGGGTAGAATTTGTAAGAAGCATCCAGGATAGTTTTCAAGTGCAGTATGTCAACAGTCCGGTGAGGGAAGGGGCCATTTTGGACCTAGTACTGGGGAACGAGCCAGGACAGGTGGTAGAAGTTGTGGTGGAGGATTTCTTTGGGAACAGTGACCACAATTCTTTAAGTTTTGGAATACTCGTAGATAAAGAAGACAGTGGTCCTAAGGGAAGAGTACTAAACTTGGGCCAAGGCCAATTATACCAAAATTAGGCAAGAGCTTGGAAATGTGAATAGGACACAGCTATTTGAAGGCAAGTCCACATTTGAGATAAGACCATAAGATATAGGAGTGGAAGTAAGGCCATTCGGCCCATCGAGTCCACTCCGCCACTCAATCATGGCTGATGGGCATTTCAACTCCGCTTACCCGCATTCTCCCCGTAGCCCTTAATTCCTCGAGACAACAAGAATCTATCAATCTCTGCCTTGAAGACATTTAGCGTCCCGGCCTCCACTGCACTCTGCGGCAATGAATTCCACAGGCCCACCAATCTCTGACTGAAGAAATGTCTCCGCATTTCTGTTCTGAATTTACCCCCTCTAATCCACGGGTCCTAGTCTCCTCACCTAACGGAAACGGAGATGTGAGAGTCTTTCAAAGATAGGTTAAAGATAGTGCAGGATAGGCATGTCCCGTTGAAGGCAAAGGATAGGAAAGGCAAGATTCGTGGACCGTGGATGACAGAAGAAATTTTATGACTATCCAAAAGGAAAAGGGAAGCATATATAAGGTCTAGGCAGCTAAGAACATACTGGGCCCTGGAAGAATATAGGAAGAGTAGGACAAGTCTTAAACGAGAAATCAAGCGGGCTAAAAGGGGTCATGAAATAGCTTTAGCGAGCAGAATTAAGGAAAATCCCAAAGCATTTTACTCTTATAAAAGAAGCAAGCGGGTAACTAGAGAAAGGATTGGTCCACTAAAGAATAACGAAGGAAGGCTGTGTGTCGAACCTGAGAAAATGGGTGAGATTCTGAATGATTACTTTGCATCAGTGTTTACTGAGGAGAGGAACATGATGAATGTTGAAATTAGGGATAGAAGTTTGATTAGTCTGGATCACGTTGACATAAGTAGGGAGGATGTGTTGGGTAGGCTAGAGGTTATTAAGATGGGCAAATCCCAAGGACCGAATGGGATCTATCCCAGGTTGGTGAGGGAGGCGAGAGAGGAAATAGCTGGGGCCCTGACAGATATCTTTGTGGCATCCTTAAATACAGGTGAGGTGCCGGAGGACTGGAGGGTTGCTCATGTTGTCCCCCTGTACAAGAAGGGTAGTAGGGATATTCCGGGTAACGACAGACCAGTGAGCCTGACGTCGGTGGTGAGAAAGTTGCTGGAGAAGGTACTGAGGGATAGGATTTATTTATATTTCGAAAAGAATACATAGAACATGGAACATTACAGTGCAGTACAGGCCCTTCGGCTCTCGATGTTGCGCCGCCCTGTCATACTAATCTGAAGCCCATCCCACCTACACTATTCCATATGCCTGTCCAATGATGAATTAAATGTACTTAAAGTAAGCGAATCTACTACCGTTGCAGGCAAAGCATTCCATACCCTTACTACTCTCTGAGTAAAGAAACTACCTCTGACATCTGTCTTATACCTATCTCCCCTCACTTTAAAGTTGTGTCCCCTCGTGTTTGCCGTCCCCATACTTGGAAAAAGGCTCTCCCTGTCCACCCTATCTAGCCCTCTGATTATCTTGTACGTCTCTATTAAGTCACCTCTCAACCACCTTCTCTCTAATGAGAACAGCTTCAAGGCCCTCAGCCTTTCCTTGTAAGACATTCCTTCCATACCAGGCAACACCCTAGTAAATCTCCTCTGCACCCTTTCCAAAGCTTCCACATCCTTCTTATAATGCGGTGACCAGAACTGTACACAATACTCCAAGTGTGGCCGTACCAGAGCTTTGTACAGCTGCAGCATAACCTCCTGGTTCCAGAACACAATCCCTCTATTAATAAAGGCCAAGTTACTGCATGCCTTCTTAACAACCCTGTCAATCTGGGTGGCAACTTTCAGGGATCTGTGTACATGGACACCGAGATCTCTCTGCTCATCCGCACTCCCAAGAATCTTACCATTAGCCCAGTACTTTGCATTCTGATTACTCTGTCCAAAGTGCATCACCTCACACTTGTCCACATTAAACTCCATTTGCCACCTCTTAGCCCAGCTCTGCACCCTATCTATGTCTCTCTGCAACCTACTACTTCCTTCGTCACTATCCACAACTCCACCGACCTTAGTGTCGTCTGCAAATTTACTAACCCAACCTTCTATGCCCTCATCCAAGTAGTTTATAAAAATGACGAGCAGCAGTGGACCCAACACCGACCCTTGCGGTACGCCGCTAGTAACTGGACACCAAGATGAACATGTTCCATCTACTACAACCCTCTGTTTTCTTTCAGCAAGCCAATTACTGATCCAAACTGCGATGTCTCCCACAATCCCATTCCTCCACATTTTGCATAATAGTCTACTGTGGGAACCTTATTGAACGCCTTGCTGAAATCCATATACACCACATCAACCGGTTTACTCTCATCGACCTGTTTGGTCACTTTGTCAAAAAACTCAATAAGATTTCTTAGGCACAATCTACCCTTCACAAAACCGTGCTGACTGTCCCTGATCAGATTATTCTTTTCTAGATGGTTATAAATCCTACCTCTTGTAACCTTTTCCAACACTTTACCAGCAACTGAAGTGAGACTCACTGGTCTGTAATTACCAGGATTGTTTCTACTACCCTTTTTGAACAAGGGAACAACATTTGCTAGTCCTCAGGCACTATTCCTGTAGACAATGATGATTTGAAGATCAATGCCAAAGGCTCGGCAATCTCTACCCTTGCTTCCCAGAGGATCCTCGGATAGATCCCATCCGGCCCAGGGGACTTGTCTATTTTCACACTCTGCAGTATTTCTAATACCTCTTTCTTGTGAACCTCAAATTCTTCTAGTCTAGATGCAAGTATCTCTGTATCTTCCTCGCCAACATTTTCATTTTCTATAGTGAACACTGTTGAAAAATATTTATTTAGTGCTTCCCCATCCCCTCTGACTCCACTATTATCCTTGATTGGCCCTAATTTAACTCTCATCATTCTTTTATTCCTGACATACCTATGGAAAGGAGAAAGTGAGGATTGCAGATGCTGGAGATCAGAGGTGAAAAATGTGTTGCTGGAAAAGTGCAGCAGGTCAGGCAGCATCCAAGGAACAGGAGAATCGACGTTTCGGGCATAAGTCCTTCTTCAGGAATGAAGAAGCCCTTCTTCTTTCATTCCTGAAGAAGGGCTTATGCCCGAAACGTCGATTCTCCTACTCCTTGGATGCTGCCTGACCTGCTGCACTTTTCCAGCAACACATTTTTCATACCTATGGAAAGCCATAGGGTTAACCCTGATCCTATCCGCCAACAACTTCTCATGTCTCCTCCTGGCTCTTCTGAGTTCTCTGTTTAGGTCTTTCCTGACTTCCTTGTAACTCTCAAGCACCCTGAGTTTTCACTTTTGTCCTAACATAAGCCTTCTTCTTCTTCTTGACCAGGGATTCCACTTCCTTAGTAAACCACGTCTCACGTGTTCTATATCTTCCTCCCTGCCTGACAGGTAC
The DNA here is from genome assembly GCF_047496795.1 of Chiloscyllium punctatum. Lineage (NCBI taxonomy): Eukaryota > Metazoa > Chordata > Chondrichthyes > Orectolobiformes > Hemiscylliidae > Chiloscyllium > Chiloscyllium punctatum. Next base: position 115,988,443 of record NC_092748.1, on the reverse strand, counting down.
ATACTTATCTAGGACACACAGGAGCTTTTCCTTGAATAAGCTCCACATTTTTAATGTGCTCATCCCCTGCAGTTTCTTTCCCCATTCTACGCTTCCTAAATCTTTCCTAATTGCATCAGAATTTCCCTTCCTCCAGCTGTAACTCTTGTTCGGTGGAGTACACCTATCCCTTTCCATCACTAAAGTAAACCTGACAGAATTGTGATCGCTGTCTCCAAAGTGATCACCTACTTCCAAATCTAACACCTGGCCAGGCTCATTACCCAGTACTAAATCTAAAGTGGCTTCGCCCCTTGTAGGCCTGTCAACATACTGTGTCAGGAAGCCCTCCTGCACACACTGGACAAAAACTGACCCATCTATAGCACTCATACTGTAGTGATCCCAGTCAATATTTGGATAGTTGAAGCCCCCCATGACAACTACCCTGCCTCTCTCACTCCTATCAAGAATCATCTTTGCTATCCTTTCCTCTACATCTCTGGGACTATTCGGAGGCCTATAGAAAACTCCCAGCATGGTGACTTCTCCTTTCCTGTTTCTGACCTCAGCCCATACTACCTCAGTTAACGAGTCCTCAAACATCCTTTCTACAACTGTAATATTGTCCCTGATCAACAATGCCACACCTCCCCCTCTTTTACCATCTTCTCTGTTCTTACTGAAACATCTGAATCCCGGAACCTGCAACAGCCATTCCTGTCCCTGCTCTATCCATGTCTCCATAATGGCCACAACATCGAAATCCCATGTACCAACCCACGCTGCCAGTTCACCAACTTCATTTCGGATGCTCCTCATGTTGAAATACACACATTTCAAACCAGGTTCGCGCTTGCTAGTGTCAGATACTTGATTTTGGAACTCCCTACTCTCATCCTCTTCTGACCTGTCCTACAACTTTGGTTCCCATCCCCCTGCTGTATTAGTTTAAACCCACCTTAATAGCTTTAGCGGATTTCCCACCCAGGATATTGGTTTAAATGAAGACTATCCTGCTTGTAGAGGTCCCACCTACCCCAGAAAGAGCTCCAATTATCCGAAAACCCAAAACCCTCCTTCCTGCACCATCCCTGTAGCCACTTATTCAACTCCTTTCCCTATTCCTCACCTCACTAGCATGTGGCACGGGCAGCAAACCAGAGAAAACAACTCTGTTTGTCCTAGCTCTAAGCTTCCATCCTAGCTCCCTGAATTTCTGCAAGTCCCCATCTCTCTACATGGACTTTAGTAAGGCATTTGATAAAGTTCCAAAGGTAGACTAATGGAGAAAGTGAAGTCATATGGTGTGCAGGGTGTTCTAGCTAAGTGGATAAAGAACTGGTTGAGCAACAGGACACAGAGTAGTAGTTGAAGGGACGTTCTCGAAATGGAGAAAGGTGACCAGTGGTGTTCCACAGGGGTCAGTGTTGGGGGCCACTGTTGTTTGTAATATACACAAATGATCTGGAAGAGGGCACTGTTGGTATGATCAGCAAGTTTGCAGATGACACGAAGATTGGTGGAGTAGCAGAATGCATAAGGGACTGTCAAAGAATACAGGAGGATTTAGATAGACTGGAGAGTTGGGCGGAAGAGTGGCAGATGGATTTCAATCCAGGCAAATGTGAGGTGATGCATTTAGGCAAGGCAAATTCTAGAGCAAATTATACAATGAACGGAAGAGTCTTGGAAAAAGTTGATGAGCAGAGATATCTGGGAGTGCAGGTCCATTGTATCGTGAAGGATGCTGCACAGGTGGATAGAGTGGTCAACAAGGCATATAGTATGATTGCCTTCATTGGACAGGGTATTGAGTATAAGAGCTGGCAAGTCATGTTAAAATTGTACAAGATATTGGTTCGGCCGCATTTAGAATACTGTGTACGGTTCTGGTCGCCACATTACCAAAAGGATGTGGACACTTTGGAGAGGGTGCAGAGAAGGCTTATGAGGATATTGCCTGATACGGAACGTGCTAGCTATGAAGCGAGGTTGAGTAGGTTAGGTTTGTTATCATTAGCAAAAAAGGAGATTAAGGGGGGATCTGATTGAGGTTTACAAAATCATGAAGGGTATAGACAGGATGGATAGAGACAAGCTTTTTCCCAGAATGAAGGATTCAATAACGAGAGGTCACACTTTTAAGGTGAGAGGTGGAAAGTTTAAGGGGAATACACATAGCAAGTACTTCACATAGAGGGTGGTGGGCGTTGCCAGCAGAGGTGGTAGAGGTAGGCACGGTAGATTCATTTAAGATGTGTCTGGATAAATGCATGAGTAGGTGGGGAATACAGGGATACAGATGCTTAGGAATTGACCAACAGGTTTAGACGGTACATTTGGATCTGCTCAGGCTTGGAAGGCCGAAGGGCCTGTTCCTGGGCTGTAAATTTTCTTTGTTCTTTGATTGCTCACCCTGAAAAGGTTCAGCTTCTAAATATGTGGAACATTTTTTCCACCTGAGGAAACATCATTGACCTGAATCATTTAGTCTGTTTCTCTTTCCATGGACCTGATGAGGATTTCCAGCATTTTAATAATTACAAAGTGTTGTTCAGCTCCTTTAGGGGACCCTGAGCATCTTGGGATATTGGCAACAAAGAGCCATCCCATATTCAAATTTCTCCCACCTTTGACTCCAGTTCAGTGCTCTTACTCCATGCCCCGCTATTCCTACCAGTCATGTTCACATTGAAGATCATCTCATCATCTGTGGAGCGGCAGATGTAGAACCCAGAATCATTCTTCAGGACATTCTTGATGATCAGACTGTGCACGCGCGACTCATTCTTCATCTCGTACTTTTCCCCCTTGGTCACCTGCTCCTTGTGGCGATACCAGGTGACACTGGCTGGCTCCTTGGAGACAATGGCTGCGAGCACAGCCTGTCCATTCTCATTGGCGTAAACTTCTTCTGGATGTTTCTCCTTGTTTGTAAACAACACTGGGGCCTCTGGTGGAGAGAACAGAAAGAAAGTCCTCACTTTTACACCTTCCATTGTGTGTGAATCCCCATTACACTTCATTGCCACCTGGTAAAATCAGTAGCATCATGTTAACGCCACTAGGCTACCAATCTAAAAGTCCAGGCTAATGTTCTGGAGATATGGGTTTAAGCCCCATTGTGGCAGATGGTGAATTTTGAAATCAAAAGAAAATCTGGGATTAAAAACTACCCTAAAGAAAAGACAGTAAACCTTTGAGCCTGCTCTGCTATTCAATATGATCATGGCTGATTTCCTTAGACTGTGATTCCTGGTTCTGGACTTCCCAGTCATCGAGAATATCCTTCCCACATTTATCCTGTTTATTCCTGTTAGAATTTTGTTAGTTCCTATGAGAGGCTCGTCATGGGGTGGCATGGTGGCTAGCACTGCTGCCTCATAGCGCCAGGGACTAAGTTCGATTCCAACCTCAGGCAACTGGCTGTGTGGAGTTTGTACATTCTCACTGTGTCTGTGCTCCGGTTTCCTCCCACAATCCAAAAATGGGCAGGTTAGGTGAATTGGCCATGCTAAATTGCCCATAGTGTTCAGGAATGTGTACGAAGTTAAAAATCATACAACACCAGGTTATAGTCCAACAGGTTTATTTGGAAGCACCAGCTTTCAGAGCGCTGCTCCTTCATCAGGTGGTTGTGGAGAATAAGATTGTAAGACACAGAATTTATAGCAAAGGTTTACAGTATGATGTAACTGAAATTATATACTGAAAAAGACCTGGATTGTTTGTTAAGTCTCTCATCTTTTAGAATGACCATGTTGGTTTCAGTTCTTTCATATGTAAATCACAAAACATTTTCTTCAAAGTTACATTCTCAAGTAAGCTTTAACAATTAGTGTCATGTCGGCAAAGATAATGTATTGAAGGTGGGAGCTTCCCTATGAAGCTAAGTAAAAACAATGACTGCAGATGCTGGAAACCAGATTCTGGATTAGTGGTGCTGGAAGAGCACAGCAGTTCAGGCAGCATCCAAGTAGCTTCGAAATCAACGTTTCGGGCAAGGGGAAATGAGGAAACTGTTGAAGTCCACATTGATGCTCTGGGGTTGAAGTGTTCCGAGGCGGAAGATGAGGCGTTCTTCCTCCAGGCGTCTGGTGGTGAGGGAGCGGCGGTGAAGGAGGTCCAGGACCTCCATGTCCTTGGCAGAGTGGGAGGGGGAGTTGAAATGTTGGGCCACGGGGCGATGTGGTTGATTGGTGCGGGTGTCCCGGAGATGTTCCCTAAAGCGCTCTGCTAGGAGGCGCCCAGTCTCCACAATGTAGAGGAGACCGCATCCTTACTTAAAAACTTACTTGCACATCCACTAATATCATTTATTGTATCCGTTGCTCCCGATGCGGTCTCCTCTACATTGGGGAGACTGGGCGCCTCCTAGCAGAGCGCTTTAGGGAACATCTCCGAGACACCCGCACCAATCAACCACACCGCCCCGTGGCCCAACATTTCAACTCCCCCTCCCACTCTGCCAAGGACATGGAGGTCCTGGGCCTCCTTCACCGCCGCTCCCTCACCACCAGACGCCTGGAGGAAGAACGCCTCATCTTCCGCCTCGGAACACTTCAACCCCAGAGCATCAATGTGGACTTCAACAGTTTCCTCATTTCCCCTTCCCCCACCTCACCCTAGTTCTAAACTTCCAGCTCAGCACTGACTTGTCCGGACTTGTCCTACCTGCCTATCTCCTTTTCCACCTATCCACTCCACCCTCTCCTCCCTGACCTATCACCTTCATCCCCTCCCCCACTCACCCATTGTACTCTATGCTACTTTCTCCCCACACCCACCCTCCTCTAGCTTATCTCTCCACGCTTCAGGGTCACTGCCTTTATTCCTGATGAAGGGCTTTTGCCCGAAATGTCGATTTCGAAGCTAATTGGATGCTGCCTGAACTGCTGTGCTCTTCCAGCACCACTAATCCAGAATTCCCTATGAAGCTGTCTGTGCCACAATGGTCAGACTGATTCTAATCTGAAAAATGGACTTACAGAATCTTACATGGATTCATGCAATTTTTGAGCAAAGCAAAGTGTAAATCTGCAAGTACAAATTCACCCCACAAACTTATATATGTGTGTGCGCACGCATGTATGTGGGGGGTTAGTTATAAGTGTCTGTGAGAGAGTGTGTGTGTGAGTGTAAAGGGATATAAGTCTGTGAGAGGGTGCGTGTGGGAGTGTATGTGTGAGCATATGAGAAAGGTTCTGCGTGAGTGTGTGTGTAGGAGTGTCTGTGTATGGGTATTTGGTTGTGTGTGTCCTTATGTCTGTTGTGTGTGTATAGTGCAATGGGGTCACCTGCAGTGTGACATGAACCCAAGGTCCTGGTTGAGGCCATCCCTATGGGTACCAAACTTGGCTATCAGTCTCTGCTCGGCCACTTTTCGTTGTTGTCTGCTGCTGGTCTCTATCAAGGATGGGCACTTCAGCACCTCACTCTACCGCAAACTCACAGATAACCTCATGTGATGCTACACTTCTCCAGCCTCCATCGAAACATATTAAAACAGCCATCCCCTATGGACAAGTCCTACGCTTACACAGTATCTGTTCAGATGAGGAGGAACGTGAGGGGCACATGGAAGTACTCAGGGATGCCCTCATAAGAATGGGGTACGATGCTCAACTCATAGACCGCCTGTTCCAAAATGCCATAGCAAGGAACCGTAATGACCTCCACAGGAGATAGACATGTGCTGCAACCAACAGGGTACCCTTCGTTGTCCAGTACTTCCCAGGAGCTGAAAAACTACGCCATGGTCTTCGCAGGCTGTAGCACATTATCAATGAGGATGAGTACCTCGCCAAGACCTTCCCCACACCTCCACTGCTCGCCTTTAAACAACCACCAAACCTCAAACAGATCATTGTTCGTAGCAAATTGCCCGGCTTTCAGGACAATACCATACAACCTTGTCACGGTAGACGCTGCAAGATGTGTCAAAATGTCGACACGGATACCACCATTACACGTGGGGACACCTCCCACCATGTACGCGGCAGGTACTCATGCGACTCAGCCAATGTTGTCTATCTTATACGCTGCAGGCAAGGAGGCCCTGAGGCTTGTACATTGTCAAGACCAAGCAGAGGCTACGGCAACGGATGAATGGACATGGCACAACAATCAACAGAGAGGAGAGTTCCCTCTCAGTCGGAGGACACTTCAGTGGTCCAGGACATTTGACCTCGGACCTTCGGGTGACCAAGGCGGACTTCGGAACAGGCAACAATGAAAAGTGGCAGAGCAGAGCCTGATAGCCAGGTTTGGTACCCATAGGGAGGGTCTCAACCAGGACCTGGGGTTCATGTCATACTACAGGTGACCCCATTGCACTATACACACACACAGACCGACAGACACACACACAGTCAGGCGAAAGTGAGGATTGCAGATGCTGGAAATCAGAGTCAAGATTAGAGTGGTGCTGGAAAAGCACAGCAGTTCAGGCAGCATCCGAGGAGCAAGAAAATCGACGTTTCAGGCAAATGCCCTTCTGATGAAGGGCGGTTGCCTGAAACGTTGGTTTTCCTGCTCCTCGGATGCTGCCTGACCTGCTGTGCTTTTCCAGCACCACTCTAATCTTGACTGACACACACACACACACACTGACCCTCTTTCATACGCTCACACATAGACTCCCACACACACCCTCTCAGACTTAAATAAAAGCAAATTACTGCGGATGCTGGAATCTGAAACCAAAAGAGAAAATGTAGGAAAATCTCAGCAGGTCTGGCAGCATCTGTAATGACAGAAAAGCTTTGACAAAGAGTCAGTTAGGCTCAAAACATCAGCCCTTTTCTCTCCTTACAGATGCTACCAGACCTGCTGAGGTTTTCCAGCATTTTCTCTTTTGCTCTCGCAGACTTATACCCCTTTACACTCTCTCACCGACACTCATAACCCCCACCCTCCTCCCCCCTCCACCCACACACATGCACATACAAGTTTGTGGGGTGAATCTGTACCTGCAGAATTACATTTTACTTTGCTCAAAAACTGCATGAATCCATGTAAGATTCTGTAAATCCGTATTTTAGATTAGAATCAGTCTGTCCATTGTAGCACAGACAGCCTCACATGGAAGCTCACATCTTCAATACATTAGATTAGATTAGATTAGATTACTTACAGTGTGGAAACAGGCCCTTCGGCCCAACAAGTCCACACCGACGCGCAACCCATCCAGACCCATTCCCCTACATTTACCTCTTCACCTAACACTACGGACAATTTAGCATGGCCAATTCACCTAACCTGCACATTTTTGGATTGCCGACATGATACCAATTGTTAAAGTTCACTTGAGAATGTAACTTTTTAAAAACGTTTTGCGGTTTACATGTGAAAGAACTGAAACCAACATGGTCATTCTAAAACATGAGAGACTTAACAAACAATCCAGGTCTTTTTCAATCTATAATTTCAGTTACATCACACTGTAAACTTGTGCTATAAATTCTGTGTCTTACAATCTTATTCTCCACAACCACCTGATGAAGGAGTGGCACTCCAAAAGCTAGTGCTTCCAAATAAACCTGTTAGACTATAACCTGGTGTTGTGTGATTTTTAACTTTGCATACCCCAGTCCAACACCGGCGTCTCCAAACCAGGAATGTGTAGGTTAGATGCATTAGTCAGGGGTAAATATAGGATAATAAGGTAGGGGAATGGATCTGGGTGGGTTACTCTTCAGATGGTCAGCGTGGACTTGTTGGGCTGAAGGGCCTGTTTCCACACTGTAGGGATTCTATATAAAAACGTTGTTGACATGATTATCATAAAAATGCATCTGGTTCACATGTAGGCCAGACTGGATAAGGACAGTAGATGTTAACATGATTATCATAAAAACACATCTGGTTCAATAGTGTCCTTTAGGCAAAGACATCTACTGTCCTTACCCAGTCTGGCCTACATGTGAATTCAGTGTTGTGGTCAATGCTTAAGTGCTCTCTAAAGTGGCCGAGCAAGCCACTCATTCAAGGGAAATTAGTAATAGGCAACAAAAGCTAGCCTTGATAGTGACACCCACACCCAGTGAAAGAATTAAACAAAAGTACTTTATGAAATTTAAGTTGGAAAACAACGTACTTAATGTGCACAGCAAGATCCTACAATGAGCATTGGAGTGGCATGCAGCATTAGTAGTTGCATAAATGAGCTGAGACATCATTGATGAAGAGATCCAACTCTGGATCAGCTGTGCTAGTGTAGCCTTCTACAAACTACAATCATGTTTCACCACAAAAATCTCCACAAGTCAACATGATTCCTGATATACACAGCTGTTGTTACCACCACACTGCTGTACTGCAGCGAGATCTGGACTGTGAATCAGTGACACATAAACACAACTGAGACATGCCTCCGACAATGCCTCTACCACACCCTCTAGAATCAATGGAGGATAATCAAACAAAATAATGTACTTCTTAAAGCTAGCTCTACTAGCCATGCACGAGAAACAAAATAAGCAATTGCTGGAAAAACTTGGCAGATCTGGCAGCATCTATGGAGAGAAAGCAGACTAATATTGCTGGTCCAGTGACCCTATCTTCAGAACAATGGACGAGACACTGTATACAGGTGGTTGAAAAGCAGCTCCTGCCAACTTGTGATTTCTGTTTGAAACCCTTCTTGAAGCAAGGCATCATTGACATTAATGACTGAAAGGAGCTTGTTGCCAATCATTCAAAAATGGCTGATAACCTGTCCATCAAATTTCATCAGGCTTTGTATTTAATGTCTTAATAAAGAGGCAGAGTGACTGCAGAGAAGAATTTAGTCAAACATTTGTGCATGTCTTCAGCCCATTCCATCCATGCAGGTCAAAAACAACCACCTAACTATTCCAATTCCCTTTTCCAGCAATTAACCTAGAGCCTTGTATTTCTTGGCATCGAAAGTACACATCTAAATACATTTTCTTTTTCATTCATTGGATGAGGCACCGCTGACTAGGCTAGTATTTATCAACCAGAGGGCAATTAAGAGTCAAACACATTGCTGTGGGTCTGGAGACACATGTAGACCAGACCAGGTAAGGATGGCAGTTTCCTTCCCTGAACGACATTAGGGAACCAGATGGATTTTTCCAACATTCTACAATGAAGTAATGGTCATCATTAGACTCTTTAATTCTACCAACTGCCATGGCAAGGTTCAAACCTGGCGTCCCAGAACATTACCTGGTTCTCTGGATTAACAGTCTTGCAATAATATCACCAGGCTATTGCCTCTCTGCAAAACTTTCTGTCTCTACTACCCTTACAGGCTGAGAGTTCTAGATTCCAACCATTCTCTGGGTGAAAAGGTTTTTCCTTCTACACCTCCTGCCCTTTACCATAAATCCACGTTCCCTGCTCATTGATCCCTCCACCAAGGGGAAAGATCTTTTTTCCTGTTTACCCTATTTATGCCCCTTGTAGTTTTACAAATCTCAATTGTGTCTTCTCGCAATCTCCTTTGCACCAAGGTAAACATCCCCAAGTCTATCTAATCTCTTCATAACCAGCCCTGGCCATGTCCTAATAAATCCCCTCTGCACCTTTTCCAGTGCAATCACATCCCTCCTATAATGTGGATTCCAGACTGTACTGTGGCTTAACCAACATCTGATGTGGTTCCAGCATAACCCCCTGTTCTTAAACTCCATCCCTTGACTAATAAAGGCAAGATTAATACTTGACTAATAGAAGGCAACTTTAGGCATTTAAAGGAAACAAATCCATATTCCACTGCCCTGTGAGATGTTCTGCCTTGTGTACCCAGAGACCTGGGGACGGGGGGTGCTAGGAATTGATCAGACAAGAAGTCCCTCAGCAGATACTCACACCCCTTGAATAGTAACACCTTCAAATTGAGGGACAGCCAGTGATGACAAGATTAGTTGGGCTCAAGCTACACTAGTCCCACTTTCCATCTGGGTGACAAAAAAGATTTTCCTCAAATCCCATCTCAACTGCCTTCACTTTAAATTCATACCCCTTTGTTATTGACCTTCAGACCAAGGGAAATAGCTGTTTTCTATTCACCCTGTCCATGCCCCTCAATCTTACACACCTCTATCTGGTCCTCTCTCAATTTCTTCTGCTCCAAAGGAAACAACCTGAGCTTATCTAGCTTCTCTTCATAGCTAAACTGCTCCATCCTGGTGAATTTCCACTACACTCCTCCAGTGCAATCACATTCTTCTTATAGTGGGGTGACCAGAATCACGCACAGTACTCCAGCTGCAGCCTAACCAAAGTTCTGCAGCTCCAACATTACCACCCTCCTCTTATAATCTATGTCTTAACTGATAAAGGCAAATGTCCTCTATGCCTTTTTAATTACCCTGTTAACTTGTCATACCAATAATTCAGCTCCAGCTCATCATCATTTGAAATCTATTCTACTTTAACATTTTGTGAAAAACCTGCAGAGTATGTTTGTATCTAAAACTGTAAAGTGTTACTCTTTCTCATGTCTTTTCTGTAGATGAGTGGGTTAAAATGGTTCTGTAAAATCATGGAATATTACTGCACAGAGGGAGGCCATTTGGCCCAGCATGCCTGTGTAAGTTCTTTCAAAGAAGTACCTGATTAGTCCCATTCATTCCTGCTCTTTCCCCGCAGACCTGCAATTGCTTTGACTTTATAAATATTGTTCAGTTTGTTGCATTTATTGCATGGTCAATGTGTCAGTTTATCTTTAACAGACATGCTCATGATGACACTACTGTTAGTAATAATGTGAGACCTGAGATTATAACCTCCATATTGCCTCCATCTTACCCCAAATTCACTTGAAGCATAACAGTCTATTGGAAGTTATAGTTGAATGGCATAACAGTAGCCAAACACTTGTATATGTGTGAATGTATAATAGTTAGTTATAATTATCTGATAAAATAAAATATCTGATGAGGTCACTGGGCTTGAAACATTAACTGTTTGAGCTGCTGAGACCTGCTGAATTTCTCCAGCAATTTCTGTTTTTGTTTCGAATCTTGAGCATCTGCAGTTGTTTTATATCATTGTAATAAATACCTGTTGGATTCTTCAGTCTAACGAAACCACATTCAGTTTCTCAAGTTACAAGAGATAACATAACTATTGCCACATCAGATAAAATACGCCACTGGAAGTAAAATCATACCACCAACCTAACAGGCAGTGTACTGCATGCTGAGATTGAGAGAGCAGTCTTTAGTCCCGTTCTCAGTCTATCTTTCTCTCTTGATCTCTGTCTCCATTTCTCTTTGTTTCTGTCTCTTTTTCTGACATGGACACAGCACTCGATATTCCAGGGTTGGGGTGGATGCGATGGTGAATTTAATATCTAAACCAAAGCACCTGTTGTTTAGGATCAAAATAGCAGTGATCCCTCGCTGACACTGTCTAAATTGGACTGTGGGGGTTAGGTTACACTATGGCTAGGTTACTACAGAAATAGTTCCAGTGTTGGGCCCTCAGATTCCATGGAATAGTTTATAGGCCCAAAGTGAAGAACACCTGGGGACCAGGTCACTTGAGGGATCAGAGCTGAAAATGTGTTGCTGGAAAAGCACAGCAGGTCAGGCAGCATCCAAGGAACAGGAGAATCGACGTTTCGGGCATGAGCCCTTCTTCAGGAATGAGGAAAGTGTGTCCAGCAGACTAACATAAAAGGTAGGGAGGAGGGACTTGGGGGAGGGGCATTGGAAATGTGATAGGTGCCCCTCCCCCAAGTCCCTCCTCCCTACCTTTTATGTTAGCCGGCTGGACACACTTTCCTCATTCCTGAAGAAGGGCTCATGCCCGAAACTTCGATTCTCCTGTTCCTTGGATGCTGCCTGACCTGCTGTGCTTTTCCAGCAACACATTTTCAGCTCTGATCTTCAGCATCTGCAGTCCTCACTTTCTCTACTTGAGGGATCATAAAGGATATGTTGTGTCCCATTAATGATAATGGTCTAATGGTCATTTACATAAATGATTTGGATGTGAGCAGAAGAGGTACAGTTAGTAAGTTTGCAGATGACACCAAAATTGGAGGTGTAGTGGACAGCGAAGAGGGTTACCTCAGATTACAACAGGATCTGGACCAGATGGGCCAATGCGCTGAGAAGTGGCAGATGGAGTTTAATTCCGATAAATGCGAGGTGCTGCATTTTGGGAAAGCAAATCTTAGCAGGTCTTATACACTTAATGGTAAGGTCCTAGGAAGTGTTACTGAACAAAGAGACCTTGGAGTGCAGGTTCATAGCTCCTTGAAAGTGGAGTCGCAGTTGAATGGATAGTGACGAAGGCGTTTGGCATGCTTTCTTTTATTGGTCAGAGTATTGAGTACAGGGGGTGGGAGGACATGTTGCGACTGTACAGGACATTGGTTAGGCCACAGTTGGAATACTGCATGCAATTCTGGTCTCCTTCCTATCAGAAAGATGTTGTGAAACTTGAAAGGGTTCAGAAAAGATTTACAAGGATGTTGTCAGGGTTGGAGGATTTAAGCTATAGGGAGAGGCTGAACAGGCTGGGGCTGTTTTCCCTGGAGCGTCGGAGGCTGAGGGGTGACCTTATAGAGGTTTACAAAATTATGAGGGGCATGGATAGGGTAAATAGGCAAAGTCTTTTCCCTGGGGTTGGGGAGTCCAGAACTAGAGGGCATGGGTTTAGGGTGAGAGGGGAAAGATATAAAAGAGACTTGAGGGGCAACATTTTCACACAGACGTGGTACGGGTATGGAATGAGCTGCCGGAGGAAGTGGTGGAGGCTGGTACAATTACAACATTTAAGAGGCATTTGGATGGGTATATGAATAGGGAGAGTTTGGAGGGATATGGGCCGGATGCTGGCAGGTGGGACTAGAGTGGGTTGGGATATCTGGTCGGCATGGACGGGTTGGACCGAAGGGTCTGTTTCCATGCTATACATCTCTTTGACTCTAATTAATTTCTCACTAGGAATTGATTAACTCTGTGGGTTAGCACATTTGAAACAGTAAAACACTTGATAGGTTATAAAGCTAACATTACAGCAATTATGTTTGTACAGCTTGCAGAGAACCAGGCAGTCACAACAATGGCAGCACATAGCACATTAAGGCTATAGTAGCACAGTCCCTAACCCTCAGCCAGGAAACCGATGTTCAAGTCTCACCTGCTTCGGATGTGGCATAACACATGTAACTAGCTGAATAAAAATATCTATACACTGCACGTGGAGTATTTCAACATGAACTCTCTTCACATAATTACAGAGGTGTTATGACACAGATTAAAGCCATTTCGCCCATCAAGCCAGTACAGGGTCTTTAAACAAGCAGTATTACCTAATGTCAATCTCTTGTCTATTCTCCACACTCTTGCATTTTCTTTTGCTAAATAGTCATCCAAAGCCCACTTGAGTGCCTCAAATGATCATCCCTCATTTCCAGGCAGTGCATTCCACACCCTAACTACTTGCTGAATTAACAAGCTGTTCCTGAATTCAACCTTGCTTCATTTGTACATCACTTTAAATCTATGCCTTCTTGTTCTTGTTCCTTCCATGTGTGGGAACAGTTTCTCTCTATCTATCCAGCCGGCTCATGATTTTAAAACCCTCTATCAAATCTCTTCTCAGCCTTCTTCTCTCCAAGGAGAACAGTCCCAACATCCTCAATCTACCCTCATAAATTAAGTTTCTCATTCCTGCAACTATTTTGTAAATCACTTCTGCACTTTCCTACAGTGTGGCTTTCAGGGCTGTACACAATATTCCAGCTAATGTCTAATGGAGATAAAAGGAATTTCTTCTCAAAGGGTAGTGAATCTGTGGGATTATTTACTACAGAGAGGTATAGAGGATGTGTCATTAAGTATAATCAAGGCTGAGACAGGAGATTTTTGATCAGCAAGGGATGTGGGATAAAACAGGAGAGTGGAGTCGAGGATCAGATCAGCCATCTCGCTGAATGATGCAGTACATGCAGAATATGCTGCAGTTGTATAAGACTCTGGTGCGGCCGCATCTGGAATATTGTGTGCAGTTTTGGTCGCCATACTATAGGAAGGATGTGGAGGCACTGGAACGGGTGCAGAGGAAGTTTACCAGGATGTTGCCTGGTATGGTAGGAAAATCCTATGAGGAAAGGCTGAGGCACTTGGGGTTGTTTTCATTGGAGAAAAGAAGGTTTAGGGGTGATTTGATAGAGGTGTACAAGATGATTAGGGGGTTAGATAGGGTTGACAGTGAGAACCTTTTTCCACGTATGGAGTCAGCTATTACAAGGGGGCATAGCTTTAAATTAAGGGGGGGTAGATATAGGACTGATGTTAGGGGTAGGTTCTTCACTCAGCGAGTCGTAAGTTCATGGAATGCCCTGCCAGTAGCAGTAGTGGACTCTCCCTCTTTATGGGTATTTAAGCGGGCATTGGATAGGTATATGGAGGATAGAGGGTTAGTGTAGGTTAGGTGGGCTTTGATCGGCGCAACAACGAGGGCTGAAGGGCCTGTTCTGCGCTGTATTCTTCTATGTTCTATGTTCTATGTTCTAATAATGGCCTACTTTGGCTCCTACATCTTAAGTTTTTTTTAAACCAATCTCTTGTACAAGTTCAACATCATCGCCTTGCTCTTGTCCTCTCTTCTCCTATTAATAAAGCTGAGAATACTGCGTAATTCACTTACTGTTCTCTCTACCCGTCCTGACACCTTCAATGATGCACCTTGTAGAATTGTACCCCCTATTTAATATTGTCTCTTAAAGGGAAGGTACACGTCATACACTATTCTGTTATACGCTGGGCCATGAGATTTATCAGTGAGAAGAGATCAAGCCTGAAGTACATTTGATCTCAGCAACATGTTGCTCCACTTCTAATTCAACAGTTCACGAGACATCAGGACTTAGTCCAGATTAATAACAAGTGGGAAAGCCACAGCTCCAAAGGTGAAGTCTACGCTTCAGGCACCTCCTGAGAACCCTGAGCCTCTATGATTGGCTATTTGTCATTGTGTCATTCTGCCGGGAAAGAATTCATTTCTCACTGGATGAAGCTGAATAGACACTCAGATTTGATGGTATTAGAAAGGAACGTGACAAAAATACTTATGTGAATGTAGATTTAGAAAAAAAGTGATGTTTGATTCCCACAGAGGGATTTGGCAGATTGAAACATTAAAGATAAAAAAAGTAGCCATTTGATGTCTTGAGTCTGCTCCAACATTCTATATGATCATTGCTGATCATTGATCTCATTACCCGAAAATGATATTAAATTTAATTCATTGATGGGATGAGAGTGTCACTGGCTAGGCCAGCATTTATTGCCCATCCCTAATTACCCAGAGAACAATTAAGAGTTATTGCTGGGACTTGCTGTGAGTCTAGGCTTAATGTGGGTCAAAACACTGCTCCATCCAGACCGGGTAAGGATGTCAGTTTCCTTTCTTAAAGGACATTAGTGAACCAGATGGGTTTGTCTGACAATCAGCAATGGTCATCATTAGAATCTTAACTGCAGATTTTTATCGAATTCAAATTCCACCACCTGCCATGGCGGGATTTGAACTGAGGACCCAGAAGATTATCTGAGTCCCTGGATTAAGAGTCAAGTAATAAGACCATTAAGCTATCATCACCCTCCTCTCATATCCTTTGACCTTTTAGCCATAAAAGATATATTAACCAAGATATATTAACCTCCTTCTTAAAAACACAAACTGTTTTGGTCTCAACTACTTTTTGTGGCAATGATTTCCACAGGCTCACCATCTGGAACGTCAAGATTGTACTGTTAATGGGTCAGTAATGAAGGAGTGCTGCATTGTCTGATGATCAGTTCTGACGAAGCACCTCACTGTCTGTAATGAGACAGTGCTGCTCTGTCAGAGAGTCAGTACTGAGGGAGAGCTGTTCTGTCAAACTGTCAGTACTGGTAGAGTGCTGCGCTGTCAGAGGGTTAGTACTGAGGTAGTGCCACACTTTCAGAAGTCAGTATCAAGGGAATGCTACACTATCTGAGGATTAGTACAGAGGGAGCATGACACTGTCAGAGGATCAGAACTGAGAGAATGTTGCACTTGCAAAGAAAGTACTGATGGAGTGCTGCATTGTCAGAGGGTCAGCACTGATTGAGTACTGTACTGCACTGTCAGGAGATCAGTACTGATAGAGAAATCAGCACCGTCAGATGGTCTGCACCGAGGGAATGCCATATTGTTGGAGGTTAGTACTGAGAAGTGCTGCACTGTCGGAGGTCAGTATCATGAGAGTGCAACACTATGAGATGGTCAGTACTGTGGGAGTGCTGCACTGTCAGAGAGTCATTACTGAAGGAGCGTTGCAATGTCTGACAGTCAATAATGAAAGAGTGCAGTGGAATGATGCTGCAAAGCACAATGTGACAGGATGCAGGGAAAGCAGATTAGTCTTTCCTATTAACTTCAGTTCACAATTAGGTCTCCAGCTTTTTTAAATCCTTATTTCTTAAAATTAAATAGTTAAGTAGACAATTGAAAAAAATAACAGTACAAAAAGCAGAGGTTTTTCAAGGTTATGAGCTGGAATATTAGAGAAATTAATGAGTTAATTGAATAAAATATAATACTGATGGATGTTGGGTCATGTGTTGCTGCTGCAGCATATTGGAACTGCTGGATACTAAGGTGTTCCACAGCGAACATATTAATACTGACTATTTACAACTTGAGGAACTTCAGATTCAAGCTGAGGAGCTGGAGTCTGAGCTGCATACACTGAAACCCATTGGAGAGGGGAAAATTACCTGAATACATTGCTCTAGCAGTCAGTCACGCCTCTCGGCCTAGATAATTCAACTTTGGTCTGTGATCAGGGACAAGAGGTATGATTGTAGCTAAGGAATGTATGAGGACTCAGGGTTGCAATTGAGGAATCACTGTCCCTGAAGTTGCCCAACACTTTTAAAGTTCTTGTGAACTGTGCAGGTTAAGACTAGGGAATGAGCGGACTGATCATGAAACCTTGGTGTAGTCAGGGAAGAAAATAGTAATGTCATAGTGGTAGGAGACAGGGACAGATACTGTTCGATGAAGTCATAAGTGGGGATCCTGAAGGCTGTATCACCCACTTGGTCCCAGGATTAAGGATCTCACCAGGGAGGTGAAAAACAACTTGGAGAGGGAGGGTGGGATCCAGTAGTATCCTTGTGAATCGAATAACAGTGACACAAAGATTAGTGAAGTAACAGAAAGCATAGGGGACTGTCAAAGAATACAGGAGAATATAGATATAGACTGGAGAGTTGGGCGGAGAAGTGGCAGATGAGTTCAATCCAGGCAAATATGAGGCGATGCATTTTGGGAAGTCTAATTCTAGATCGAGTTAAACAGTAAACGGTAGAACCTTGGAAAAAGTTGATGAGCAGAGAGATCTGGGAGTTCAGGTCCATTGTACCCTAAAGGTTGCTGCACAGGTGGATAGAATGGTCAAGAAGTAAGCTTGCCTTCATCGGATGGGGTATTGAGTATAAGAGCTGGCAGGTCATGTTAAAACTGGTTCAGCTGCATTTAGAATACTGTGTACAGTTCTGGTCACCACATTACTAAAAGGATGTGGACGCTTTGGAGAGGGTGCAGAGAAGGTTTACGAGGATGTTGCCTGGTATGGAAGGTGCTAGCTATGAAGAGAGGTAGAGTAGGTTAGGTTTGTTTGCATTAGAAAAAAGGAGATTGAGGGGGGACCTGTTTGAGGTCTATAAAATCATGAAGGATATAGACAGGGGAGATAGAGATAAGCTTTTTCCCAGGGTGAAGGATTCAATAACGAAAGGTCACGCTCTCAAGGTGAGAGGTGAAAAGTTAATGGGGGATGCACACGGCAAGTACTTTACACAGAGGGTGATAAATGCCTGGAACGCGTTGCCAACAGAGGTGGTACAGGCAGGCACAGTATATTCATATAAGATGCGTCTGGACAGATGCATGAGTAGCTGGGGAGCAGAGGGATACAGATGCTTAGGAAATGGGCGACAGATTCAGACAGTGGATTTGGATCGGCTCAGGCTTGCAGGGCTAAAGGGCTTGTTCCTGGGCTGTAAATTTTCTTTGTTTTTTAAACTAGGGCTGTAGAGAAGGTTTTAAACTAATTAGAGGGCTGGGGAGGCTTTGTGAGAGGGGAAATGTAAGCTTCCAAAGTAAGAGGATATGACAGTATTACAGGGCAGCTATTAGGATAACAATACCTCGAAGACACGGGGGCAACAGAGTTTCCAACATTGAAAAAAGCAGTGAATATGGTCAAAAGAAGAATTAATGGTTCTTTACTTGAATGTGTGCAATGTTCAGAACAAAATAAATAAACATAAGTTAATTGGTATAATATTATAAGAGATGGTTACAGGGAGAACAAAGCTAAATATTCAGCAGTATGTGGCATTTCACAAGATCAGGCAGGAAGAATAGCATAGTGGGGTAGCATTATAAATATGAGATGGAATAGGTCTGACAGCAAGAAATGATCTTGGACTGGAGGATCTAGAATCTATAATGGGTGGACGCAAGAAATAAAAGGGGGAGAAGACACTGGTGAGAGTAGTGTACAGGTTTCCTAATAGTGGGTCCTAATAGTAGAGGTTCCCTATATAGTGGGGCAGAGAATAAATGAACAGACAATGAGGACCTGTAATTAAGGTAGTAGGTTAATCAATAGGTGAATTTAATCTTCACCCAGATTGGGAAAATCAAATTGGCAGAGGTAGCCATGAGGAAGAATTCATAAGACTGTAATTGGAACCTTTTTCTAGAACAATATGCTGTGGATTTAACCAGGGATCAGACTATTTTGTTGCTGGTGACATGTAATGAAGCAGGTTTAACAAATAATCTCAGAGTAAAATATCTCCTCGAACAGTGACCACACCAAAGTGTAATCTAGCATTCACTTTGAGAATGACAAACTTGGGTCAGAAACAATAACTAAGCTTAAAGTAGAATAATTACATGGGAACGAGGGCAGCAGTTGTTCGAAAGAACTGTATCAGGTATGATTTTTCAGGTGCAATAATAGATATTTAAGAAAATTATTAATGAACCACAGCAAAGATATATCCCAGTGAGAAAGAAGGATCCTCGGAAGGGGATAAGCCAACCATGGTTAACCAGGAAAGTTAGGATAACTTCAAACTGAAAGAAAAATTATGTAAGGTGGCAAAGATTAGTGGTAAGTCAGAGCATTGGGAAAGTTTTAAAATCCAATAAAAGATAACCTGAAATAAATAAATAGGTAGAAAGTAAAATTTGAGGGTAAACCAGCAAGTGATTCTTCAAATTCACTTTGGAAGAAGAGGTCAAAGTGGACAGAGGCCCTTAAAAAGTGGAGTTGGAGAATTAAGAATGGGATTGGAAAATGCCAGTGTAATTCAAAAAGGGAAGGAGACAAAAACAAAATAGATAACTGCAGGTCAGTTAGCTTAATGTCTGTCATGCTGTTGGCAAAATTAGAGATATTTATGAAAGACATAATAGCGGACCATTTAGAAAGTACATAATATGATCAAGCAGTATCAGCACAGCTTCAGAAATGGAAAGTCATGCCTGACAAACTTACTAGCATTTTTTAAGAAGATAACAAGCAGGATAGAAACAAGCTGAACAGTAATTGTAATATAATTGGATTTTCGGATGTTTGAAAAGGTACCAGACATTAGGCTACTTAATAAGAACCCATGATTTGGAGATGCCGGTATTGGACTGAGGTGTACAAAGTTAAAAATCACACAACACTAGGTTATAGTTCAACAGGTTTAATTGGAAGCACACTAGCTTTGGAGCGACGCTCCTTCATCAGGTGGTAGTGGAGGGCTCAATCCTAACACAGAATTTAGAGCAAAAATTTACAGTGTGATGTAACTGAAATTATACATTAACAGACAATTAATTTTTCAATGTATAATTTCAGTTACACACTGTAAAATTTTGCTATAAATTCTGTGTGTTGGGATTGAGCCCTCCACTACCACCTGATGGAGCATTGCTCTGAAAGCTAGTGTGCGTCCAATTAAACCTGTTGGACTATAACCTGGTGTCGTGTGATTCTTAACTTAATAAGAACCCAGGTAGTACGTTAGCATGGATAGAGAACTGGCTAACCCAGAAGAGAGTTGAGATGAGGGAATGCATTTTCAAGATGGCAACCTTAACTAGCGGACTGTCACAGGGATCAGTCCTGGGCTACAATTATTCACTATACATGTTAATAAGTTGGATGAGGGAAGTGAATATACTTTAGCCAAGGAAGTAGATGCTACAAAATTGGTAAGGCATGATGACAAGGACAAAAAGAGTTTGCAGAGATATATAGACAGGTTATATGAGTAGGCAAAAACTTGGCAGAGTGAGTATAGCGTGGGAAAATGTTAGGTTATGTAGTTAAAAATCACACAACACCAGGTTATAGTCCAACAGGTTTAATTAAGCGTGTGTGTGTGTTTGTGTGTGTGTGTGTGTAGTGCAGAGTGTCTTGAGTCTTTTGGGGGGGTGCATGTGTGAGTGTGTGTCTGTAAGGGTGTGTGTGGGTGTCTGTGTATATGTGTGTCCGTGTGTATGTGTGTATAGGAGTGCCTGTGTGTGTGCGAGAGTTTGTGTATGTAGGAATATCTGTGTGTGTGTACAATGCAAGGGTGGTCACCTGCAATGTGACATGAACCCAAGGTCCCGGTTGAGGCCCTCCCTATGGGTACCGAACTTAGCTATCAGCCTCTGCTCGGCCACTTTTCGCTGCTGTCTGTCCCGAAGTCCGCCTTGGAGGATGGTCACCCGAAGGTCCGAGGTCGAATGTCCTGGACCACTGAAGTGTTCCCCAACTGGGAGGGAACACTCACCCCACAAAATATGTGTGTGCATGTGGGTGTTGGTCTGTCTGTATGTGTGTGTCTGTCTGGGTTGGGGGTTGTGAGTGTGAGAAAGCGTATGTGTGTATGTGTGTGTGGCGCAGAGTGTTTTAAGTCTGTGAGGGGGTGCATGTGAGTGTGTGGGAGTGTGTGTGTCTGTAAAGGTGTATATGTGTGTCTAAAAATCTAATTTTTAGATTAGAATCAATCTAAACATCATGGCAAAGACAGAGAACACAGGGGGCTAACACCTTCAACATATTGTCTAGCTATCACCATGTGATTGTTGTGTGGTGCCCATTCATCCGTTGTCGTAGCCTTTGCTCGGTTTCCCCAATGTACCATGCCTCCAGGCATCTTTGCTTACAACGTATAAGATAGACAACGTTGGCGGAGTCACATGAGTACGAGGTGGAGGTGTCCCTACGCGTAATGGTAGTATCTATGTCCACACTCTGACACGTCTTGCAGCGCCTACTGTGACAGAGTTGTATGGAGCTGTCCTGAGAGCCAGGCAGCTTGCTACGAACAACGATCTGTTTGAGGTTTGGCGGTTGTTTAAAGGCAAGTATTGGAGATGTGGGGAATGTCTTGGTGAGGTCCTCATCTTCATTGATAATGTGTTGCAGGTCACGAAGAACATAGCGTAGTTTTTCAATTCCTGGGAAATACTGAACAATGAAAAGTACCCTGTCGGTTGCAGCACGTGTCTGTCTCCTGAGGAAGTCATTACGGTTCCTGCCTATGGCACGTCGGAATTGGAGGTTAATGAGTTGGGCATCGTACTCCGTTCTTGTGAGGGTATCCCTGAGTACTTCCAGGTGTCTGTCACGTTCCTCCTCATCTGAGCAGATCCGGTGTATGTGTAGGGCTTGTCCATAGGAGATGCATGTGTCCAAGAATGAGACTGATAGGCGAGAGTAGTCCATGGTGAGTTTGAAACTTGTTGATGTCACTGTGTAGTTTTTATCAGTGACTCCTCGCCATGGGTCCAGAGGAAGAAAATGTCGTCAATGTCCTGGTGTATAATATTGGTTGGAGATCCTGCAAAGAGAAGTAGTCTTGTTTGAACCTGTGCATCAAAGTTTTGGCATATTGGGGTGCAAATTTGGTCCCCATGGCTGTTCTATATGTCTGGATGAAGAACTGGTTGTCAAAGGTGAAGACGTTGTGATCAAGGATCATTTGTTGTGATCATTCGACCTCTGACCTTCGGGTGACCATCCTCCAAGGCGGACTTCGGGATAGGCAGCAGCGAAAAGTGGCCGAGCAGAGGCTGATAGCTAAGTTCAGTATCCATAAGGAGGGCCTCAACAGGGACCTTGGGTTCATGTCACATTACAAGTGACCACCATTGCACTATATACAAACACAGATACTCCTACACACACACACACTCACACTCACACACACACAAGCACTCCTATACACAGCTGCATACACAGACACGCACACACACCCTTACAGACACACACACTCACACATGCACCCCCTCACAGACTTAAAACACTCTACGCTACACACACACATCCGCTTTCTCACACTCACAACCCCCAAACCAGACAGACACACACATACAGACAGACAAACACCCACATGCACACACATATTTTGTGGGGTGAATTTGTACTTTCAGGGTTACATTGTACTTTGCTCAAAAACTGCAGGCGTTCATATAGAACTCTGAGCCCAAAAACTGCATGAATTCATGTAAAACTCCGTTATCTCATTTTTTAGATTAGAATCAATCAAAACATTATGGCATTGACAGAGAACACAGGGGGCTAACATATTGTCCAGCTATCATCATTGTTAACAGCTAACCTGAGAATGCAACTTTTTAAAAAAGGTTTTGTGATTTACACATGAAAGAAGTGAAACTATCATGATATTCGAACAGATGAATGGCTTAACAGACAATCAATTTTTCAACGTATAATTTCAGTTACATCACACTGTAAATTTTTGCTATAAATTCTGTGTTAGGATTGAGTCCTCCACTACCACCTGATGAAGGAGCGATGCTCCAAAAGCTAGTGTGCTTCCAACTAAACCTGTTAAACTATAACCTGGTGTTGTGTGATTTTTAACTTTGTACACCCCAGTCCGACACCGGCATCTCCAAATCATGAGGCTATATACTTTGGCAGGAAGAATACTGGAGGTAAACATTAGTTAAATGGAGAAAGACTCCAAAATGTTTCAGAACAGATGGATTTCAGAGTCCTCATGCATAATTTTTTAAAAAGTAACATCCAAGTTCAGTGGATAATAGGACAGACACACAGAATGATCACCGTAGACCACAGCCAAAATATTGTAAACAGCTGTGCTCCCCTTATCTTAGGAGAGGCATTTCAACATTACAGACATCACAGAGAAGGTTCACTAGGCTGATACTGGTTATGGAGGATCTGTCTTATGAGGAGAGGTTTTGTAAGTTGGGTTTGTATTCAAAGGAGTTGAGAAGAATGAAGTATACAAGCTTCTTAGGTGACTTGACAGGGTAGATGCGGAAAGGTTGTTTCCCCTTGTGGGAAGTCTAGAACCAGAGGGAAATAATCTCAGAATAAGGGGTCAGATATTTAAAACTGAAAGGATTTTCCCTCAGAAAGTAGTGAATTTGTGTAATTCTTCACTGCGGTGGGCTGTTGAGGCTGGGTCATTAAGTATAGTCAGGGCTGAGACAGACAGATTTTTAATTAGTAAAGGAATCAAGAGTTTGGGGAAAAGGCAGGAAAGTAGAGTCAAGGATTATCAGATCAGACATGACCTTATTGAATGGCAGAGCAGACTGTGATGGGCTGAATTGCCCACTGCTCCTACATCTTATTGTCTAATGGTCTGACGACATGGGGGCTGTACCTGTGACAGTCACTTTAAAGGTCAGTTTGTCTGAGTCAGCATCACAGACATATTGTCCAGAATCGGATGGTTCAGAGTCGAAGATCATCAGCTCCCTTATCAGACCCCGTGACTCGATCCTGATTTTGTCACTGGGCCGCAGCTCAATCCCATCCTTGTACCAGCGAACCTGCACATCTGGATGGGATAGTTTACATGTCATAGCAATGGTCTCAGACTCAATGAAACTGCGATCTTCCGAGATATGGGAACTTCCAACAATCATTACAGGAGGATCTGGAAGGAATACCATGAAGTTTATCAACAATGAACTATCAGAATTTAGTATACCCATTATCGAGGGCATTGAGACTTCCCTCATCACTGCCAGAGATTTATAGCTATATAGCAAGAGCAAATTGCATTTATATAGCACTTTTAATCATAAGAATTGAATTTGTAAAGCATCTTTTACAGAAAAAAACATGCACTTATATGGCAAATTTGCACAGTAAAAATTTGCATTTATAAAGCACCTTTGACAGTAAAAAGATGCACTTATATAGCATGGTTGTACATTAAAAAATTGCACTTATATTGCACTTTTACACATTAAAATATTGCATTGATATAGCACCTCTTCAGAGTAAAATATGCATTTGTAAAACATGCTCTAACATGTCACAGCATTGTTACCAAACATAATTCGATAACCACAACACCAAACCTGCAGAAAGGGATAGGTTTTAAGAAGTTTAATGAAGGACAGAAAGTATTGACCGAGGTGCTGGTGGGGGAGGACTGAGTTTGGTTGGTGCAAAACTGACCTGCTGTTTGCAGACGATGTCACTCAGGGGCAGTTTGTAAGAAAGATGCAGGAGGGGGCTGATGACAGACTCTTGGAGGTCACGAGAGATGACAGAGAATGAACACTAAGAGAGGCTACTGAGGGTAATTCTCTGGATACAATGTGAGGGATTGGAAGGGAACCGTGAGAGAATCCCATCAGAGCGACAATAGTGAAAGAGGGGTTGGACAAGGATGGTCAATGTGTCAAAGGTTGAGAACATGAAGAGGGAAAGTTTAGCCACAATCACGAGCACACAAGGTGACATTTGTACCCTGAGCAGAACAGTTTTCTTATGGGCACAGGAGCAAAAACCTAATGGGACAAACACTGAGGTGCTGGAAAAGATGGGGAATAAACTGGGGGTGACAACTTGCTCAAGAAATTTGGTGGGGGTGGTGGGGTGTAGTTGGTGATACATGATAGTTGGTGAGGATGGAGATTGTGTCAGAAACACAGGAACACCACAGAATTCCACCTATCCCATGAGGGACAGGGACTGAGTCTGGAGTTACTGCCTGAGTGATATTGCCCTGTGTCACAAAGACAAATACATTTTTGATGGTCTCAGTGAGCATCATCTGTGTCAGCACGCAAAAACGAGAAAAGTGTCTGGGGAAAGCTTCTGTGAGGGCACTGAGCCTGAGCTTTGTTACCTTCCACACGCACTCTGAATACAATGCTATCGCTCTGTACATCACAGAGGTACTCTCCAGAATCTGTTGTCCGAGCGTCCAATATCTGCAGAGACCGGAACGTTCCTTCCCTTCCCATGGAGATCCTCTCATTTTCCACCACCTTCGCCCTGTCTTTGTACCATTTGGCAATACCATCTGGCCAAGACAGTTCACACTGGAGGGTAATATCCTCGGAGGTCAGGTACTTATACTCTGCTGGATCCTTGTTCTGTCTGACTATCTTAACTGGTGGCTCTGCAGATAAAACCAGGGATGTGTTGGTTTAATAGTGTATCAATAACAAGAATATGTATTTATTTACCACCTTTACCTTGTAGAGATAGCTCAAGATGCGCAATTAGACTCAAGTTAACACCAAGACACATGAACATATTAGGGCAGGTGATCAGTGCCTTTACAAACAATTACACAAACGTTTACAATACAGAAATTGGTCATTCAGCCAATTATGGCTGTCGATGTTAGTTCACTACGAGAACATCCTCCCACACATTTACATCTCACCCTTTCTGCATCACAATCAATTCTTTGCTTATCCATAGGTTCCCCATACATGTTATTTCATTCAATTTCTGAGAGCACAAGTTCTATATTTTCCCCACTTTCTTGGTGATATGTTTCCCTGTCTTCGTGAATGCTTTTATAAATGACCAATAAGATAACCTGAGAAACGATGGGCTGGTGATATTATCAGTAGATTATTCATCGAGAGATTTAGGTAATTTTCTGAGAACCCTGGGTCTAAATCTCACCATAGCAGATGGAAGAATTTGACTTCAATAAAAACCTGGAATTAAGAGTCTAATGATGACTGTGATTAAAAATCAAACAACACCAGGTTATAGTCTAACAGGTTTAATTGGAAGCACATTAGCTTTCAGAGTGACACTCCTTCATCAGGTGATAGTGGAGCGTCCTGATGAAGGAGCGTCGCTCCGAAAGCTAGTGTGCTTCCAATTAAACCTGTTGGACTATAACCTGGTGTTGTGTGCTTTTTAACTTTGTACACCCCAGTCCAACACCGGCATCTCCAAATAATGATGACCATGATACTGTTGCTGACTGTCAAGAAAACCCATCTGGTTCACTAATACCTTTCATGGAAGGAAATCTGCTGTCCTTATCTGGTCTTGGCCTACATATAACTCCAGGTGCACAGCAATAAGGCTGAAAAAGACATTTTTGTTTACAGAGGGCTATGAGTCTTGAAACTCTGCCTCCCTTGCCCTTTTGGGAAGATAGTCTTTAAATGTTATTCAGCTGAGGTAAATACATAGGAGAAAGTGAGGACTGCAGTTGTTGGAAAGTTGAGTCAAAACGTGTGGTGCTGGAAAAGCACAGCAGGTCAGGGAGCATCCAAGAAACAGGACAGTCTATGTTTCGGGTGCAAACCCTTTATCAGGAACGAACCCTGATGAAGGGATTAAGCCCAAAACTTTGGCTCTCCTGCTCCTCAGATGCTGCCTAACCTACTGTACTTTTCCAGTGTCACACTTTTCGACTGGGGAATTACATTCTTGATAAGGAGGGGGTGAGATGCTACGAAGGTGTTGATGGGAATGAGGAGCACTCAGATCAGCCACAATCTAAATGCATGCAGAAACAGACTTGAGGGCTGAGTGGCTTATTTCTAATCCCAATTTACATGTTGTATGGTACTGGCACCTCCAAGAGCAGGTGGCAATGGTGGGAGGAGTCAGACAGTAGAGTCATAGAGTCATACAGCATGGAAACAGACCTTTGGTCCAGCCAGTCCATGCCGACCAAGTTTCCCAAACTAAACTTGTCTCACTTGTCTCATATCCCTCTGAGTCAAGAAAATGGTGCTAGAAAAGCACAACTGGTCAGGCAGCATCCGAGCAGCAGGAGAATCGATGTTTTGGGCATAAGCCCTTCATCAGGGCTTATGACCTCCAGCAACTGCAGTCCTCACTTCCTCATATCCCTCTGAACATTTCCTATTCATATAGCTGTCCAAATTTCTTTTAAATTTGGCATCTATCACTTCTTCTTACAATTCAACCCACAGGCACACAACCTATTGTGTGAAAAGGTTACCCTCAGGTCCCTTCTAAATCTTTCTCCTCTCACCTTAAAAATATGCCCTCTAGTTTTGAACCACCCCATCTTAGGGAAAAGATCTTTGCTATTGACCTTATTGCCCCCCGTGATTTTATTAACCTCCTTCAGGTCACCCCTCAACCTCCTATTCTCCAGTGAAAAAAGTCCGAGCCCATTCATTATAACTCAACTCTCAAGTCCCAACGACATCCTTACAAACCTCTCTGAACCCTTTTCAATTTAATAATGTCCTTCGCATAGTAGGGCGACCAGTACGGGACACAGTACTCCAAGAGTGGCCTCACCAACATCCTGTGCAATCTCAACTCCTACACTCAATGGTCTGAGCAATGAAGGCAAGCATGTTAAATGCCTTCTTAGCCATCCTGTCTAACTGTGACACAATTTTTAGAGGACTAGGTTCCTGAACGCCTCAGTCTTTCTGCTACCACTAACTGTATATGTTGTTCATCTTGCCAAAATGCAATACCTCACATTTATCCAAATTAAACTCCATCTGCCATTCCTCAGTGCATTGGCCCAATAGATAAAGATTCTTTACAGATCCAATCTGCACAAAGGCATATCAATGTCAGAGGGCTCATTCAGGTACAGAGACAGACAGACAGGGAGATACAGAGACACAAAAGATTCCTCAACCAAGATGAGAACGACAGTCTCAATCCAACATAAGTAATCCACTTTCCTAGTTTTAGTTTTAAGTTAATTTCAGGTTTGTGAAGACCGGATGTCAGTAGAATAAAGAAACACTGCTTCATGATCTTTGGGCCATCTGGTTGCTTCAACAGAATATGTTTCTAAGCACAGTAGATATTGTAAGAAACTTGGTGCAGTTTGATAGAGATGGGAGAATACTGGCTGAACTCAAGATTATGGAAGATGGATGTGGGAAACCAAGAGGACAGCATTGTTTGGAAGTGACAGAGGTGCACAGCATGCTGTCAGTAACAGTCAGGTTAAAGAAGAACTAGAGACAGGTGATATTACACAGACGGAGATCGTACTCTTTGTTTTAGAGGCAAGGGATTGGAAGCTGAGCTCAGGGTCAAGCAGCACTTCAACTTTGGGATTGGTCAGGATCAAGCTCAGACAGTTGACAGCACTGAACCTAAACTTTGTTACCTTCCACATGCACTCTGAATACAATGCTATCACTCTGGACATCACAGAGGTACTCTCCTGAGTCTGTCACTTGAGCTTCCAGAACTTGCAGCGACCGAAACGTTCCTTCCATTCTGAGAGAGATCCTCTCATTTTCTACCACTTTCTCCCCATTCTTGTACCATTTGGCAACAACATCCGGCCGAGATAGCTCACATTGGAGCACAAAGTCCTCAGAGGTCAGGTACTTCTGCTTTGCTGGACATGCAAACTGTCTGATTATCTTAACCAGTGGCTCTGCAGGTAGAATCAGGAAATGTCAGCTTAAAAGGTGGCTCAACAAGAATGTGCATTTATTTAGCAGCTTTATCTTCATAGATCTATCCTGAGACATGAGAAATCAAACAAAAATTGACATCAAGTGATATGTGTGAACATATCAGGACAGGTAATCAATTTGATACAAATACACATTCAGCCAATCATAACTTTTGACGTTAGTTTATCACAAGAACATCGTCCCACACTTTTGCACTCTATTCAAAAGGGCCACAACACACTGCAGCACACCAGAACTACAAAAAGAGGAAGAGGAACACCTATACAAAGTATTCGCCAAAAACGGATACAACGGAACGAGGACATGCCGCAACCCAAATGACTAGCCACACTACCATACATCAGGAGCATTTCTGAACTGACAGCCAGACTACTGCAACCACTAGGACTCATAACAGCACACAAACCAACAGCCACGCTCAGACAACTCACCTGAACAAAGGACCCGATACCCAACATGAGCAAAACTAATGTAGTGTACAAAATCCCATGCAAGGACTGCAGAAAACACTACATCGGACAAACAGGAAGACAGTTAACGATCCGTATACACGAACACCATCTAGCCACGAAACAACACGACCAGCTATCCTTAGTAGCCACACACACAGACGACAAGCAACATGAATTCGACTGGGACAACACTACCATTATAGGGCAAGCCAAACAGAGAACAGCCAGGGAATTCCTAGAGGCATGGCACTCATCCACAGACTCTATCAACAAACACATCGACCTGGACCCAACATACTGGCCACTGCAGTGGACAGCTCGAACTGACAAACGGAAGCGGCAGAGACAGGCCACTATAAATACCGGAGAAAACAGCACAGAAGCGCTTCACAGGAGGCTCCCAAGCACTGAGGATGTCATCTAGACAGGGGACGAAACGTTTGCAAGACAAATTCCCAGCTCGGCGAACAGAGCCACAACAACGAGCATCCGAGCTACAAATCTTCTACCAAACTTTGAAGAATAAATTTCTAAGCACATGAGCTGTTTGGTGAACTGACTTGATGTAGTTTGGATACAGATTGGAGAATATTGGATCAGCTGAAGATTATGGAAGACAGAAGATGAGAAACCAAAGGGAGGTTAGAATGTGTCAGAGGAACACAGGTTAAGTCAGGTTAAGGAAGGACTGGAGGTGGGCGACATTACACAGAAGTCAGTATCTTTGTGAAGGAAAGGTGAAGGGATTGGAAGCTAAATTAAGGGTCAAACAGAATTCCAAGATTAGGAATGGTCAGTATCGAGTTTAGCACAGTGAGGGCACTGAGGTCAAGTTTCATTACCTTCCACACGCACTCTGAATACAATGCGGTCACTCTGGACATCACAGAGGTATTCTCCAGAGTCTGTTGTCTGAGCATCCAGTACCCTCAGTGATCGGAATGTTCCCTCCCTCTCAATGGAGATCCTCTCATTTTCCACCACTTTTTCCCCATCCTTGTACCATTTGGCAACACCATCCAGCCGTGACAGTTCACACTGGAGCATAATGTTCTCTGAAGTCAGGTACTTGTGCTCTGCTGGACCCACAGTTTGTCTGATTATCTTAACCGGTGGCTCTGCAGATAGAACCAGGCAGGTGTTGGTTTAATGGGTGCATCAATAACAAGAATGTGCATTTATTTACCACCTTTACTTTGCAGAGCTGGCTCCAGATATGCAATTAAATTTGAGTTAACATGTGAACATATTAGGACAGGTGATCAATACGTTTACATACAATTACACAGAGATTTACAACACCGAAATAGGCCAGTCAGCCCATCATGACTCTGTTGGTGTTGGTTCACAATCCACACCTTTACATCTTACCCTTTCTGCACTACCCATATGTTCCCCATAAACTTATGTGCAGTCATCATTTCATTCACTCCCTGAGGGAGTGAGTTCCACATTCTCCCTACTTTCTGGTTAAGAAGCTTCTATATATTCATAACTGACTTTATTAATGACCAGTACGATAACAAGGAGCAGTGATGGCATGGTGGTGTCATCACCAGATTATTAACCCAGGTAATATCCTGGGGTCCTGGGACTGAATAGTACCATAGCAGATGTTGGAATCTGTATTCAATAAAACCCTGGAATTAAGTTTATTGATGATCATGATACCATTGTTAATTGTCAGGAAAAACCGATCTGGTTCAATATTCTTCTTTACCTGATCTGGCCTACATCTGACTCCAAACCCACAGTAATGGGGCTGAAAAAGTTATTTTCTCACAGAGGGTTATGAGACTGTGGAACTCTGTTCCCAAAATAGCAAGGGAAGCAGAGTCTTCAAATATTTTTCAGGTGGACTAAATTAATTCTTGATAACCAAGGGGGTGAAATGCTATTAAGGTTTTTGTGGGAATTGGGAGTAATCAGATTGTCATTGGAAGTCTGAGGTGAGTGGTGTACCACAGGACTCTGTCCTTGGGCCTCTACTGTTTGTAATTTTTATTAATGACTTGGATGAGAAGATTGAAGGATGGGTTAGCAAGTTTGCAGATGACACAAAAGTTGGAGGTGTTGTTGACAGTATAGAGGGCTGTTATAGGCTGCAGCGGGACATTGACAGGATGCAGAGATGGGCTGAGAAGTGGCAGATGGAGTTCAACCGGATAAATGCGAGGTGATGCATTTTGGAAGGTCGAATTTGAAAGCTGAGTACAGCATTTCGGATAGGATTCTTGGCAGTGTGGAGGAACAGAGGGATCTTGGTGTGCAGGTACATAGATCCTTTAAAATGGCCACCCAAGTGGACAGGGTTGTTAAGAAAGCATATGGTGTTTTGGCTTTCATTAACAGGGGGATTGAGTTTAAGAGTCGTGAGATCTTGTTGCAGCTCTATAAAACTTTGGTTAGACCACATTTGGAATACTGCGTCCAGTTCTGGTCACCCTATTATAGGAAAGATGTGGATGCTTTGGAGAGGGTTCAGAGGAGGTTTACCAGGATGCTGCCTGGACTGGAGGGCTTATCTTATGAAGAGAGGTTGACTGAGCTCGGACTTTTTTCACTGGAGAAAAGGAGGAGGAGAGGGGACCTAATTGAGGTATACAAGATAATGAGAGGCATAGATAGAGTCGATAGCCAGAGACTATTTCCCAGGGCAGAAATGACTAACACAAGGGGTCATAGTTTTAAGCTGGTTGGAGGAAAGTATAGAGGGGATGTCAGAGGCGGGTTCTTTACACAGAGAGTTGTGACAGCATGGAATGCGTTGCCAGCAGCAGTTGTGGAAGCAAGGTCATTGGGGACATTTAAGAGACTACTGGACATGCATATGGTCACAGAAATTTGAGGGTGAATACATGACGATCAGTGGTCGGCACAACATCGTGGGCTGAAGGGCCTGTTCTGTGCTGTACTGTTCAATGTTCTATGTTCTAGAGTAGCAGACCCAAGGGGTTGAGTGGCCTACTCATAACTTACATGCTTATAAGGACTGGAGCCTCCAACAGCAGGTGGCAATGGTGAGGAAGGGTAGCAAGGGAGCCAGATAGTACCTACAGACCTGGTTTGAACAGAGGTATACCAATGTCAGGCAGGGGCCTCATTCAGGGACAGAGTCAGACAGACAGACAGAGACACAAAAGATTCCTCAACCAAGATGATGAACTGTACCCTGAATCCAATGTTAATACTGCATTTTCCTGGTTTTACTCTCAATTTAACTTTATCTTTGTAAAGGCCTGATGCCAGGAGAATATAGAAACACTGCTTCATGATCACTGGGCTGTTTGGGTGCTCAATCTCTTGATAAAGTAAGTTGCTGAGCACAGTACCTGATTGGTGAATACACTTAGTGCAATTTGGATACAGAGCAGAGAGTATTGGATGAGGACAGAAGATGAGAAACTAAGGGGAGGTTTGGAGGTGTCAGAGACTTGCAGAGTGGTGTCAGTAACCGATATTGTACAGAAGGAGGTCGATGTCCTTGTTATGGAGAGAAGGAATTGGAAGCTGAGCTCAGGGTCAAGCAGCACCCTGACTTTGGGGATGGTCAGGGTCAAGCTCGGACAGGTGAGGGCATTGAATCCAAGCTTTGTTACCTTGCACACATACTCCGAATACAACGCTGTCACTCTGGACATCACAGAGGTACTCTCCCGAGTCTGTAGTCCGAGCATCTAGTACCCGCAGTGATCGGAATGCTCCCTCATTCCCAATGAAGATCCTCTCATTTTCAACCATCTTCTCCCCATCCTTGTACCATTTGGCAACACCATCCAACCGAGACAGCTCACACTGGAGTGTAATGACCTCGGAGGTCAGGTACTTGTGCTCTGTTGGACCCTCTGTCTGTCTGATTATCTTAATCGGTGGCTCTGCAGAAAGAACCATGGAGATATCAGTTTAATGGTGACTCTATATAATAGAACATGCATTTATATAGCACCTCCACCTTTGTCAAGCTATCTCAAGATGTGCAATCAAACTCAACTTAACACAAGATGAGAACATTTTAGGACAAATGATCAATACCTTTACATATAGTTACAAAGATGTTTACAACTCAGAAATAGGCCATTGTGATTTCCTTTGGGTCTAGTTCACTAGAAGAATTTCTTCCCATACCTTTACATCTCACCCTTTCTGCAATACCATCAATTCTTTACTCACCTATAGGTTCCCCATAAATGTATCAGTACTAGTCATTTCATTCACTCCATGAAGGAGAGAGTTCCATATTATCACCATTTTCTGCTTAAGAAGATTCTCGACATTTATGACTGCCTTTATTGATGACCAATAAATTAACCAGGGGAGGTGATGCCGTGGTGTATATCACTAGATATTAATCCAGAGTCCTAGATAATGTCTGGGGACCCTGGATTTGAATCACAACAGGACAAATGGTGGAATTCAAATTCAATAAATCCTGGAATTAAGAGTCTAATGATGACCATGAAAGTGTTATCGATTGTTGGTGGGGAAGAAAAAAACATTTGGTTCTCTAATGTCCTTTTAGGAAGGAAATCTGCTGTACGTACCTAGTCCTGTTGGAATATTGCATGCAATTCTGGTCTCCTTCCTATCGGAAAGATGTTGTGAAACTTGAAAGGGTTCAGAAAAGATTTACAAGGATGTTGCCAGGGTTGGAGGATCTGAGCTATAGGGAGAGGCTGAACAGGCTGGGGCTGTTTTCCCTGGAGCGTCGGAGGCTGAGGGGTGACCTTATAGAGGTTTACACAATCATGAGGGGCTTGGATAGGATAAATAGACAAAGTCTTTTCCCTGGGGTCGGGGAGTGCAGAACTAGAGGGCATAGGTTTAGGGTGAGAGGGGAAAGATATAAAAGAGACCTAAGGGGCAACTTTTTCATGCAGAGGGTGGTACATGTATGGAATGAGCTGCCAGAGGAAGTGGTGGAGGCTGGTAAAATTGCAACATTTAAGAGGCATTTGGATGGGTATATGGAAGGGTTGGAAGGGTTTGGAGGGATATGGGCCGGGTGCTGGCAGGTGGGACTAGATTGGGTTGGGATATCTGGTCGGCATGGACGGGTTGGACCGAAGGGTCTGTTTCCATGCTGTACATCTCTATGACGCGATATGACTCCAGACTGGAATTGACTCTTAACCTCCCTCGGGGCAATTCGGTATGGATAACAAATGCTGGCGTAGCCAGTGATGCCCACTTCCATAAATGAATGAAAAATATCTTGTCAAAGAATTGGGCTTTGTTAAAGGAGGATTGAAACACAGAAGTTTAGGAAGGGAATTCCAGAGGTTATGCCCCAGTCATCAGATGGGTTAGATGGTATAAATCAGGGATCAACAAGAAACCACATTTTGAAAGCCATAGATATGTTGGAGGGATGCCAGTCTGGAGGAGATTACAGAGATAAGTTGAGTTAGACATTTGAGAGATTTGAAAACAACAATGAGAACTGTAAAATTATCATGTTTCTGGTATGAAGTACAAGAGTTAAGAAGGAGAGGAAGCTGGAGAAAAACGGCAGAGTACCTCAATTTTATTAATGCACAGCAGAAAGGGATGAAATTAGGTGTGAAAACCAGGATATAGAAATGGTTTGAGTACAGATGAGAAATGCCAAAGGTAAGTAATCTCTTGTGGGAATCATGTCCAGGCCCCTATTACTAAACACCTAGTCAGGTCCATATTTAGAAAAAACACTGGCAGGTTGTCAGTAAGCTTTAGCAGTGATCATAAAGGATTTTAATCTACACATGAACTGGAAAATACACATGGGTAAAAGTAAATGGGAAGTTCATGGAACGTTTTCAGGGTAGTTTTTAATCAAACAGTAGGCTTTAGAGCTGAATAGAGGGCAGGTACACTTGACCTGGGCAATGAGACAATGCAGCCCATTATGAAGGCACCCCAGATAGAAGTGATTAGAATTTGATTGAATTTCACATGTTATTTTGAGGGAGAGAGGAGTCAGTCCAAGACTAGCATTTTAAATTTAAATAAGGGCAATTATTAACATATGAAAGCAGACTTAGCTAAAGTGAACAAACAAATTAAATTATAGGATAAATTAATAGAGATACAGCATTTATGGGGATATTTCAAAATATGCAGAACTGATACATTCCATTGAGAAAGCAAATTTCCAAGGGGAGGAACCACAAACTTTGTGGACCAAAAATGTTAGTATTATCAAACTTAAAGAAAAGCATGTAATTGAGCAAAGATGGAGGTCAGTCAAAAGATTACAATCACTAAAAAATTAATAGGGAGGAAAAATTTATAATACAAGATAAAGGTTGCAAGATTTTGTTTTATTCTTTCATGAGATGTGGGTAGCATTATTTGTTCATCTCTAATTAACTAGAGGAAAGTTACATATCAACCACATTGCTGTGGGACTGAGGTCACATGTAGGCCAGACTCCCTCCACACCTCCATTCGCCATGACCAGGGCCTCCAAGCCCTCCGTTTTTTCCTCTCCAGACGTCCCCAACAGTACCCTTCCACTGACACTCTCATTCGTTTGGCCGAACTGGTCCTCACCCTTAACAATTTCTCCTTTGAATCCTCCCACTTCCTCCAGACCAAAGGCGTAGCCATGGGCACACGTATGGGCCCCAGCTATGCCTGTCTCTTTGTTGGCTATGTAGAACAGTTGATCTTCCGTAATTACACCGGCACCACTCCCCACCTCTTCCTCCGCTACATTGATGACTGCATTGGCGCCACCTCGTGCTCCCGCGAGGAGGTTGAGCAATTCATCAACTTCACCAACACATTCCACCCTGACCTTAAATTTACCTGGACTATCTCTGACACCTCGCTCCCCTTCCTGGACCTCTCCATCTCCATTAGTGACGACCGACTTGACACTGACATTTTTTACAAACCCACCGACTCCCATAGCTACCTGGATTACACCTCTTCCCACCCTATCTCTTGCAAAAATGCCATCCCGTATTCCCAATTTCTCCGCCTCCGCCGTATCTGCTCCCAGGAGGACCAGTCCCACCATAGGACACACCAGATGGCCTCCTTCTTTAGAGACCGCAATTTCTCTTCCCACGTGGTTAAAGATGCCCTCCAACGCATCTCGTCCACATCCCGCACCTCCGCCCTCAGACCCCACCCCTCCAACCGTAACAAGGACAGAACGCCCCTGGTGCTCACCTTCCACCCTACAAACCTTGGCATCAACCAAATCATCCGCCGACATTTCCGCCACCTCCAAAAAGACCCCACCACCAGGGATATATTTCCCTCCCCACCCCTTTCCACCTTCCGCAAAGACCATTCCCTCCGTGACTACCTGGTCAGGTCCACACCCCCCTACGACCCAACCCTCCCATTCTGGCACTTTCCCCTGCCACCGCAGGAACTGTAAAACCTGTGCCCACACCTCCTCCCTCACCTCTATTCAAGGCCCTAAAGGAGCCTTCCACATCCATCAAAGTTTCACCTGCACATCCACCAATATCATTTATTGTATCCGTTGCTCCCGATGTGGTCTCCTCTACATTGGGGAGACTGGGCGCCTCCTAGCAGAGCGCTTTAGGGAACATCTCCGAGACACCCGCACCAATCAACTAAACCGCCCCATGGCCCAACATTTCAACTCCCCCTCCCACTCTGCCGAGGACATGGAGGTCCTGGGCCTCCTTCACCGCTGCTCCCTCACCACCAGACGCCTGGAGGAAGAACACCTCATCTTCCGCCTCGGAACACTTCAACCCCAGGGCATCAATGTGGACTTCAACAGTTTCCTCATTTCCCCTTCCCCCACCTCATCCTAGTTTCAAACTTCCAGCTCAGTTACTGTCTCCTTGACTTGTCCGACCTGCCTATCTTCTTTTCCACCTATCCACTCCACCCTCTCCTCCCTGACCTATCACCTTCATCTCCTCCCCCACTCACCCATTGTACTCTATGCTACTCTCTCCCCACCCCCACCCTCCTCTAGCTTATCTCTCCATGCTTCAGGTTCACTGCCTTTATTCCTGATGAAGGGCTTTTGCCCGAAACGTTGATTTCGCTGCTCGTTGGATGCTGCCTGAACTGCTGTGCTCTTCCAGCACCACTAATCCAGTATTTGGTTTTCAGCATCTGCAGTCATTGTTTTTACCCTGGCCAACAATGGCAGGCTGTTTAGCTAGACTAGTAATCCAGAAACCCAACCTAATGCTCCGGGGACAAGGGTTCAATTCCCACCATGTAGTGAATTTAAATTCAATAAAAGTACCGGAATAAAAAGTTCAACTACTAGTGACCATTTAACCAATTGTAAAAACCTGTCATGGGACATGGGCTTTGCTGGTTTGCCAGTATTTATTGCCCAACCCTTAACTGCCCTGAAGAATGCTCAGTGGGGGATGGGAACCTGAGGTGTAGTTCCAGTGCACAGGAGGATGAGAGCAGGGAGGGCAGGGACAGGATTTCACGGTCACAGGAATGTGCTGGCAGACAGCAAAGTGGTTTGAAGTGTGTCTACTTCAACACCAGAAGTATCCAAAATAAGGTAGGTGAGCTTGCAGCATGGATAGGTACCTGGAACTTCGATGTTGTGGCCATTTTGGAGACGTGGATAGAGCAGGGTGAGGAATGGATGTTGAAGGTTCCAGGGTTTAGATCTTTTGGAAATTGGCAGATATGATATTGTGGGGATTACTGAGACGTGCCTTCAAGTGGACAGGGCCTGGGAAATGAATATTCAAGGCTACACGTGCTATCGTAAGGACAGACTGACGGGCAGAGGGGGTGGGGTGGCCTTGATGGTAAGGGAGGATATTCAGTCCCTTGCACGGGGGGACCTAAAGTCAGGGGATATAGAGTCAGTGTGGATAGAGCTGCAAAATACTAAGGGTAAAAAGATCCTCTTGGGAGTCATCTACAGGCCCCCAAACAGTAGTCTGGATGTCGGATTTAAGTTGAATCAGTTGCTGAAATTGGCCTGTTGCAAAGATGTTACTACAGTTGTTATGGGGTATTTTAACATGCAGGTAGACTGGGAGAATCAGGATGGTATTGGACCTCAAGAAAAAGACTTTGTGGAGTGCCTCAGAGATGGATTCTTAGAGCAGCTGGTGCTGGAGCCGACCAGGGAGAAGGCAATTCTGGATCTGGTATTGTGTAACGAACCAGAATTGGTCAGAGACCTCGAAGTGAGGGAGCCATTGGGAAATAGTGACCATAATACATTAAGCTTCAATCTGCAACTTGAGAGGGAGAGGGTACAATCGGAAGTGACAATATTTCTGTTGAATAAAGGGAACTATGGAGCTATGAGGGTGGAGCTGGCCAAAGTTCAATGGTGCAATACCTTAGCAGGGATGACCGTGGAGGAATAATGGCAGATATTTCTGTGTATAATGCAGAAGTTGCAGGATCAGTTCATTCCTAAAAGGAAGAAAGATCCCAGGAGGAGGCATGGGCGGCTGTGGCTGACGAGGGAAGTTAAGAAACATATAAAGTTAAAAGAGAAAAAGTATAACATAGCAAAGATAAGTGGGAAAACTGAGGACTGGGAAGCTTTTAAAGAGCAACAGAGGATTACTAAGAAGGAAATACGCAGAGAAAAAATGAGGTACGAAGGTAAACTGGCCAACAATATAAAGGAGGATAGTAAAAGCTTTTTTAGGTACGTGCAAGGCAAAAAAATGGTTAGGACTAACATTGGGCCCTTGAAGACAGAAACAGGGGAATATATTACGGGGAACAAAGAAATGGCAGAAGAATTAAATGGGTACTTCAGATCTGTGTTCACTGGGGAAGACACAAGCAATCTCCCTGAGGTAACAGTGGCTGAAGGACCTGAACTTACGGGAATTTATATTTGCCAGGATTTGGTGTTGGAGAGACTGTTAGGTCTGAAGGTTGATAAGGCTCCGGGGCCTGATGGTCTACATCCCAGGGTACTGAAGGAGGTGGCTCGGGAAATCGTGGATGCGTTGGTGGTTATTTTCCAGAGTTCAATAGATTCGGGGTTGGTTCCTGAGAATTGGAGGGTGGCTAATGTTATACCACTTTTTAAGAAAGGTGGGAGAGAGAAAGCAGGAAATTATAGACCAGTTAGTCTGACCTCAGTGGTGGGAAAGATGCTGGAGTCTATTATAAAGGATGAAATTACGGCACATCTGGATAGTAGTAACAGGATAGGACAGAGTCAGCATGGATTTATGAAGGGGAAATCATGCTTGACTAATCTTCTTGAATTTTTTGAGGATGTAACTCTGAAGATGGACGAGGGAGCTACAGTAGAGGTAGTGTACCTGGACTTTCAGAAAGCTTTTGATAAAGTCCCCCACAGGAGGTTAGTGAGTAAAATTAGGGCGCATGGTATTGGGGGCAAAGTACTAGATTGGATTGAAAATTGGTTGGCTGATAGGAAACAAAGAGTGGTGATAAACGGCTCCATTTCAGAATGGCAGGCAGAGACCAGTGGGGTACCGCAGGGATCCGTGCTGGGACTGCAGCTTTTTCCAATATATGTTAATGATATAGAAGATGGTATCAGCAATAACATTAGCAAATTTGCTGATGATACAAAGCTGGGTGGCAGGGTGAAATGTGATGAGGATGTTAGGAGATTACAGGGTGACCTGGACAAGTTAGGTGAGTGGGCAGATGCATGGTAGATGCAGTTTAATGTGGATAAATGTATGGTTATCCACTTTGGTGGCAAGAACATGAAGGCAGATTACTACCTCAATGGAATCAATTTAGGTAAAGGGGCAGTACAGAGAGATCTGGGTGTTCTTGTACACCAGTCAATAAAGGCAAGCATGCAGGTACAGCAGGTAGTGAAGAAGGCTAATAGCATGCTGGCCTTCATAACAAGAGGAATTGAATATAGAAGCAAAGTGGTGCTTCTGCAGCTGTACAGGGCCCTGGTGAGACCACACCTGGAGTACTGTGTGCAGTTCTGGTCTCCAAATTTGAGGAAAGACATTCTGGCTATTGAGGGAGTGCAGTGTAGGTTCACGAGGTCAATTCCTGGAATGGCGGGATTACCTTACACTGAAAGACTGAAGCGACTGGGCTTGTATACCTTTGAGTTTAGAAGACTGAGAGGGGATCTGATTGAGACATATAAGATTATGAAAGGATTGGACACTCTGGCAGCAGGAAACATGTTTCTGCTGATGGGGGAGTGCCGAACCAGAGGTCACAGCTTAAAAATACGGGGTCGACCATTTAGGACAGAGATGAGGAGAAACTTCTTCACCCAGAGAGTGGTGGCTGTGTGGAATGCTCTGCCCCAGAGGGCAGTGGAGCCTATTCTCTGGATTCATTTAAGAAAGAGTTGGATAGAGCTCTCAAAGATAGTGGAATCAATGGTTATGGAGATAAGGCAGGAAGAGGATACTGATTAGGAATGATCAGCCATGATCATATTGAATGGCGGTGCAGGCTCAAAGGGCTGAATGGCCTACTCCTGCACCTATTGTCTATTGAGAACAGGCAAGGCGGTAAAAGAGGGGGAGGTGTGGCCTTGTTTGTCAAGGACAGTATAACTGTGGCTGAGAGAACTTTTGATGAGGTCTCATCTACTAAGGTAGTATGGGCTGAGGTTAGGAACAGGAGAGGAGATGTCATCCTGCAGGGAGCTTTTTATAAGCCTCTGCAGAGTTCCAGGCAGGTGGAGGAGAGGATTGGCAAAATGACTCTGCGTAGGAGTGAAAGGAACAGGATGGTCATTATGGGGGACTTTAACTTCCCCAACATTGACAGGAAATGCTTTCACTCTAGTACGTTGGATGGATCAGTTTTTGTCCAATGTGTGCAGGAGGGTTTTCTGATACAGTATGTTGAAGGACCGACAAGAGGGGAAGCCACACTGGATCTGGTGCTTGGTAATGAACCAGGCCAGGTGTTTGATTTAGTGGTAGGTGAGCACTTTGGACAGAGTGACCATAATTCAGCTACGTTTAGTTTAGCGATGGAAGGGGATAGGTATGTGCCACAGGGCAAGAGTTATCGATGGGGCAAGGGCAATTAATATGCGATTAGGCAAGACTTAGGATGCAGAGAATGGGGTAGCAA
Organism: Chiloscyllium punctatum; assembly: GCF_047496795.1. NCBI lineage: Eukaryota > Metazoa > Chordata > Chondrichthyes > Orectolobiformes > Hemiscylliidae > Chiloscyllium > Chiloscyllium punctatum. The sequence goes on along the minus strand of NC_092748.1, from coordinate 115,947,248 downwards.
AATGCAGGGGATTGGGACAATTAAAATGTGGAGCTGGTTTAAGGAACAGATATTGTGTGCCCTTGATAGGTATATCCCTGTCAGGCAGGGAAGAAGTGATAAAGTAAGGGAAGTATGATTTACTACAGAAATTGCATCCCGTTAAGCGGACGAAGGAGGCTCATGTGACAATGAGACGAGATAGTTCAGATGAGGCGATGGAGAGTTACAGATTAGCTCAGAAGGATTTAAAGAGAGAGTTAAGAAGAGCAAAGAGAGGACATGAACAGTCTTTAGCATGTAGAATAAAAGAGAACTCTAAAGCTTTCTACAAGTATGTGAGGAATAAAAGGATGACTAAGGTAGGAATAGGGTGAGTCAAAAACAGAAGTGGGAAGTTGTGTGTGGACCCTGTGGAGATCGGAGAGGAGCTAAACAATTATTTCTCATTGATTTTCACTTAGGAAAAGGAGAATATTGTAGAGAACAATGACATATGAGATATTAGACTAGAAAGGATCAAGGTTAGTAAGGGAGAGGTGTTATCAATTCTAGAAAGAGTGAAAGTTGACAAGTCCCCTGGCCCTTGTTCAAGAAGGATAGTAGGGATGACCCAGGTAATTATAGACCAGTGAGCCTTACTTCTGTTGTAGGAAAGGTTTTGGAAAGGATTATAAGAGATAAGATTTATAATCATCTAGCAAGCAACAATTTGATTTTATGATTTTGTCAAGGGCAGGTCATGTCTCACAAACCTCACTGAGTTTTTTGAGAAAGTACCAAACATGTGGATGAGTGTAGGGCAGTTGATGTGCTATACATGGACTTTAATAAAGCCTTTGATAAGGTTCCACATGGTAGGCTATTGGAAAAAGTGCAGAGGCATGGGATTGAGGGTGATTTAGCAGTTTGGATTAGAAACTGGCTTTCTGAAAGAAGGCAGCGAGTGGTGGTTGATGGAAAATATTCAGCCTGGAGTCTGGTTACTAGTGGTTGCCACAAGGATCTGTTTTGGGACCACTGCTCTTTGTCATTTTTATAAATGACTTAGACACAGGTATAGGTGGATGGGTTAGTAAGTTTGCAGATGACACTGAAGTCAGTGGAGTAGTGGAAAATGTGGAAGAATGTTGCAGGTTGCAGGGGGACTCGGATAATCTGCAGAATTGGGCTGAGAGGTGGCAAATGGAGTTCAATGCAGATAAATGTGAGGTGATTCACTTTAGGAAGAATAACAGGAAGGCAGAGTACTGGGTCAATGGAAAGAATCTTGGTAGTGTGGATGTGCAGAGGAATCTTGGAGTCCGTGTATATAGATCCCTGAAAGTTGCCACCCAGGTTGATAGTGCTGTTAAGAAGGCATGCGGTGTGTTAGGTTTTATTGGTAGAGGGATTGAGTTACGGAGCTGTAATGTCATGCTGCAATTGTACAAAAGGCTAGTGCGGCTGCACTTGGAATATTGTGTACAGTTCTGGTCACCCCATTACAGGAAGGATGTGGAAGCACTGGAAGAGGTGCAGAGGAGATTTACCAGGATGTTTCCTGGTCTGGAGGGAAGCTATTATGAGGAAAGGTTGAGAGACTTGGGTCTGTTCTCATTGGAAAGGCGGCTAAGAGGGGATTTGATAGAGACATACAAGATGATCAGAGGATTAGATAGGGTAGACAGTGAAAGTCTTTTTCCTAGGATGATGATGTCAGCTTGTACGTGGGGGCATAACTACAAATTGAGGGGTGATAGAATTAAGACAGATGTCAGAGGCAGGTTCTTTACTCAAAGAATGGTAAGGGCGCGGAACGCCTTCCCTGCCAATGTAATTAACTCAGCCACATGAGAGAGATTTAAACAATCCTTGGATAAGCACATGGATGATGATGGGATGGTATAGAGGGATGAGCTTAGATCAGCTCATAGGACAGCGCAACATCGAGGGCCAAAGGGCTTGTTCTGCGCTGTATTGATCTATGTTCTATTTTCTAATGTGATAGTGAACTGCCATCTTGAACTGCTGCAGTCCATTTGCTATAGGTTGACCCACAGTGTTCCTTGGGAGGGAATGCCAGGATTTTGATCTAGCAAGACTGAAGGACGAGCGATATATTTGTCAATCGTCGTAAATACCCACTGGGTTCACTGATGCCCTTTTACAGAAAGAAATCTGCCATCTGAGGTTCATGAGTCTTTGAAGCTCCTTGCCACAGTGAGTTGCGATGGCAGAGTCCTTGTGCATATTTAGACTGAGATAGATAGATTCTTGAACAGTTGAGCAATCGAGGGTTATCAGAAAGGACAGGTAAGTGGATGTCAGGTCAGCTATCATCCTTCTGAATGGCAGGACAGGCTCAACGGTCCGAATGGCCTACTCCTGTTCCAATTTCTTATGGTCTTACATTCTAAGGAAATCTCTCATTCTTGAAGGTCATGAATATATGGAATGTTTTTCCTGAAAAGATGGTGAAAGCAGAGTTCTGAAATAATTTATGGCAGAGGTAGATAGATTCTAGATAAGCAAGGGGGTGAAAGGTTATCGGGATAGGTGGGAAGAGATTTGAAATTGTAATTAGAATACCCATAACCTTGTTAAATGGAGCGATGGCTTGATAGGCTGAGTGGCCAACTCATAGTCCTCGTTTGTATATTCACATTTCCAGGAATTTAGAAGAGTAAGAGGTGACTTGATTGAAACATTTGGGATCCTGAGGGGTATTGGAATGGATGTGAAGAGAATGTTTCTCCTCATCAGAGAATCTGAAACTTGGGGTCACTGTTCAACAATATGTAATTAACAATTTAAGACAAAACTGAAGACGTTTTTTTTCTTAGAGGGTCACGACTCTGTAAAGGGCATTAGAAGTACAGTCTACGAATGTTATTCTGGTGGGGTCAATAAATTCTTGATAATAAAAGGGATGTGAGGTCACACGTGATGTCAATAAAAGGGTTTGTTGAGAATGGGGAGTAAACAGATCAGCCACAATCTCATTGCGTGTAGGAGCAGACCCGAGGGGCTAAATTTCCTAATTTACATGCTTTTAAGGTAGCAGAGCATCAAACAGCAAGTGGCAATGGTTAGTGGGGGGGAGGGGGGGGGGGGGGGTGGGGGGAAGGAGGTGGGTGGGTAGATATTACCTACAGACCCAATTTGCCCAAGAAATAGCAATGTCAGGCAGAGGCCTCATTATGCTGTATTTGGGGGGCAATGCAGAAGAGACAGATATACCAAAAGACAAAATATTCTGCAACCAATATGTGAACTGCATTCTCAATCCAATGCAAATACTCAGTCTTCCTTGTTTTAGTCTTAATTTGACTTCATGTTTGCAAAGGCTTGATGGCAGTAGAATAAATAAACCCTGTTTCATGATTGTTGAGCTGTCGGGGTGCTCCAATCCCTCTACAGAATAAGTTTCTAAGCAGAGGAGATGATGAGCGAAGAGACTTCGTGCAGTATGGATACAAAGCAGAGAATACTGGATTATCTTAATTTATGATAGATGAGCATTGGGAAACCATAAGGAGAACATTGCAGTAGTCAAGTTTGGAGGAGGCAGAGGCAAGCAGCATGGTATCAGTAACAGTCAGGTTAAGGAAGGACATGAGGCAGACAAAAGACACACCTAGGGGTAGGTGTCTTGGTGATGGAGAGAAGAGATTGGAAGCTGAGCTCAGGATCAAGCATACCCTGTATACTCAGACCTTTGAATACAGGAGTTAGGAAGTCATGTTGAGGTTAAACAGAATGTTGGTGAGGCCTCTTCTGGAGTACTTTGCCCAGTTCTGTTACCCTGTTCTAGGGAAGATATTATCAAGCTGGAGAGGGTTCAGAAGGGATTTACCAGGATGTTGACAAGAATGGAAGGTTTGAGTTATCGGGAAAGACTGGATAGATTGGGATTTTTTTTTCAGTGGAGTGTAGGAGATTGAGGAGCGACCCTATAAATGTTTTTAAAATCATGAGGGGTATAGGTAAGGCGAATGGTAGGTGTCTTTTCACTATGGTGGGGGATTTCAAGACAAGAAAGATTTAGAAATGAACCCATATGGGGCGACATTTTTAGATACAGTGTCACTTGTGTGGAATGAACTTCCAGAGGAAGTAGTGAATGTGGGTACATTTACAATGTTTAAAAGACATTTTATAAATGTATATGAAAAATAAAGGTTTGGAGGGATTTAAACCAAGCACAGGCAGGTGGGACTGGTTTAATTTTGGATTATGGCAGGCATGGATTGATTGGACTGGCTTGTGGATCTTGGGAAGGAGGTAGAATCAGGCGGTGCGGGGTTCTCGGACTACAAGATTGGAAGCTGTGGGTGGGAGATCTCCTGAGGTGATGAGATTGTGTATGGTCTGGGAGATGATGGTTTGGTGATGGGGGGTGGGGTCATGGTCGAGGGGGCAGTAGGAGGAGGTGTCTTCGAGTTGGCATCTGGCTTCAGTGCGCCAAACTACCACTGCACCCCCTTTATCCGCTGGTTTGATGGTGAGATTGGGATTGGAGCAGAGGGAGTGGAGGGCTGCGCGTTGTGAGGGTGAGAGGTTGGAGTGGGGGAGGGGGTTGGACAGGTTGAGGCGGTTAATGTCTCGGTAGCAGTTGGAAATGAAGTGAACGAGGGCAGGTAATATGCCAGCACAGGGTGTCTAGGTGGATGGAGTGTGTTGGAGGCAATGTAAAGGGGCCCTCGGAAGGTGGGTGGGAGTCCCGATTGAAAAAGTAAGCTCGGACGCGGAGGCAGCGGAACAAGTGTTTGACGTCATGATGCATATTAAATTCATTGATGCATGGACGGAGGGGAATAAAAGTAAGGCCTTTGCTGAGGACTGATTGTTCAACCTCAGTGAGGGAGAGGTTGGGGGGATGGTGAAAACTTGGCAGGGCAGGGAGCTAGGACCTGGGGTAGGTGAGGTGCTGGGAGTGGGGGCGGAGCCTGTAACTGGACTGGGCGTGGTGGTAGGGGGAATGGGGGTGGAGTCATGAACAGGGGTAATGTTCCCCTGCAATATAATAGCACATATAAAATGGAATCCTGGAATTTATTGCAAAGGGCTGGATTATAAAAGTAGTATTGATAAAACTACATAAAATTTTGGTGAGACCACACCTGGCATATTTTGTCCAGTTGTGGTCACCCTACTTGAGGATGGATGTGGTAGCCCTGGAGGCAGTTCAGAGGAGATTCACCATGTTGATTCCAGGACTGAAAGGGCTATCAAATGACGGGCAGTTAAATAGCTTGGGCTTGTACTCATTGGAGTTCAGAAGAATGAGAAGGGATCTGATTGAGGTATATAAAATGCTCAAGTGAACAGTGAACAGATGTTTCCCCTTATAGGACAGCCTTGAACAAGAAGTCATAGATATGAAGTGGGAGAAGATACGTTCAAAGCTGAGATGAGGAGAAACTACCTCTCTGAGGGGGTTGTGAATGTGTGGAACTCACTGTCCAAGAGTGCAGTGAAGGCAGAATCAATCAACAGATTTGAGAAAAAAATAAGAATGTTTCTGATGAAAAGCGGGAAAAAGGGTGATGGGAAGCAGGAAGGAGACTGAAGTTGAGATGAGGATAAGATCAGCCATGATCATGTTAAATCGAGGAACATAGAGATGTACATGGAAACAGACCTCACCTGGCCCATATCCCTCCAAACCCTTCCTATTCATATACCCATTCAAATGTCTTTTAAATGTTGCAATTGTACCAGCCTCCACCACTTCCTCTGGCAGCTCATTCCATACATGTACCACCCTCTGTGTGAAAAAGTTGCCCCTTTAGGTCTCTTTTATATCTTTCCCCTCTCACCCTAAACCTATGCCCTCTAGTTATGGACTCCCCCACCCCAGGGAAAAGACTTTGCCCGTTTACCCTATCCATGCCCCTCATAATTTTGTAAACCTCTATAAGGTCACCCCTCAGCGTCCGACACTCCAGGGAAAACAGCCCCAGCCTGTTCAACCTCTCCCTATAGCTCAAATCCTCCAACCTTGGCAACATCCTTGTAAATCTTTTCTGAACCATTTCCAGTTTCACAACATCTTTCCGATAGGAAGGAGACCAGAATTGTACGCAATATTCCAATGGCCTAACCAATGCCCTGTACAGCCGCAACATGGCCTCCCAACTCCTGTACTCAACACTCTGAACAATAAATGTAAGCATACCAAACACCTTCTTCACTATCCTATCTACCTGCGACTCCACTTTCAAGGAGCTATGAACCTGCACTCCAAGGTCTCTTTGATCAGCAACACTCCCTGGAACCTTACCATTAAGTGTTCATTCACATACTGAATCAGAAAATTTTCTTGTACACACTTAACAAATTCCTCTCCACTTAAACCCTTAACACTATGGCAGTCCCAGTCTATGTTTGGAAAGTTAAAATCCCCTACCATAACCACCCTATTATTCTTACAGATAGCAGAGATCTCCTTACAAGTTTGTTTTTCAATTTCCCTCTGACTATTAGGGGGTCTATAATACAATTCCAATATGGTGATCATCCCTTTCTTATTTCTCAGATCCACCCAAATAACTTCTCTGGATGTATTTCCAGGAATATCCTCCCTCAGTACAACGGTAATGCTATCTCTTATTAAAAATGCCATTCCCCCTCCTCTCTTGCCTCCCTTTCTATCCTTCCTGTAGCATTTGCAACCAGGAACATTAGCTGCCCATCCCTGAGCCATGTTTCTGTAATTGCTATGATATCCCGGTCCCATGTTCCTAACCATGCCCTGAGTTCATCTGCTTTCCCTGTTAGGCCCCTTGCATTGAAATAAATGTAGTTAATTTATTTGTCCTACCTTGTCCCTACCTGCCCTGGCTGTTTGACTCACTTCTGTTCTCAACGGTGCCAGTCTCAGAATTGTTCTCCTTCCTCACTATCTCCCTGGGTCCCACCCACCCACCTTATTAGTTTAAATCCTCCCAAGCAGCTCTAGCAAATCTCCTTGCCAATATATTAGTCCCCTTTCAATTTAGGTGTAATCATCCTTCTTGCACTGGTCACTTCTACCCCAAAAGAGATTCCAATGATCCAAAAATATGAATCCTTCTCCCATACACCAGCTCCTCAGCCATGCATTCATCTGCTCTATCCTCCTATTTCTGCCCTCACTTGCTCGTAGCACCAGGAGTAATCCAGATATTACTATTCTCGAGGACCTCCTTTTTAAATTCCTGCTTAACTCTCTGTAAGCTCCCTTCAGAATCCCAACTTTTTCCCTTTCTATGTCATTGGTCCCAATGTGGACAATGACCTCTTGCTGGCTCCTCTCCCCCTTGAGAACATTCTGCACACTCTCCGAGTCATCCTTGACCCTGGCACCAGGGAAGCAACACACCATTCTGCTTTTTTGCTGCTGGCCACAGAAACGTCTGTCTGTACCTCGGACTAGAGAATCCCCTAACACAAATGATCTCTTGGAACCCGACGTACTCCTCGTTGCATTAGAGCCAGTCTCAATGCCAGAAACTTGGCTGTTCACGCTACGTTCCCCTGAGAATCCATCACCCCTACATTTTCCAAAACCTGCTTGAAACAGGCTCGAATGGCTGAATTGCCTACTCCCACTCCTGATTCCTATGTTCCTATGAGAGTAAAGAAATCATGACAGGCGAGGTATCAAAGAGCGATTTAAAAGCAAGGATGGGAATTTTAAATTCAATGTGTTTTCGGATTGTGAGTCAACATCGGTCAATAAGAAAATGTGACCAGGAATTGACATTTAGATACAGACAGGACAATATTGAATGAACTGAACATTATGAAAGATGGCCAGTGAGAAATCAAGAGGATAACATTGGTATAGTTGCATTTGGAAGAGACAGAGGCACATAGTGTGCTGTCAGTCACAGTCAGGTTCAGGAAGGACCCTAGAGTCAGGCGATATTACACAGACCGAGGTCAGTGTCTTTGTGATGGAGAAGAAAAGGAATTGGAAGCTGAGCTCAGGGTCAAGCAGCACCCAGACTTTGAGAATGGTCAGGATCAAGCTCTGACAGTGGAGGGCACTGAGCCCAAGCTTTATTACCTTCCACACAAACTCTGAATACAATGCTGTCACTCTGGACATCACAGAGGTATTCTCCAGCGTCTGTTGTATCAGCATCCAGAACCCGTAGTGACTGGAACATTCCCTCCTTCCTGATGGAGATCCTCTTGTTTTCCACCACCTTCTCCCCATCCTTGTACCATTTGGCAACACCATCTGACCGAGACAGCTCGCACTGAAGCGTAAAGTCCTCAGAGATCAGATACTTGTGCTCTGCCGGACCCTTACTCCGTCTGATTATCTTAAGTGGCAGTTCTGCAGGTAGAACCAGAGAGGTTCAATTTAATGAGGCACCTCAACAATCTGCTTATATTTGGCACCTTCTGCTTTGTAGAGCTGTCCCAAGATGAATAATCAAACAATAACTGATGCCAGGACCCACATGACAATATGAGAACAGACCATAAAATCATGGGACATTGGAAAAGGTGTAGGCCACTTGGCCTTCAAATACACTCTGCAGTGAGATCGTCTCTTAATCTTCTAAATGCCAACAATGCTCATTAGACAATCTCCCTGTACCCGAATCATCTGGATGAACCTTCTCTGAATTGCTTCCAATGACATAATATCTTTTTTTAAATAAGTGAACAAAACTGCTCAAAGAACTCCAAATGTGGTCTCACCAGCACCTCATACAGTTTCAGTAAGACTTCTCTACTCTTATACTCCAACACCTTTGAAATAAGGGCCAACAAACCATTAGCCTTGTTAATTACCTGCTGCACCAGCATGCTAGTTTTCTGAAATTTTTCTCCATTTAAATAATATTCTGTATTTTTATTATCCCTTCCATAAATAATAACTTCACATTTTCCCACATTATACTCCAATTGCAAACTCTTTGTCTACTTACATAACCTCTTAATATCTCTTTGTAAACTATATGGATCCCTACTGCAACTTGCTTTTCCACCTATTTTGTGTTATCTGCTACAACACATTCACAACCTTTCTCCAAGTCATTGGAATATTTTGTAAACAGATGTAGTCTGCACAGAAACCTTGCAGCAAGGTAGGGCTGGAGGGGAGGGAAAAAGATTTGAAGCAGTATGGTTTGGGGAGAATTGTAAACAAGGATGAGAATTTCCAACTCAATGTGTTGTCAGACTGAATCAATATATGTCAATAAGAACAGTGGATGAACAGTGAGCAGGACTTGATATATGGATCGAGACTAGAAAATTTGTTTTTAATTCATGGCAGTGAGAGCATTCCACCCCACCTCTGTTACCTTCCACACGCACTCTGAATATAATGCTGTCACTCTGGACATCACAGAGGTATTCTCCCGAGTCTGTCATCTGAGCATTCTGTACCCGTAGTGACCTGAATGTTCCCTCCCTCCCAATGGAAATTCTCTCCTTTTTCACCACCCCATCCTTGTACCATTTGGCAATACCATCCAGCTGAAACAACTCACACTGGAGCGTAACGTTCTCTGCTGGACCCTCAGTCTGTCTGATTAACTTAATCAGTGACTACGCAGATGGAAGCAGGAAGGCGACAGTTTAATGTTGAATCAACAAGAGCATGCATTTATTTAGCACTTTTACCTTTGTAGAGCTGTCCAATGGTGTTCTAATCAACAAATTATTGATGTCAAGCACTTGTATGACATTAAGACAGCCAATGAAAACAACTGCCAATCAATTCCATCGAGGTTTACAACAGAAAAATAGGCCATTTAGCCCATCTGGACTGTGATGGTAATCATTCACTACAAGAAGCTTGTTCTAACCTTTTTCCTCTCAGCCTTTCTTCAGTGCTTTTGCTCCTTTATCACCACACTAAGTTTTCTGTTAAATGCATCTTCATTCTTCATTGTGTTCATTCCCCATGAGAATAAGTTCCACATTCTAACCACTCTCTGGAGGAAGATGGTTTTCCTGTACTTCTATTTGGATTTAGTCATGCTCAATCAAATGCTGATCAAAGAGGAGTTTTGAGGAGTGTCTGAAAGTAGCAGAGGCAAGTGGATTCGCACAAACACAGAAAAGGAGTTCCAGAGCTCTCTGGTGCAGGATATTAGAGACACGGGCTGGTGAAGCAGTGGAAATTGGGGGAATGTCCAAAAATCAAGAATTGATGGATTGCAGAGATCTCCGTGGGTTGTGGGTTCAGAGGACATCTCAGAGACGAGGGGATTTGAGGGTGACAAATTGGAGAATTTGGAAATTGCAGTGATCTGCAAGCACTGGGTTCCACTTAGGCGGCACAGCGGTTAGCAGCACTGCTGTCTCACAATGCCAGGGACTTGGGTTCAATTTCAGTTTTGAGTGATTGTCTGTGTATACTTTGCATGTTTTCCTATGCTTATGTGGGTTTCTACTGGGTGCTCCGGTTTCCTCCCACAGTCCAAAGATGTGCATTTTAGGTGTTAAATTGTCCATAATGTCCAGGGATGTGCAGGCTAGATGGATTAACTATGGCTAATTTGGGGTTACAGGAACTCGGTGGGATGCTCTTTGGAGAATTCCTAAGACTCAATAGCACGAATTGCCTCTTTCTGCACAGTTGGGATTACAAAAAGGAGGAAAGATTAGGACAACTTCAGGTTTCCAGAGAATGGAAGGCGGACAGCCATAGAGGCATTGGAATAGTCAGGGAAAAAGGGTTTATTGGCAATGGCGAGGATTTTTAGTGACAGATCAGTAGTGGTGGCGCAGAGCGGGCGATGTTACTGCCATAGGATGAACTGGACTTGACGCAATAGTTTGAGCTACACAGGAACATAGAACATTATGGGCGGCACGGTGGCACAGTGGTTAGCACTGCTGCCTCACAGCGCCAGAGACCCGGGTTCAATTCCCGCCTCAGGCGACTCTCTGTGTGGAGTTTGCACATTCTCCCCGTGTCTGCGTGGGTTTCCTCCGGGTGCTCCGGTTTCCTCCCACACTCCAAAGATGTGCAGGTCAGGTGAATTGGCCATGCTAAATTGCCCGTAGTGTTAGGTAAGGGGTAGATGTAGGGGTATGGGTGGGTTGCGCTTCGGCGGGGCGGTGTGGACTTGTTGGGCCGAAGGGCCTGTTTCCACACTGTAAGTAATCTAATCTAATCTAATCTAATCTAATTACAGCACAGTACTGGCCTTTTGGCCCTCAATGTGTGTGAACCTGTGGAACCATCTGAAGCCTATCTATTCTACACTATTCCATTTTCATCCAAATGTTTATCCAATGACCATGTAAATGCCTTTAAAGTTTGTGAGTCTACTACTGTTGCAAGCAGCGTGTCCTACGCCCCTACTAATGGATGCAGGTTTGCTAGCTGAGCAGGAAGGTTCATTTTCAGACATTTCATCACCATACTCGGTAACATTATCAGTGAGCATCCGGATGAAGCACTGGTGGCATGGCCCGCTTTCTATTAATGTGTTTAGGTGTCCTTGGGTTAGTGATGTCATTTCCTGTTCTTTTTCTCAGGGTGTAGTAAATGGGATCCAAGTCAATGTGTTTGTTGACAGACTTCTGGTTGGAATGTCATGCTTCTAGGAATTCTCGCACGTGTCTGTGTTTGGCTTGACCTAGGATGGATGTGTTATCCTAATTAAAGTGGTGTCCTTCCTCATCTGTATGTGAGAACACTGGTGAGAGTGGGTCATGTCTTCTTGTGGCTAGTTGATATTCATGTATCCTGGTGGCTAGTATTTGTCTAATGTAGTGTTTGTTACAGTTCTTGCCAGGTATTTTCTTTCTAGGACAAGGCAAACAGAGACACACACAAGAATTCCTAGAAGTATGTTATTCCAACCGGAACTCTATCAACAAACACATTGACTTGGATCCCATTTACTGCCCCCGAGAAAAAGAGCAGGAAATGACATCACCACAGGAAATGATGTCACCAACCCAAGGAAACCTAAGCACAAATAGAAACCAGGCCATGCCACCAGTGCTTCATTCAAAGGCTCACCGATGATGTTACCTAGTATGGTGACGAAATGTCTGAAAATGAACCTTCCAGAGAACAAACCTACATCCAGAACCTCAACCTGAGCTTCAAATCTTCTCAATACTCACTCGCCCTTATTGCTCTCTGAGTAAAGAAACTACCTCTGACATCTGTCCCATATCTATCACCCCTCAATTTAAAGCTATGCCCCCTTGTGCTAGCCATCAACATCCGAGGAAAAAGGCTCTCACTGACCAACCTATTTAACCCTCTGATTATCTTATATGTCTCAATTAAGTCACCTCTCAACCTTCTTCTCTCCAACGAATCCAGCCTTTCTGCATAAGACCTTCTCTCCATACCAGGCAACATCCTAGTTAATCTCTTCTGAACCCTTTCCAAAGCTACCACATCCTTCCTATAATGTGGTGACCAGAATTGTATGCAATACTTCAATTGCAGCCACACCAGAGTTTAATACAGCTACAGCATGACCTCCTGGCGCCAGAACTCAATGCCTCTACCTCCTGGCTCCAGAACTCAATGCCTCTACCAATAAAAGCTAACACACCGTATGCCTTAATAACCCTATGGCAACTTTCAGGGATCTATGTGCATGAACACCGAGATCACTCTGCTCTTCCACATTACCAAGAATTGTACCAATAGCCCATTACTCTTTATTCCTGTTGCTCCTTCCAAAGTTAATCACCTCACACTTTTCTACATTAAGCTCCACTTGTCACCTTTCAGCCCAGCTCTGCAGTTTATTACGTCCCTCTGTAACCTGCAGAGGCCTTGTCAAATTACCCCTTGAATTGAATTGTTTTTTTCCATCATTCCAGAGTGCAGCAAAGAGTTAGCCACATTGTTGAGTCTGGAGTCACATGTAGACAGTAGATTTCCTCTCCTGAAGGACATTAGAAAACCATCAGTTCACTAATCAACAGGTGATAGTTGTCACTATGGATTTTTTAGTCCAGTTTTTAAATTAAATTTAAATTTCACCATCTGGCATTGTAGGAATTGAACCCACAGTCTCAGAAGATTTGGGGCTCTGGCTTACCAGATCAGTGATATTGCCACCTTGCCACTGCCTCCCACTAAATTAACCAGTCTCTTTCTATCTCAGCAAAGAGGCAGAAAACATTACATTAATGGCAGGAATCAAGCCGCAACTGGATGGAGCTTTAGCTCAGGACAGGAGGTGGGACAAGGTTGGTGAGGACAACTGGAGCTGAGTAGTCATTACTGAAAGCTGTGAGGAAATGCAAGAGCCTCCTCTCGCAATCAGCGAGAGGTGGTTCAAAAAAGGTTTGTGAGTAGACTTTTGTGGATTTACCCGGCAGATCAAGGAGGATACGGAAAGGGTAAAGATCTCCAACATTCACCAAGTGCTGAGAAATATCAGACGTCAAGTTGGATTGGTAACAGATTGAATTGGGGAATAGTGCAGTGATGTGAAACTGGCGGAGATGGTGAGTAATTGGCATATCCTGCTGTTCTTATAAATAGTGGCCTTCCAACATTTCAGATCTCCAATTCCCACACCTGCCCACCTCGAGAGGGTTGATGGAGTGTCAGTTTAATGTCTTATGTGAAGGACGGCACCTCCAAAACTGTAGCGACTCCTCAGTACTGTGTTATCAAACAGGGAACATGAGAAAGAAATATTATCTACTCATTATCATGTCGTTGTACGTGTTATCTTAGAGTCACAGTCATACAGCACGGAAACGGACTCTTCAGTGCAACAAGTCGATGCTGAAAATAATTCCCAACTAAACTAGCCCCACCTGCCCATTCCCTCCAAACCTTTCCCATCCACGTATCTACTCAAATGGATTTGAAACATTGTAATTATACCCGCATCCACCACTTCCTCAATAATTTCCTTCTATACGTGAACCACCCACTCTCCTCTCACCTTCAAAATGTGTCCCCTAGTTTTGAAATCCCATCCTGGGAAAACACAGTTCCCATTAACTCTATCTATACCTCTCATTATTTTACAAACTATTAGACGCCTCTCAACCTCCTATGCACCAGTGAAAAAAGTCTCAGCCTATCCAGCCTCTCTTTATAACTCAAACCTTCCATACCCGGCAATATCCTGGTAAATTTCTTCTGAACCCTCTACAGCTTGATAATATCCTTCCTATAAATGGGTGACCAGAAATGGACACAGTACAGTAGAACCCCAGTATCCGCTGATTTGGTTTCTGCGGTTTCAGTTATCCATGGTTTACCACAGCCCAAAAATATTAAATGGAAAATTCCAGAAATCATTTTTTTCATTGCTCCATTGTCCCTTGAGGGTTAAGCTAAAACGTTAGAATTTCATTTATTCAAGAAAGAGCATGAGTATAATAATGTACAATGTATTTTATTATTATTTAATGTTGGTAATGTCTTATTGTGCATAATTTATCAATTAAAGTTTATCATCGGTATGGATGCAAACAAAAAATGACTTGTATATAGGGTTCGCTACTATCCATGGTTTCAGACTACTGTACTCCAGAATATTCTTGACAAATGTCTTGTACAACCTCATCATGACTTCCCAATTCCTACACTCAAAGGACTGAGGAATGGAGGCAAGTGTGCCAAACGCCTTTTTAACTACCCTGTCTATATGTGCTGCAAATGTCAAAGAATCATGTACCTGCACCCCTAGGTCCCTCTGTTCTACAACACTATCCAAAGTCCTACCATTAATTGGCCCTAACCTTGTTTGTTGTACCAAAATTCAAAACCTCACATTTATCCAGATTGAATTCCATCAGGCATTTTTCAGTCCATTTATTCAGTTGATCAAGATCCCTTGTAATCTTAGAAAACCTTTTTCACTGTCTACCACTCCATGAAACCATGCCTTCTATATTCTCATCCAAATCATTTATATAAAAGACAAACAAAACTTGCTGTGCTCTTATTGGCTGCTGTTTCTTACAATAAAACTGCACTTCAACAATATTTCATCGGCTGTAAATTGTTTTCAGACATCCATAAGCAGTGAATGGTGTTATACTAATGCAAAGACTTTTTCTTTGTAACCAGTCATTGCAGCTTGGTTTTTTGCCAGTCCAAGGGAAACACAATCCCTGTTGAGCTAGACAAACTGCACAAGTCAGCTGAAGAACTGGTGGAAGCTAAAATGATTCACACTGACAATCCACAGTGGCGAGGTGGGTGAAAAATAATTGTGCACCAATTGGCATGGGACTCACCAGACACAGTCACTTCAAACTTGGCCAAGTCATCAACTGCATCACACAGGTATGTCCCTCGATCGCCCATTGTAACTGGGTGGATGGTCAGTCTCCTGTGTCCTCCATCCACCGCCATTGTGGACCTCTCGCTCTGCTCCACCTCAACCCCATCCTTGTACCATCTCACCTCCGCCTTGGGCCGTGAGAGCTCACATGAAAGGACAACCTTGCCTCCAGTCAGTACACTCAACATTGGAGGGGAACTGTTGACGATTCTTACCGGAGGCTCTGGTTCGACAGGGAGAGTAAGAGAGTGAGAAAAAGAAAGAAGTTGAAGGATTTCAGGGAAGAAGATAAGTTTAATTTAGCATCAAGTTCAGCATAAAATCATGGGCCAAAGGACCACTTCCTGTGCTGTATGGTTCAAAACGAAACACACAAGGCTCTAGTCCACAATCACTGAAATGATAATTTCAATTAATCTGCATAAATTTATTCTGACATACCTCAACTGGGATTAGAACCTGGGTCTTCTAGTTCTGAGGGAGGGTTGCCACCACTGCACCATAAGTGCCCGAAGTGAATAAGAAAGTTTGTTAGAAACAGAAGTTAAACCATAATCTAACTGAAAGTCAGAGCATGCTTGAGGGGGTTAAGTGTCCTACTCCTAAGCCTTGAGATCGTGTCCTATTATCCTAATTAAAGACTAACTTCCTCTTTCACCATCTCACAGCAAACATCAGGCAAAGAGTGAATTTCTCAATTACAAGGTGGCTTTGCTGCTGCAATAAGGTGTGTGAAAACCCATACCTGAGATCCTGATGGTATTTCTCGGTCTCTCCGGTTATAAATCTGAATGACAGCAGAGGGAATGATGCCAATGGTGCAAGTACGATTTGATTTAGGACTCACCGGTCACGGTCACTTCAAATTTGGCCCTGTTGTCAACTACGATTCCCCATTGTAACCTGGCGGATGGTCAGCCTCTTGCGTCCTTCATCCACTTCCATTGTGGACCTCTTGCTCAGCTCCACCCCCACCCCGTCCTTCTACCATCTCACTTTAGCACACACGACAGGACAATCACACCCCCGGTCAGAGCGCTTAAAACCAGAGAGGAGGTGTTGACGATTCCTACCGGAAGCATAGGATTCAATATAAATAGGATGAGAGAGAGAGACAGACAGACAGACAAAGAGTGTGGCAGTGAGAGAGAGAGAAACTGGAGGATTTGAGGGAGGAAGATATAAATGGAGAGAGTGAAATAAAGTGGAAAGAAGAGAAAAAGTGACAGAATGAGAATGAGGGAAAGGAAGGGAAAAATTAGAGAAATTGTGAGGACGAGACAAGAAAGGAGAAAGCATAAACAGTGAGAGTGCATTGGAATCTTGGACAGAGAGGGGAGGAGCAGAAAGAGGCTTTTTGTGAAGAATTCCTGTCTAATGTGCTTTCTTTAGTTTGTGTTATGTTAATACTGATCCTGGCATTCTACTCAAGGTGAGATACTATTATGGTGCTCAGAACATGCTCTTGTTCTGACACAAGTTTTTTTTCTCAGCTCTTCTTCAATGAAGGCCACTTATATTGTGAAAAATACATCCACAACAATGGGCAAGTCACAGAATTCAGAGCTAGCCATTTCAGATGGTGATGAGAAGATTTCCCTCAGTAGGTGATAAGTCTTTGAAATTCTCCATGCCATAGGAATGTGGAATCTCACTCATTGAGATATATTCAAGACTGGAATTAAGAGATTGCTTGACAATTCGCAATTGTGAGAGGTGTAGAAACTAAGACCTAAAGTAAGCCATCAGCCTTACAAGGCTGATCCATCATTCTTTACGATTATGGCTGATTCTCTATCTGAATGGCATTTTCCCATGTTTACCGCACATCGTTTGATGCCTTGAACGTCAAGAAATGGATGCTACCTGGATTAGATTGTATGAGCTATAAATATAAAGACCAGCTGGAAAAACTAGGATTGTTTACTCTTGAATAACTGAGGCTGAGGGGAGATCTGATAGAGGTTTATAAGATTATAGGGCTGACAGTCTGAATCTTCCATCGCCTCCGCCTCCGAGCTTACTTTCACAATCAGGATTCCTGCCCACCTTCTGAGGACCCCTTCGCCCACCTCCAACGCACTGCATCCACCTGGACACTCCACGCTGGCCTTGACCTCTTCATTTCCAACTGCCGCCGGGACATTAACCTCCTCAATCTGTCTACCCTCCTCTCCCACTCCCCCACCTCTCACCCTCACAACGCGCAACCCTCCAATCCCTCTGCTCCAATCCCAACCTCACCATCAAGCCAGCGGATAAAGGGGGCGCAGTGGTAGTCTGGCGCACTGACTCTACACCGCTGAAGCCAAACGTCAACTCGAGGACACCTCTTCCTACTGCCCCCTTGACCATGACCCCACCGCCCATCACCAAACCATCATCTCCCAGACCATACAGAACCTTATCACCTCAGGAGATCTCCCACCCACAGCTTCCAACCTCATAGTCCGGGAACCCCGCACTGCCCGGTTCTACCTCCTTCCCAAGATCCACAAGCCTGTCCACCCTGGCCGACCCATTGTCTCAGCATGCTCCTGCCCCACTGAACTCATCTCTACCTACCTCGACACTGTCCTATCCCCCTTAGTCCAGGAACTCCCCACATACGTTCGAGACACCACCCACACCCTCCACCTCCTCCAAGACGTTCGTTTCCCCGGCCCCCAACGCCTCATCTTCACCATGGATATCCAATCCCTCTACACCTCCATCCGCCATGACCAGGGCCTCCAAGCCCTCCGTTATTTCCTCTCCAGACGTCCCCAACAGTACCTTTCCACCGACACTCTCATTCGTTTGGCCGAACTGGTCCTCACCCTTAACAATTTCTCCTTTGAATCCTCCCACTTCCTCCAGACCAAAGGGGTAGCCATGGGCACACGTATGGGCCCCAGCTATGCCTGTCTCTTTGTTGTCTACGTAGAACAGTTGATCTTCCGTAATTACACCGACACCACTCCCCCCAACTCTTCCTCCGCTACACTGATGACCGCATTGGCGCCACCTCGTGCTCCCGCGAGGAGGTTGAGCAATTCATCAACTTCACCAACACATTCCACCCTGACCTTAAATTTACCTGGACCATCTCTGACACCTCCCTCCCCTTCCTGGACCTCTCCATCTCCATTAATGACGACCGACTTGACACTGACATTTTTTACAAGCCCACCGACTCCCACAGCTACCTGGATTACACCTCTTCCCACCCTATCTCTTGCAAAAATGCCATCCCGTATTCCCAATTCCTCCGCCTCTGCCGTATCTGCTCCCAGGAGGACCAGTTCCACCACAGAACACACCAGATGGCCTCCTTCTTCAGAGACCGCAATTTCCCTTCCCACGTGGTTAAAGATGCCCTCTAACGCATCTTGTCCACATCCCGCACCTCCGCCCTCAGACCCCACCCCTCCAACCGTAACAAGGACAGAACCCCTCTGGTGCTCACCTTCCACCCTACCAACCTTCGCATAAACCAAATCATCCACCAACGTTTCTGCCACCTCCAAAAGACCCCACCACCCCTTTCTGCCTTCCGCAAAGACCATTCCCTCCGTGACTACCTGGTCAAGTCCATGCCCCCCCTACAACCCACCCTCTCATCCTGGCACTTTCCCCTGCCACCGCAGGAATTGTAAAACTGCGCCCACACCTCCTCCCTCACCTCTATCCAAGGCCCTAAAGGAGCCTTCCACACCCATCAAAGTTTTACCTGTACATCCACTAATATCATTTATTGTATCCTTTGCTCCCGATGCGCTCTCCTCTACATTGGGGAGACTGGGCGCCTTCTAGCAGAGCGCTTTAGAGAACATCTCCAGGACACCCGCACCAATCAACCACACCGCCCCGTGGCCCAACATTTCAACTCCCCCTCCCACTCTGCCGAAGACATGGAGGTCCTTGTCCTCCTTCACTGCCGGTCCCTCACCACCAGATGCCTGGAGGAAGAACACCTCATCTTCCGCCTCGGAACATTTCAACCTCAGGGCATCAATGTGGACTTCAACAGCTTCCTCATTTCCCCTTCCCCCACCTCACCCTAGTTCCAAACTTCCAGCTCAGCACTGCCCCCATGACTTGTCCAAACTTGTCCTACCTGCCTATCTCCTTTTCCACCTATCCACTCCACCCTCTCCTCCTTGACCTATCACCTTCATCCCCTCCCCCACTCACCCATTGTACTCTATGCTACTTTCTCCCCACCCCCACCCTCCTCTAGCTTATCTCTCCACGCTTCAGGCTCTCTGCCTTTATTCCTGATGAAGGGCTTTTGCCCGAAACGTTGATTTCACTGGTCCTTGGATGCTGCCTGAACTGCTGTGCACTTCCAGCACCACTAATCCAGAACCTGAATCTTCATCCCAGAGTTGAAATGTCTAACACTGTACCCTGTGCATTTAACAAGAGAGGGTGTATGTTCAAAGGAGATGTGAGGGCAAGTCTTTTACACAGAGAATGGTAGATCCCTGGAACATGCTGCAAGGGGTAGTGGGCGAGTTAAGCACAATAGGGCATTTAAGGAATTTTTAGATAAACACATGAATAAGGAATGGATGGATATGGACCTTGGGCAGGAAGAATTGTTTAGTTTCATGTGGTGAAATGTTCAGCACAACATAGAGAACCAAGGGCCAGTTCTTGTGCTGTACTATTCGATGTTCTGTTGTCGTTTCAATGGTAGCAAATCAGAGCCTGGTGTGTTTTGTTTTTAAGAATTTACAACGTCAATCAATCTGCTTCGATGTGTTATGACATACCCAAACTGAAATTAGAACCTTGGTCTTCGAGGTCAGAGGTAGGGATGCTGCCACTGAACCACAAGAACCACACGTGGCCTGGAAGGTTGGCTAGTGGCAAAGGTTCAGCCATGCTCTCACTGAAAGTCAGGGAGGGTTCGAGGGGGTTAAAGGTCCTATTCCTGACCCTTTTCTTTGCGACCTTATCCTGGTATTCCAATTAATGGCTAACTGCCTGTTTGCCCAATTCACAACAAACATCCTGCAATAACATCTGGGGCGTCATTTCTCAATTCCAAGGTGGTTTTCACTCTGCAACAAGGCATGAATCTGGGGGCATGAAAATCCATCCCTCAGTCCCTCAGTTCTCTACTTTTCCTGTTATAACTCTGAATAACATCAGTGCCCCCAGCCCAATCCAGAGGGAACATCAACGGTTCAAGTGTGGCTTGACATAGGACTCACTGGACACATTCACTTCAAATTTGGCCGAGTCGTCAACTGCGTTTCGATGGGTCAGATGTCCTACTCCTGCCGCTTATCCTTTCAATCTTACCCTGATATCCTAATTAAAGACTAACTACCCGTCTTCCCAACTCACAACAAACAACAAGCAATGACTGATTTTCTCAATTCCAAGGTGTTTCTCACTCCGCAACAAGGCATGACATCTGGGTGCATGAAACCCCATCCCTCAGTTGCTGAGTGGAGTTCTCTGTGTCTCCTGGTGTAAATCTGAATGACAGTAGTGCCCCCCTGTTCCGACCCAGAGGGAACAATCACAATGGTTCAAGTGTGGCTAGACATAGGACTCACCAGAAACATTCAATTCAAACTTGGCCAAGTCGTCAACTGCTTCACACAAGTACGTCCCTCGATCTCCCAGTGTAACCTGGTGGATGGTCAGCCTTCGGCACCTTCCATCCATTTCTATTGTGCACTTCTCGTTCTGCATCACCTTCACCCCATCATGGAACCATCTCACTTTTGCCTTCGGCCATGACAGCTCACATGACAGAACAACCTCATCCCCAGTCAGTACATTCAATATCGGAGAGGAACTGTTGACAATTCTTATTGGAGGCTCTGGATCCAACAAAGACAAAGAGAGAGAGAGAGTGTGAGCAAGAGTATGTGAGAGTGAGAGAGAGAGAGCAAGAGTATGAGATTGTGAGTGTGTGAGAGGGAAAGAGAGAGAGAGACAGAGAGAGAGGAAGAGTGTGAGAGTGTGTGTTAGAGAGAGAAAGGAAGAGTGTGTGAGAGTGTGTGTTAGAGAGAGAGAGAGAGAGAGAGAGAGAGAGAGAGAGAGAGAGGTGGGGGGGGGGAGGGGGGCGGCAGAGGAGGAAGAGGATTTGCAGGTGGAAGCCATAAGTGGAGACAGTTAAATAGAGAAGAAGACAAAAGAGAAAAAGTGACAGAATAAGAATGTGGCAAAGGAAGAGAAAATTAGAGAGATTGTGAGGAAGAGACAAAGACAGGTGAAACATAAACACACAACACTAAGTTATAGTCCAACAGGTTTATTTCGAAGAACCTGTTGAACTATAGTCTGGTGTTTTGTGATTTTTAACTTTGTCCACCCCAATCCACCACCGCCACTTCCACATCAAATATAAACAGGGAGAGTGTGTTGGAGACAGAGAGGAAAAAAAATGGAAGAGTGAAATGTGAAGAATCCCTGTCACAGTGCTCTCCTTGGTTTGTGTTACAGAAATAGTGACACTGTCACTCTGGGCAGGGTGAGATATTGATATGGTGTTCAGATGAAAGAGAATGCTCTTGTTTTGACACACAAAGTTTGTTTCTGCTCTTCTTCCATTATAACTGCAGATGCTGGAGTCCAAAAGAAATAGGTAGGATGCTGGAAGAACACAGCCATCCAGGCATCATCAGGAGGTGAAGTCAACATTTCTGGTCTGACTGTTTTCCAGGAATGGGGGAGCTGCAGATAAAGGAGGTGGCTAGAGCAGGGTGGTGAAGTGGGGATAGGTAAAGACAGGTACAGGATATGACCAGGTTGGTCAATGTGAGGACTGAATCCAGTTGGTTTGAGGAAGCAGTGGAAGGGATGGGGAGGGGCTGGAAAGGGAATTGGGGGATGGGAAGGGAGGCTATTTGAAATTGGAGAACTCAATGTTGAATCCTCTGGGTTGGAGGCTGCCCAGGCGTGAGATGAGGTTTGTCCCTCCAAATTGTCAAGTGGTTCATTGTGGCAATTTAGGAGGCCAAGGATGGTCATGTCAGAAAAGGAGTGGTGAGGGGAACTGAAATGGGCAGTGATTGGGAGGATCGTCCAGTTGGCCCCTGTGGGCCTGGCTACAATGCTCGGTCCATCTCCAGCGACGGTCTCCAGACAGACTTTTTCTCCAAACCTACAGAGTACGATAACTACCTGGACTATATCTCCTCCCACCTAGTATCCTGCAAGAATTCCATTCCATTTCTCCAATTCCTCCGCCTCCGCTGAATCTGCTTGGACAAGGAGACATTTTACTCACGAGCATTCCAGATGTTCACCTATTTTGAACAATGTGCTTTTCCTCCTCTGTCATCCAGACAGCCCTCTGCAGCACCACTTCCATTCCCCGTTCTACTGCTCTAAACTCAACCCCCAACATAAATAAAGGCAGAGTCCCCCCCCATCCTCATCTACCCACCCCAGTCTACGCGTCCAACGCATCATCCTTAAACACTTTCATCAACTCCAACTAGACCGCACCAATAAGAATATCTTTCCCTCTCCACAAGGACATTCCCTTTGTCAGTCCTTGGTTTGCGCTGGTCTCTTTACTGAATGCCCCCTCAAACCTTCCCCTGCAACTGGAAAAGATGCAAAACCTGCCGGTACACTAACCCCCTCACCTCCACCCAGGGCACCAAATACCCCTTCCCAGTGAGAAAGAGGTTCACCTGCCTCTCTTCCAACCTAGTTTACTGCATCAGGTGCTCCCAAAGTGGTCTTCCCTACATCAGGGACATAAGATGTAAAATTAGGGAACGTTTGATCGAGTATCACAGCTGGACCTGCAGGAGTGGACCGGATCTCCCAGTCACCGCCTATTTCAATTCCCCTAACCACTCCCTTTCCAACATGACCATTCTTGGCCTCCTCCATTGCCACAACGAATTACACCACAAATTGGAGGAACAACACCTCATCTTCCACCTGGGCAGCCTCCAACCCAGAGAACTCAATGGTGAGTTCTCCAATTTCAAATAACCTCCCTTCCCATTGTTCAACTCCTTTCCCAGCCCCTCCCCATCCATTCCACTGCTCCCTGCCACCAACTGGATTCATTCCTCCTATTGACCAAACAGATTGTACGCTCTGTCTTCACCTATCCCCACTTCACCACCCTGCCCCCACCACCGCCACCTACCCCCCGCAACATCCCCCCCCCACTCCCCACCTTTCATCTGCAGCTCCTCACCACCAACCCCACAGTTCTGAAGAATGGTTACACCTGAAACATCGACTTCTCCGCCTCCTGACACTGCCTGGCTTGCTGTGTGCTTCCAGCCTCCTGCTGGTTTATTTCTTCTTCTATTCGGATCACTGATATTTTGAAAAATTTATCTTCAACAACAGGCTAATTGCAGGTTTAAGGACCGGCTATTTTAGACAGTGATCCAAAGACATTTCTTTCCTCGGGGCGTGACAAACTTTTGGAATTCTCCATACTCCAGGAATGTGGATCCACACTCATTGAGGTTAATTCAGGAGTGGGATTGAGAGATTGTTTGACTCTTCACAATTGAGGGAAATGTCAAACTAAGAGCTGAAGATAGACATTCGGTTCTTCAAGGCTGCTCTGTCATTCCATACAATTTTAGCTAAGCCTCTCTCAATGTCATGTTCCCGCTTTCACCCCACGCTGTTTGATGCCTAGAACATGGAGAAGTGGATACCACCTGGATTAAGAGGATATGGACAAGCTGGACAAACGAGGGTTGTTTTCTCTGGAGGAGCACAATCTAAAGGCAGACCTGACAGAAGTAAATAAGATTATGAGAGGCATAGATAGGGATGACAGTCATAATACTTTTCCAAAACCTGAAATGTCTAATACTTGAGAGCATGCATTTAATAAGAGGGAACAAGTTGAAAGGAGATGTTAGGGGCAAGTGTTTTTTTACACATAGTTTTAAATGCTTGGAACTCGTTGGCAAGGATAGTAGTGGGTCAGATATGACAGGGGTGTTTCAATGCTTTCAGATAAGCACATGCATTAGGAAGGAATGAAGGGATATGGACCCATATAGCACAACATTGTGGGCCAAGGGCAGGTTCCTGTACTGGACCGTTCCATATTCTAAATGTACCTATCTCATTTTTTAAAAAGATACATGCAAGGTTCTGACCCACTATCATTGAAACAGCAATTTTAATCAACCTGCATAGATGCATTGCCAAGTTCGGTACCCATGGGGATGGCCACAACAATGGGCTTGGGTTCATGTCACACTACAGGTGACCCCATTTCACTATACACAGACAGATGGACGGAGGGACACACACACACACTCCCGCTCACAGACTTAAACCCCTTTACACTCACACACATACACATACCCTCTCACAGACACTCAATGCCCCCTGCCCCTCCCCCCCACTCACTCACTCACACACACACACACACATATATGTTTGTGGGGTGAATTTGTACCTGCAGAATTACATTTTACTTTGCTCAAAAATTGCATGAATCCGTGTAAGCTTCTGTAAATCCATTTTTTAGATTAGAATCAGTCTAACCACTGTGGCACAGACAGCCTCACACAGGGAGCTAACACCTTCAATACGTTATCTGGGCCGACATGACACCAATTGTTAAAGTTCACTTGAGAATGTAACTTCTAAGAAAAGTTTTGCGATTTATATATGAAAGAACTGAAACCAACATGGTCATTTTAAAAAGATGAGAGACTTAACAAATAATCCAAGTCTTTTTCAATATATAATTTCAGTTACATCACACTGTAAACTTTTGCTATAAATTCTGTGTCTTACAATCTTATTTTCCACAACACCTGATGAAGGAGCAGCACTCTGAAAGCTAGTGCTTCCAAATAAACCTGTTGGATTATAACCTGGTGTTGTGTGATTTTTAACTTTGTACACCCAGTCCAACACCGGTGTCTCCAAATCATGCATAGATGTGATATGACATAATTCAACTGGGAGTACAACATTCTAGGTCTGAGGTAGGAGTTGATCATTGCATCACAGGAGGCCGATGTGGCCAACCTTCCAGGCCACTATCACCATTGATCTGAAAGTCACTGCAGGCTTGAGAGTTCAAATGTCCTACTCCTGCTCCTTGAGATCTTATCCTCATATCCTAATTAAAGACTAACTGCCTGTTTCCTCAACTCACTACAAACATCAGACAATGGTGGATTTTCTCAATTCCAAGGCAGTTTCGGTTCTGCAACCAGGCATGACATCTGGATGTGTGAAAATACATTCCTGAGATCATGAAGGGAGTTCTCTGTCTCTCCTGTTATAAATCTGAATGACAGCAGGGAGCCCCATCCTGACCTAGACAGAATGATGTTAATAGTTCAATTGTGGCTTCACTTAGGACTCACCGGACACAGTCACTTCAAACGTGGCCGAGTCGTCAACGGCATCACATTGATATATTCCTCCATCCCCCACTGTAACCTGGCGAATGGTCAGTCTCCTGCATCTTCCATCCACCTCCATTGTGCAGTTCTCATTCCACTTCACCTCAACCCCATCCTTGTACCATCTCACCTCGGCCTTGGGTTGAGAGAGCTCACACGACAGGACAACCTCAGTCCCAGTCAGTACACTCAACACCGGAGACGAACTGTTGACGATTCTTACTGGAGGCTCTAGATACAATGCAAAAGGAGAGAGAGAAAGTATGTGAGTAACAGTGAGAGAGAGAGAGAAATTGGTAAATTTGAGGGAGTAAGATTTAAATGGAGAGAGTAAAATTAAGAGGAAAAAAGGGAAAGTGTGATAGAATGAGAAAGAATGAAAGGAAAAGAAAATTAGTGAGACTGGGAGGAGGAAACATAAACAGTGGGAGTACATTGGCGACGTGGACAGAGCGGGGAAAAGCAGAAAGAATCCTTGTCCAAAGAGCTCTTTTTGGTTTGATTAGATAGATTCCCTAGAGTGTGGAAACAGGCTTTCGGCCCAACAAGTCCACAATGACCCTCCGGACAGTAAACCACCCAGACCCATTTCCCTTTGATGAATGCACCTAATACTTTGGGCAATTTAGCATGGCCAATCCATCTTTGGACTGTGGGAGGAAACCAGAGCACCTAGAGGAAATCCATGCAGACACAGGGAAGACATGCAAACTCCACACAGACAGTTGCCCAAGGTTGGAATCAAACCCGGATCCCTGGCAGTGTGAGGTTACAGTGTTAACCACTGAGCCATCGTGCCGCCCCGTTAATACAAGACTGACTCTGTCACACTGCTGACAGTGAGATACGGATATGGTGTTTAGAGGGTCAAGAATGCTTTTGTTCTGGCACACAATGTTTTTTCCTACTCTTCTTCCATTAGGGTCACTGATGTTGTGAAAAATGCATCCACAAGAATGGTCTATTCACAGGATAAGGAGCCAGCCATTTCAGATGGTGATGAGGAGACATTTCTTCCTTCAGCTGGTGATGTATCTTTGAAATTCTCCGTACTAGAGGAACGTGGAACTTCATTCATTTGATACTCAAAACTGGGATTGAGAGATTGCTTGACAATTTGTAATTGAGGGAGACATGGAAACTAATGTAAGTCATCAGCCCTTCAAGTCTGCTCCGTCATGCCATACAATTATGGCAGATCCTCTAGTTAAATGGGATATTCACACTTTTCTCCCATATTCGTTGATGCCTCAAACGTCTAGAATTGCATGCTGCTTGGATTAGAAGGTATGAGCTGTAAAGAGCAGGAGGAAAAACTTGGGTTGTTTTCCCTGGAGCGGCCGAGGCTGAGGGGAGACCTGATAGAAGTTTACATAATTATCAGAGACAAATGGCTGACAGTCTTCCTCTCGTTCCCAGAGTTGAAATATCTAATACTAGATACCATGCATTGTGTGAGGGCAAGTCTATCACATGAAAAAAGGTGGACACCTAGAATGCACTGCCAGGGTACTAGTGGAGGCATGAATGAGAGGGGCATCTAAGGAGCTTTTAGATAAGCACGAGTAAGGAAGGAATGCATGGATATCAACCATGGGCAGGAAGAATGGATTGGTTTAATTTGCTGAAATGTTCGGCACAATACCGAGAACCAAAGGGTCAGTTTCTGTGTTGTACGGTTTGACGTTCTATTGTCATTTCAATGGTAGCAAATCGGAGCTGAATGTGTTTTGTTTTTAAGAATGAGATAGATACATTTACAACGCCAACTAATTGACTTCGATGTGTTATGACATACCTGAACTGGAATTAGAACCTCGGTCTGCTAGGTTAGATTCCTGACCTGAAGAAGGGATCATACCCGAAACGGCGATTCTCCTGCTCCTTGGATGCTGCCTGACCTGCTGTGCTTTTCCAGCAACACATTTTCAGTTGCGAGGTTAGAGGTGGGGATGCTAGCACTGCACCACAAGAGCCTGAAGTGGCCAGGAAGGTTGGCTGGTGGTAAAGGTTCAGACTTGTTCTCATTTAAAGTCAGGGCAGGGTTCCAAGGGGCCAAATGTCCTACTCCTGCCCCTCATCCTTGCGATATTATCCTGGTATCTAATTGAAGACTAAATGCACGTCTCCCCGAATAACAACAAACATCAGTCAGTGACTGATATTTTCAATTCTCTCTGCAACAAGGCATGACATCGTGAGGCATGAAACGCTATCCCTCAGTCGCTGAACTGAGTTCTCTGTGTCTCCTGTTACAAATCTGAATGGCATCTGTATCCCCTGTCCCGACCCAGAGAGAACAACAACATTAAGTGTCGTTTGACTTAGGACTCACCAGACACAGTCACTTCAAACTTGGCTGAGTCGTCAACTGCATCACACAGGTATGTCCCTCGGTCCCCAACTGTAACCTGGTGGATGATCAGTCTCCTGCGTCTTCCGTCCACCTCCAATGTGCAGTTCTCACTCCGCTTCACCTCAACCGCGTCCTTGTACCATCTCACCTCAGCCTTGGGTTGAGAGAGCTCACATGACAGGACAACCTCAGCCCCGGTCAGTACACTCAACACCGGAGACGAACTGTTGACGATTCTTACTGGAGGCTCTGGATCCAATGCAAATGGACAGAGAGAAAGTGTGTGAGTGACAGTGAGAGAGAGGGGGAGTGACGGAAATTGGTGAATTTGAGCCGGGGAGGACGGGAAAGATATAAATGGAGAGACTAAAAGAAAGAGGAAAAAAGGGAAGACATGCAAGAACGAAAATTAGGGAAAGGATGAGAAAATTAGAGAGACTAGTGGGGGGGGAAAATGAGGAAGCTGTTGAAATCCACATTTATCTCATGTGATTGCAGGGTCCCAAGGCAGAATATGAGGCGTTATTCCTCCAGGTGTCAGGTGGTAAGGGTTTGGCGGTGGAGGAGGCCCAGGACCTGCACGTCCTTGACAGAGTGGGAGGGGGAGTTGGTGGGTGCTGGTGTCCCAGAGATTTTCTCTGAAACAATCCACAAGAAGGCGCCCTGTCTCCCCGATGTAAAGGAGAGCACACGGGTGCAATGGATGCAGTGGATGACATTGGTAGAGGTGCAGGTAAATTTCTGATAGATGTTGATGGATCCTTTGGGTCCTTGGACGGAGATGAGGGGACTGGTGTGGGCGCAGGTTTTGCACTTCCTGCGGTGGCAGGGAAAGGTGCCAGGAGTGGGGTGCGGGCTGGTAGGAAGCCAGGCGGATCAGGGTGTCGGTGGAAGGGTACTGGTTGGGACTGCGTGAGAAGAAGAAACGGATTGCTTGGAGACATTTGTTGTGGTGAAACAATGTGTGCAGCAACTGGACATCCATGGTGAAGATGCGGCTTTGGGAACTGGGGAAACGATGTCGGTGGAAAGGTACTGGTTGGTGTTGGTCCCCAGCCCCCAACGCCTCATCTTCACCATGGATATCTAATCACTGTACACATCGATCCGCCATGGTGAAAGTCTCCAAGCCTTCCGTTTCTTCCTCTCACGTCGTCCCAACCGTACCCTTCCACAAACACCCTGATCCGCTTGGCTGAACTGATCCTCACTCAACAACTTTTCCTTCCAATCCTTACATGTCTTCCAAACCAAAGGGGTAAGCCATGGCACCCGAATGGGACCAAGCTATGCCTGCCTGTTTGTTGAATATGTGGAACAGTCTATCTTGCGCAGTTACACTGGCACCACACCACCTACATTGATGACTGCATCGGCACCACCACGAGGTCCTATGAGGAGGATGAACAGTTCATCAACTTTACCAACACCTCCACCCCAACCTCAAATTCACCTGGACCATCTCTGACACCTCCCTCCCCTTTCTGGACCTCTCCATCACATTCTTTGGTGACCACAGACATCTACTACAAGCCCATCGACTCCCACAGCTACCTAGACTACACTTCCTCCCAGCCTACCTCCTGTAAAAACGTCATCCCTTATTCCCAGTTCCTTCACCTCCGCTGCATCTGTTCCCAGGCTGACCAATTCCATCTCAAAGTTGAAGATGGCCTCCTTTTTCCATGATCGCAACTTCCCTTCCTACATGGTTGACGATGCCCTCCAGTGCATCTCCTCCACTTCATGCACCACTGCCCTTGAACCCCACCCTTCCCAACGCAACAAGGATAGAACACCCCCATCCCGCCCGGTCCTCACCTTCCACCCCACCAACCTCCGCATACATCGCATCATCCTCCGCCACTTGCGCCACCTCCAAACGGACCCACCACTAAAGATATATTTCCCTCTCCACCCCTATCAGGTTTCGGAAAGACCAGTCCCTCCGCGACTCCCTCGTCAGGTTCACACCCCACACCTGGCACCTTTCCCTGCCACTGCACGAAGTGCAAAACCTGCGTCCACACCAGTCCCCTCACCTCCGTCCAAGGCCTCAAGGTATCCTTCCATATCCATCAGAAATTTACCTGCACCTCTACCAATGGCACCTACTGCATTCATTGCAACTGGTGTGGTCTCCTCTACGTCAGGGAGATGAGACACCGCCTTGTGGATCGTTTCAGAGAACATCTCTGGGACCCACCAACCCCACTGCCCTATGGCTTAACACTTCAGCTCCCCCTCCCACTCCGTCAAAGACATGCAGGTCCTGGGCCTCCTCCACCGCCAAACCGTTACCACCTGACACCTGGAGGAAGAATGCCTCATATTCCATCTTGGGGCCCTGCAACCACACGGGATAAATGTGGATTTCAACAGCTTCCTCATTCCCCCAACACCCCAACATTATCCTAGTCCCAAGCCTCCAACTCGGGCACCAACCTCAGGACCTGCCTATCACTTCCCTCTCTGACCTATCACCTTCTCCCTCATCTTCATCACCTATCGCTTTCTCAGATACCTTTGCCCAAACCTCACCCCCTCCCATTTATCTCTCGGCCCCAAAACACAAGCCTCATTCCTGTTGAAGAACGTATGTCTGAAACGTCGATTTTCCTGTTCCTCGGATGCTACCTGACCTGCTACACTTTTCCAGCGGCATACTCTCGACATAGGACTCACCAGACACGTTCACGTCAAACTTGGCCGAGTCGTCGACTGCGTCACACAGATACGTCCCTCGGTCTCCCATTGTAACCTGGTGGATGGTCAGCCTTCTGCGTCTTCCATCCATTTCCATTGTGCACTTCTCGTTTCGCTCCACCTCCACCCCGTCCTTGAACCATCTCACTTCGACTTTGGGCTGTGATAGCTCACATGACAGGACAACTTCATCCCCAGTCAGTACATTTAATACTGGAGAGGAACTGTTGATGATTCTTATCAAAGGCTCTGGATCCAACACAAACAGAGAGAGAGAGAGCACAAGGAAGAGTATGTGAGTGTATGTGTGAGAGAGAGAGACAGACAGACAGATACAGAGAGCACAATTGGAGGATTTGTGGGTGGAAGATATAAATGGAGAGAGTGCAATAGAGAAGAGGATAAAAGAGAAAAAGTGACAGAATAAGAATGGCAAAGGAAGAGAAAATTGGAGAGACTGTAAGGAAGAGCAAAACATAAACAGTCAATACCAGATTATAGCTGAAAATGTGTTGCTGGAAAAGCGCAGCAGGTCAGGCAGCATCCAAGGAGCAGGAGAATCGACGTTTCGGGCATAAGCCCTTCTTCAGGAATGGACTATACCAGATTATAGTCCAACAAGTTTATTTGGAAGTACCTGCTGAACTATAATCTGGTGTTGTGTGATTTTAACTTTGTCCACCCCAGTCCACCAGCGACACTTCCACATCAAAATATAAACAGTGAGAGCACATTGGAGAACTGGACAGAGATTAAAAAAATGAAAGACTGAAATGTGAAGAATCCCTGTCCACAGTGCTCTCCTTGGTTTGTGTCACAGAAATAGTGATCCTGTCGCTCTGGCCACAGTGAGACATTGGTATGGTGCTCGGGTGGACAAGAATGTTCAACACACAAAATTTTGTTTCTGCTCTTCTTCCATTAGGTTAGAGATATAATAAATGCAGATGCTGGAATCCAAAAGAGACAGGCAAGAGGCTGAAAGAACACAGCATGTCAGGCAGCATCAAGCCATGGAGAAGTCGACATTTTGGGTGTAACCATTCTTCAGGACGGGGGTTGGTTGGCGGGGAGCTGCAGATAAAGGGGGAGGTGGGGACAGGGTGGTGAAGTGGGGATAAGTGAAGACAGGCACAGGGTCAATGTGAGGAATGAAACCGGTTGGTGGCAGGGAGCAGTGGAAGGGATGGGGAGGGGCTGAGAAGGGAGGTTACTTGAAACTGGAGAACTCAATGTTGAGTCCTCCCAGATAGAGGCTGCCCAGGCGGAAGATGAGGTGGTGTCCCTCCAAATTGCAGTGTGGTTCATTGTAGCAATGTAGGAGGCCAAGAATGATCATGTCGGAAAGGGAGTGGTTAGGGGAATTGAAATGGATGGAGGTCTGGTTGGCCCCTACGGGCCTGGCTGCGATGCTCAGTCCATCTCCGGTGGCAAGCTCCAGACAGATTTTTACTACAAACCCAAAGGCTCTCACATCTATCTGGACTATACCTCCTCCCACCCAATATCCTGCAAGAACTCCATCCCATTCTCCCAATTCCTCTGCCTCTGCTCAGACAAGGAAACATTCCACTCGTGAGCAACCCAGATGTCCATCTATTTTGAACAATGTGCTTTCCCTCCCTCTGTCACCCAGACAGCCCTCTGACGCACCGCTTCATTCCCCATTCCACTGCTCTAAACTCACCCCCAATGCAATAAATAAGAGTCCCCCTTGTTCTCACCTACCACCTCCCAGTCTCCGCATTCAACACATCATCCTTAAACATTCTGCCAACTCCAACTGGACCCCACCACCAAGAACATCTTCCCCTCCCCTCTCTGCCTTTCCCTTTGACAACACATGTTTTGCGCCACTCTTCCCACCAACTATTCCCAAATCCCCAAGTACCTTTCCCTGCAACCGGATGCAAAACCTGCTTGTACACTACCCCCCCTCACCTCTATCCAGGGCACCAAACAGCCCTTCCAGGTGAGACAGAGGTTCACCTGCCTCTCTTCCAACTTAGGTGCTCGCAATGTGGTCTTCTCTACATTGGGGAGACCAAACATAAACTCAGGGAACAGTTCGCCGAACATCGCAGCCAAGCCTGCAGAGGCCAACCAGACCTGCCAGTCACCATTCATTTCAATTCCCCGAACCACACCCTTTCCGACATGACCATCCCTGGTCTCCTACATTGCCACAACGAACTACACTGCAATTTGGAGGGACAACACCTCATCTGCCTGGGCAGCCTCCAACCCAGAGGACTCAATGTTGAGTTCGCCAATTTCAAATAACTCCCCTTGCCATTCCCCAACTCCCTTCCCAGCTCCTCCCCATCTCTTCCACTGCTCCCTGCCACCAATCGGACTCATTCCTCCCATTGACCAAACAAATTGTACCCTCTACTTGTTTTCACCTATCCCCACTTCACCACCCTGCGCCCCCACCGCCACCCCCTTTATATGCAGTCACTGACACGCACCGCCTGTCCTGAAGAATGGCTACACCCGAAACCTCGAATTCTGCACCTCCTTCTGCTGTCTGGCTTACTGTGTTCTTCCAGCCTCTTGCCTATATACTTCTTTTTCTATTAGGATCACGGATATTGTGAAAAATATATCCACAACAATGGGCTAATTGCAGGATTAAGAGCTGGCTATTTTAGACAATGAACCAGAGACATTTCTTCTCTCAGGATGTGACAAACCTTTGGAATTCTCCACACCACAGGAATGTGGATCCACACTCATTGAGATATATTCAAGAGTGGGAATGAGAGATTGTTTGACTCTTCACAATTGAGGGAAAGGTCAAACTAAGGTGAAGTAAGCCATTCAGTGCTTCAAGGCTGCTCTGTCATTCCATACAATTTTAGCTGATCCTCGATCTCAATGCCATATTCCTGGTTTCAACCCATACCCTTTGATGCCAAGAACATTGAGAAGTGGATGCCACCTGGATTAGAGGGTATGAGCTTTCAGGACAAGCTGAACAAACTAGGGTAATTTTCTCTGGAGAAACACAGACTGAGGGCAGACCTGACAAGAGAGGGATCGATGGGGTAGACAGAGCGCTTTAGGGAACATCTCCGGGACACCCGCACCAATCAACCCCACCGCCCTGTGGCCCAACATTTCAACTCCCTTCCCAGCTTGCCGAGGACATGCAGGTCCTGGGCCTCCTCCACCGCCGCTCCCTCACCACCGGACGCCTGGAGGAAGAACGCCTCATCTTGCACCTCAGAATACTTCAACCCCAGGGCATCAATGTGGATTTCACCAGTTTCCTCATTTTCCCTTCCCCCACCTCACCCAAGCTCCAACCTTCCAGCTCAGTACTGCCCTCAAGATCTGTCCTACCTGCCTATATTCCTTTCCACCTATCCACTCCACCCACCTCTCTGACTTACACCTTCATCCCCATCCCCATCCCCATTCACCTATTGTACTCTTTGCTACCTTCCCCCACCCTCCTCTCTGACCTATCACCTCTATCCCCACTCCCGTTCACCTATTGTATTCTATGTTACTTTCTCCCCAATCCCACACCCCTCTCATTTATCTCTCCATTCTGCAGGCACCCTGCCTCTATTCCTGATGAAGGGCTTTTGCCCGAAACGTCGGTTTTCCTGCTCCTTGGTTGCTGCCTGACCTGCTGTGCTTTTCCAGCACCACTCGAATCGAGAGTCTGGTTTTCAGCATCTGCAGTCCTTGTGTTTACCACTGCACCACAAGAGCCTGAAATTGCCAGGAAGGTTGGCTATAGGTAGAGGTTCATCCACATTCTCGTTTAAAGTCAGGGCAGGGTTGGTTTAATTTGACGAAATGTTCGGCACAATACCGAGAACCAAAGGGCCAGTTTCTGTGTTGTACGGTTTGACGTTCTATTGTCATTTCAATGGTAGCAAATCGGAGCTGAATGTGTTTTGTTTTTAAGAATGAGATAGATACCTTTACAACGCCAACTAATCGACTTCGATGTGTTATGACATATCTGAACTGGAATTAGAACCTCGGTCTGCTAGGTTAGATTCCTGACCTGAAGAAGGGATCATGCCCGAAACGGCGATTCTCCTGCTCCTTGGATGCTGCCTGACCTGCTGTGCTTTTCCAGCAACACATTTTCAGTTGCTAGGTTAGAGGTGGGGATGCTAGCACTGCACCACAAGAGCCTGAAGTGGCCAGGAAGGTTGGCTGGTGGTAAAGGTTCAGCCTTGTTCTCATTTAAAGTCAGGGCAGGGTTCCAAGGGGCCAAATGTCCTACTCCTGCCCCTCATCCTTGCGATATTATCCTGGTATCCTAATTGAAGACTAACTGCATGCCTCCCCGACTCACAACAAACATCAGTCAGTGACTGATATTTTCAATTCCAAGGCAGTTTTCTCTCTGCAACAAGGCATGACATCGTGAGGCATGAAACGCTATCCCTCAGTCGCTGAACAGAGTTCTCTGTGTCTCTTGTTACAAATCTGAATGACATCAGTATCCCCTGTCCCGACCAAGAGGGAATAACATCAAGTGTCGCTTGACTTAGGACTCACCAGACACAGTCACTTCAAACTTGGCTGAGTCGTCAACTGTGTCACACAGATACGTTCCTCGGTCCGCCAATGTAACCTGGCGTATAATCAGCCTTCTGCAATTTCCATCCATTTCCATTGTGCGCTTCTCGTTCCTCTCCACCTCCACCCCATCCTTGAACCATCTCACCTCGGCGTTGTGCTGAGAGAGCTCACATGACAGAACAACCTGACTCCCAGTCAGTACACTCAATACCGGAGAGGAACTGTTCACGATCCTTACTGGAGGGTCTAGATCCAACACAAACAGAGAAAGAGCAGTGAGTGTGTGTGTGTGTGTGTGTGTGTGTGAGATTGAAAGGAGAGAGCAATTAGAAGCTTTGAGAGAGAAAGATACAAATGGAGAGACTGAAATGGAGAACAGGAAAGAAGAGAACAAGTGAAAGGATGAGAATTAGGGAAAGGAAGAGAAAATTAGAGAGATTGTGAGGAAGAGACAGGGAAGGATGAAACATAAACAGCGAGAGCCCTTTGGACAATAAACAGAGTAGGGTAAAGGAGAAAGAGTGAAATGTGAAGAATCTCTGTCCACATTGCTCTCTTTGGTTTGTTACAGTAATAGTGACCTGGTCACTCTGCTCAAGGTGACATATTGATATGGTGTTCAGAGGGGCAAGAATGCTCATGTTGTGACACACAAAGTTTTTTTTCTGCTCTTCTTCCATTATGGCACTGATGTTGTGAAAAATATACCCACAACAATAGGCTAGCCGCAGGATTAGGAGACAACAATTTCAGACAACGATCAAGAGGTGTCTCTTCCCCTCAGGAAATAACAAACTTTTGGAATTCTCCACAACACAGGAATGTGGATCCACACTCAGCCAGGTATATTCAAGACTGGGATTGAGAGTTTGCTTTACTCTTCACAATTGTGGGAAATGTAAAAACTAAGAGCTGAAGGAAGTCATTCAGCAATTCAACGCTGTTCTGTCATTCCATACAATTAGAGCTGATTCTCCATCTCAGTGCTATATTCCTGTCTTCTTCCCATACCCTTTGATGCCTAGAACATCTGTAAGTGGATGCTGCCTGGATTAGAGGGTATGGAAAGGCTGGCAAACTAAGGTTATTTTCTCTGGAGCAGGGAGACCTGACAGATATTTATAAAATTATGAGAGGCATAGATCGAGTTGACAGTCAGAATCATTTTTTCCAAGAATTGTCTAATACATGAGGACATACATTTGAGATAAGAGGGGGAGAGTTGAAAGGCAATGTGAGGGGAAAATATATTTTAGCCAGAGTAGTAGATGCTTAGAACACGCTGGCCTAACAGGGAAGGCAGATGAACTCAGGGCATAGTTAGGAACATGGGACTGGAATATTATAGCAATTACAGAAACATTAGATTAGATTACTTACAGTGTGGAAACAGGCCCTTCGGCCCAACAAGTCCACACCGTCCCGCCGAAGCGTAACCCACCCATACCCCTACCCCTTCCCCTACATCTACATCTACCCCTTACCTAACACTACAGGCAATTTAGCATGGCCAATTCACCTGACCTGCACATCTTTGGACTGTGGGAGGAAACCGGAGCACCCGGAGGAAACCCACGCAGACACGGGGAGAACGTGCAAACTCCACACAGTCAGTCACCTGAGGCGGGAATTGAACCCGGGTCTCTGGCGCTGTGAGGCAGCAGTGCTAACCACTGTGCCACCGTGCCGCCCACATGGCTCAGGGATGGGCAGGAATGGCAGATTAATGTTCCAGGATACAAATGCTACAGGAAGGATAGAAAAGGAGGCAAGAGAGGAGGGGGAGTGGCATTTTTGATAAGGGATAGCAGTACAGCTGTGCTGAGGGAGGATATTCCTGGAAATACATCCAGGGAAGTTATTTGGGTGGAACTGAGAAATAAAAAAGGGATGATCACCTTATTGGGATTGTATTATAGATCCCCTAGTAGTCAGAGGGAAATTGAGAAACAAACTTGTAAGGAGATCTCAGCTATCTTTAAGAATAATAGGGTAGTTATGGTAGGGGATTTCAACTTTCCAAACATCGACTGGGACTGCCATAGTGTTAACGGTTTAGATGGAGAGGAATTTCTTAAGTGTGTACAAGACAATTTTCTGATTCAGTATGTGGATGTACCTACTAGAGAAGGTGCAAAACTTGACCTACTCTTGGGAAATACGGCAGGGCAGGTAACTGAGGTGTCAGTGGAGGAGCACTTTGGGCCAGCGACCATAATTCTATTCATTTTAAAATAGTGATGGAAAAGGATAGAACAGATCTAAAAGTTGAAGTTCTAAATTGGAGGAAGGACAATTTTGACGGTATTAGGCAAGAACTTTCAAAAGCTGATTGGAGGCAGATGTTCGCAGGTAAAGGGATGGCTGGAAAATGGGAAGCCTTCAGAAATGAGATAACAAGAATCCAGAGAAAGTATATTCCTGTCAGGGTGAAAGGAAAGGCTGGTAGGTATAGGGAATGCTGGATGACTAAAGAAATTGAGGGTTTGGTTAAAAAGAAGGAAGCATATGTCAGGTATAGACACAGAAAATGGGGGAGATACAAACTGAATATTTTGCATCAGTATTTACTGTGGAAAAGGATATGGAAGATATAGACTGTAGGGAAATAGATGGTGACATCTTGCAAAATGTCCAGATTACAGAGGAGGAAGTGCTGGATGTCTTGAAATGGGTAAAGGTGAATAAATCCCCAGGACGTGATCAGGTGTACCCAAGAACTCTGTGGGAAGCTAGAGAAGTCATTGCTGGGCCTCTTGCTGGGATATTTGTATCATCAGTAGTCACAGGTGAGGTGCCGGAAGATTGGAGGTTGGCAAACGTGGTGCCACTGTTTAAGAAGGGCGGTAAAGACAAACCAGGGAACTATAGACCAGTGAGCCTGACCATGGTAGTGAGCAAGTTGTTGGAGGGAATCCTGAGGGACAGGATTTTCATGTACTTGGAAAGGCAAGGACTGATTAGGGATAGTCAACATGGATTTGTGCGTGGGAAATCATGTCTCACAAACTTGATTGAGTTTTTTGAAGAAGTAACAAAGAAGATTGATGAGGGCAGAGCAGTAGATATGATCTATATGGCCTTCAGTAAGGCGTTCGACAAGGTTCCCCATGGGAGACTGATTAGCAAGGTTAGATTTCATGGAATAAAGGGAGAACTAGCTATTTGGATACAGAACTGGCTCAAAGGTAGAAGACAGAGAGTGGTGGTGGAGGGTTGTTTTTCAAACTGGAGGCCTGTGACCAGTGGAGTGCCACAAGGATCGGTGCTGGGCCCTCTACATTTTGTCATTTACATAGATGATTTGGATGCGAGCCTAAGAGGTACAGTTAGTAAGTTTGCAGATGACACCAAAATTGGAGGTGTAGTGGACAGTGAAGAGGGTTACCTCAGATTACAACAGGATCTGGACCAGATGGGCCAATGGGCTGAGAAGTGGCAGATGGAGTTTAATTCAAATAAATGTGAGGTGCTGCATTTTGGGAAAGCAAATCTTAGCAGGACTTATACACTTAATGGTAAGGTCTAGGGAGTGTTACAGAACAAAGAGACCTTGGAGTGCAGGTTCATAGCTCCTTGAAAGTGGAGTCGCAGGTAAATAGGATAGTGAAGAAGGCACTTGGTATGCTTTCCTTTATTGGTCAGAGTATTGTGTACAGGAGTTGGGAGGTCATGTTGCAGCTGTACAAGACATTGGTTAGGCCACTGTTGGAATATTGCGTGCAATTCTGGTCTCCTTCCTGTCAGAGAGATGTTGTGAAACTTGAAAGGGTTCAGAAAAGATTTACAAGGATGTTGCCAAAGTTGGAGGATCTGAGCTACAGGGAGAGGCTGAACAGGCTGGGGCTGTTTTCCCTGGAGCGTCGGAGGCTGAGGGGTGACCTTATAGAGGTTTACAAAATTATGAGAGGTATAGATAGGATAAATAGACAAAGTCTTTTTCCTGGGGTCGGGGAGTCCAGAACTAGAGGGCGTAGGTTTAGGATGAGAGGGGAAAGATATAAAAGAGACCTAAGGGGCAACTTTTTCACACAGAGGGTGGTACGTGTATAAAATGAGCTGCTAGAGGATGTGGTGGAGGTTGGTACAATTGCAACATTTAAAAGGCATTTAGATGGGTATATGAATAGGAAGGATTTGGAGGTATATGGGCTAGGTGCTGGCAGGTGGGACTAGATTGGGTTGGGATATCTGGTCGGCATGTACGGGTTGGACCAAAGGGTCTGTTTCCATGCTATACATCTCTATGACTCTAATAGAAGTGTTTCAAGGAAGAAATAGCAGGGCATCTCAATAGAAATTGCCCGTTGGGCAGACACAGCATGGGTTCACAAAGGGCACATCATGCTTAACAAATCTTTAGGAATTCTTTGAATACACTATGAGCAAGGTGGACAACAGGGACCCAGCAGATGTAGCTAGATTTCCAAAAGGCCTTCGACAAGGTGTCGCACAAGAGGCTGCTACGTAACATAAGGATACATGGCGTTACGGGTAAAGTATTAGCATGGATAAAGGTTTGGTTGACTAACAGGAAACAAAGAGTGGGGATAAGTGAGTATTATTCTGGCTGGCAATCAGTGAGTATTGATGTGCCTCAGGGATCACTGTTGGGACATTGATAAATTGGAGTTGGGTACCTCGTGTAGTTGACGCTAAGATAAGTGGCAGAGCAAAGTGTGCAGAGGACTGAGAAACTTCGCAGAGGAACATAGATACTTTGAGTGAGAGGGCAAAGATCTGGCAAATGGAATACAATGCTAATAAATGTGAAGTCATTCATTTTGGTAGCAGTAACAATAGAAGAATTATTATGCAAATGGGAGAAAGTTGCAGCATGCTGCTATGCAGAGGGACCTGGGTGACCTTGTGCATGAATCACAGAAGGTTGGTCTGCAGATACAAAGTAATTAGGAAGGAAAATGGAATTTTCTCCTTCATTGTGAAAGGGTTTGAGTTTCAAAGCAGAGAAGTTATGTTGCAGCTGTGTAGAGTGCTGGTGAGACCACATTTAAAGTACTGTGCGCAGTTTTGGTCTCGTTACGTGAGAAAGGATGTACTAGCACTAGAGGGGATGCAGAGGAGATTCACTAGTTTGGTTACAGGGTTGAGAGGATTGTCTTATGAGGAC
This sequence comes from Chiloscyllium punctatum, assembly GCF_047496795.1. Taxonomy (NCBI): domain Eukaryota; kingdom Metazoa; phylum Chordata; class Chondrichthyes; order Orectolobiformes; family Hemiscylliidae; genus Chiloscyllium; species Chiloscyllium punctatum. The sequence continues at coordinate 115,906,919 of NC_092748.1, read as the reverse complement.
AGTCTAAATAGACTGGGATTATAATCATTGCAATTTGTAGAATGTGAGGGGATACTATAGAAACCTATAAAATTATGAAGGGAATTGATACACTGGAAGTAGAGAGGATGTTATCACTGGCAGGTGAAACTAGGACAAGAGGGCATAGCCTTAAGATTAGAGGGAGCAGATTTAGGATTGAATTGAGAAAGAACTTCTTCACCCAGAGGGTTGTTAATCTATGGAATTCCTTGCCCAGGAAGTAGTTGATGCTACTTTAGTGAATGCTTTTAAAGCAAGGTAGATTTTTTGAACAATAAGGGAATTCAGGGATATGGTGAGAGAGCAGCTAAGTGGATCTGAGTCCAGGAAAAGATCAGCCATGATCTTATTGAATGACGGAGTGGACATGACAGGCCAGAATGCTTATTCCTGCTCCTAGCTCTTATGTTCTTATGTTTCAATGCTTTCAGATAAGCACAAGAATAAGCAAGGAATGGGGGCATGTGGACCATGGCCAGACAAAGGGGATTTGTTTAGTTTGGTGCCACGTTCGGTACAACATTGTGAGCCAAGGGGCCAGTTCCTGTGCTGTACTGTTCCATGACTAAATGTATCTACCTTGTTTTTAAAGATGAAATATGCAAGGTTCTGTCCATACCACTGACATGGCAATTTTAATCAATCTGTATAGATGTGATACAACATACTTGAACTGGGATTAGAACATTCCAGGTCTGAGGTAGGGACTCAACCATTGCACCACAAGAGCCCTAAGTGGCCTGGAAGGTTGGCCGCAAATAGAGGTTCAGCCATGATCAAATTGAAAGTCGGGGCTGCCTAGAAAGTTCAAATGTGCAACTCCTGCTCCTTATCCTTGAGATCCTATGCTAGTATCTTAATTAAAGACTAACTGCTTGTTTCCCCAACTCACAAAAACCATCAGACAATGATAGATTTTCTCAATTCCTAGGTGGTTTTGCATCTGCAACAAGGCATGACGTCTGGATATTGAAAACACACCCCTCAGATAGTGAAGGGAATTCTCTGCGACTCCTGTTATAAATCTGAATGACCGCAGTGCCCCATCCCGACCCAGAGGGAATAATGTAAATGGCTTGACATAGCACTCACCAGACACGGCCATTTCAAACTTGACTGAATCGTCGACTGCGTCACACAGGTAAGTTCCTCGGTCCCCCACTGTAACCTGCCGGATGGCCAGCCTCCTGTGTCTTCCATCCACCTCCATTGTGCACTTCTCATTCTGCTCCACCTCCACCCCATCCTTGAACCATCTCACTTCGACCTTGGGTCGTGACAGCTCACATGACAAAGCAACCTCATCCCCAGTCAGTACATTCAATACCAGGGAGGAACTGTTTACGATTCTGACCGGAGGTTCTGAATCCAACACAAACAGAGAGAGAGGGAGAAAGAGGAAGAGTATGTGAGTGACAGAGAGGGAGAGACAGCCGTTGGAGGATTTGATGAAGAAAGATATAAATGGAGAGAGTGAAATAGAGAAGAGGATAAAAAAGAAAAATAAAAAGAATAAGAATGTGGGAAATGAAGAGAAAATTAGAGAGGTTGTGAGGAAGAGTCAAGGAAGAGCGAAAGACAAACACACAAAATCTGGCTATAGTAAAACAGGTTTATTTGGAAAGTACCTGTTTCAGTATAACCCGGTGTTGTGAGATTGTTAACTTTGTAAACCCGAGTCCACCACCGGCACGTCCACATATAACATAAACAGCGAGAGTGCGTTGGAAACTTGGAGAGAGGGGAAAAACAAAGAGTGAAATATGAAGAATCCCTGTCTACAGTGCTCTTCTTCATTTGTGTTACAGAAATAGTGACCCTGTCGCTCTAGACAAGGTGAGATATTGACAAGGTGTTCAAGAACCACCTATTTTAGACAGTGATCCATAGACATCTTTTCCATCAGGACGTGACAAATCTTTAGAATTCTCCACACAACAGAAATGTGGCTCCACACTCTCTGAGGTATATTCAAGAAAGGGATTGATATATTACTTGACTTCACAATTCAGGGAAATGTAAAAACTTAGAACTTAAGTAAGCCATTCAGTGCTTCAAGGCTGCTCTGTCATCCCATACGATTACAGCTGATCCTCTATCTCAACGAAATAGTCCTGCTTTTAGCCCCTACCCTTTGATGCCTAGATCACTGAGAAGTGGATGCTGCCTGGATGAGAAGGTATGAGCTTTCAGGACAGGCTGATAAATTAAGGTTGTTTTCTCTGGAGGAGGACAGGCTGAGGGCAGACCTGACAGACATGTATAAAATTATTCTTGATAGGAATGAGAGTGTCATCGGGGACTTCAACTTTCCAAATATTGACTGGGAACACTATAGTACGAGTACTACAGATGGGTCAGTTTTTGTCCAGAGTGTGCAGGAGGGCTTCCTGACACAGTATGTAGATAGGCCAACAAGGGGCGAAGCCACATTAGATTTGGTCCTGGGTAATGAGCACGGCCAGGTGTTAGACTTGGAAGCAGGTGAGCACTTTGGTGATAGCGATCACAGTTCCATTATGTTTACTTTAGTGACAGAAAGGGATAGCTGTATACCACTGGGCAGAAGTTACAGCTGGGGGAAAGACAATTACGATGTGATCAGGCAAGATTCAGGAAGCACAGGATGGGGAAGGAAACTGCAGGGGATGAACCCATTAGAAATGTGGAGCTCATTCAAGAAAAAGCTCCTGTGTGTCCTAGATAAGTATGTACCCGTCAGGAAGGGAGGAAGCTGTAGAGCGCGGGAGCCGTGGTTCACGAAGGAAGTGGAATCTCTGGTCAAGAGAAAGAAGAAGGATTATGTTAGGATGAGATGTGAAGGCTCAGTTAGGGCGCTTGAGGGTTACAAGGTAGCCAGGAAAGACCTAAAGAGAGAGCTCAGAAGAGCCAGGAGGAGACATATGAGAAGTTGTTGGTGGATAGGATCAGGGTAAACCCTAAGGCTTTCTATAGGTATTTAAGAAATAAAAGAATGACGAGAGTAAGATTAGGGCCAATCAAGGGTAGTAGTGGGAAGTCGTGTGTGGAGTCAGAGGAGATGGCAAAAGCACTTAATGAATATTTTTTGACAGTATTCACTCTAGAAAATGACAATGTTGTCGAGGAGAATACTGAGATACAGGCTACTAGACTAGATGTGATTGAGGTTCACAAGGAAGAGGTATTAGAAATCCTGCAGAGTGTGAAAATAGATAAGTCCCCTGGGCCGGATGGGATTTATCCTAGGATCCTCTGGGAAGCCAGGGAGGAGATTGCCAAGCCTTTGACATTGATCTTTAAATCATCATTGTCTACAGGAATAGCGCCAGAAGACTGGAGGATAGCAAATGTGGTTCCCTTGTTCAAGTAGGGGAGTAGAGACAACCCTGGTAATTATAGATCAGTGAGCCTTACTTCAGTTGTTGGTAAGGTGTCATTAAAGGTTATAAGAGATAGGATTTATAATCATCTAGAAAAGAATAATTTCATTAGGGATAGTCAGCATGGTTTTGTGAAGGGTAGGTCGTGCCTCACAAACCTTACTGAGTTCTTTGAGAAGGTGACCAAACAGGTAGAGGAGAGGTAAACCGATTGATGTGGTGTTTATAGATTTTAGCAAGGCATTCAATAAGGTTTCCCACGGTATGCTATTGTACAAAATGTGGAAGAATGGGATTGTGGGAGATATAGCAGTTTGGATCAGGAATTGGCTTGCTGAAAGAAGATTGAGGGTGGTGGTTGATGGGAAATGTTCATCCTGGAGTCCAGTTACCAGTGGTATACTGCAAGGGTCGGTGTTAGGTCCACTGCTGTTCGTCATTTTTATAAACGACCTGGATGAGGGCGTAGAAGGATGGGTTAGTAAATTTGCAGACGACACTAAGGTCGGTGGAGTTGTGGATAGTGACAAAGGATGTTGTAGGTTATAGAGAGACATAGATAAGCTGCAGAGCTGGGCTGACAGGTGGCAAATGGAGTTTAATGCGGACAAGAGTGAGGTGATTCACTTTGGTCAGAGTAACCGGAATGCAAAGTACTGGGCTAATGGTAAGATTCTTGGTAGTGTAGATGAGCAGAGAGATCTCGGTGTCCAGGTACACAGATCCTTGAAAGTTGACACCCAGGTTGACAGGGTTATTAAGAAGGCATACAGTGTTTTAGCTTTTATTAATAGAGAGATCTAGTTCCAGAACCATGAGGTTATGCTACAGCTGTACAAAACTCTGGTGCGGCCGCACTTGGGAGTATTGTGTACAGTTCTGGTCACCGCACTATAAGAAGGATGTGGAAGCTTTGGAAAGGGTGCAAAGGAGATTTACTAGGATGTTGCCTTGTATGGAGGGAAGGTCTAACGTGGAAAGGCTGAAGGTCTTGAGGCTGTTTACATTGAAGAGAAGAAGGTTGAGAGGTGACTTAATAGAGACATATAAGATAATCAGAGGGTTAGATAGGATGGACAGGGAGAGCCTTTTTCCAAGTATGGTGACAGCGAGCACGAGGGAACATAGCTTTAAATTGTGGGGTGATAGATATAGGGCAGATGTCAGAGGTAGTTTCTTTACTCAGAGAGTAGTAAGGGTATGGAATGCTTTGCCTGCAACGGTAGTAGATTTGTCAACTTAAGTACATTTAAGTCATCATTGGACAAGCATATGGACGTACATGGAATAGTGTAGGTGGGATGGGCTTCAGATTGGTATGACAGGTCGGCGCAACATCGAGGGCCGAAGGGCCTGTACTGCGCTGTAATGTTCTACGTAACAGGCATAGATAGATTAGACAGTCAGAATCATTTTCCAAGACTTAAATTTCTGATACTTGAGGACATGCATTTAAGATAAGAGTTGAAAGGAGATGTAAGGGCAAATTTTTTTTTAAACACAGAGTGGTAGATGCTTGGGACAGATAGGGATGCTCAATGCTTTCAGATAAGCAACTGAATAAGCAAGGAATAGAGGTATATAGACCATGGCAAGACAAAAGGGGTTTGTTTGATTTGGTGCGATGTTCGACACAACATCGTGGGCCAAAGTGCCGGTTCCTGTGCTATATTGTTCTATCTTCTAAATGCTTCTCATTCTTAAAAATGAAATAAACAAGTCTCTGACCCACTACCACTGAAATGACAATTTCAATAACATGCATAGATGTGGTATGACATACTTCAACTGGGATTAGACCCTGGGTCTTCTAGATCTGAGGTAGGGATGCTACCATTGCACCACAAGAGCCAGAAGTGGTCTGGAAGGTTGGCTTTTCAATCCGAGGTCTGGCTCAAGAGGCCAAATGTATCACTCCTGATCCCTAACCTTGAGTTCTTACCTTGGTATTCTAATTAAAGTCGAACTGTCTGTTTCTCCAACTCACAAGTATCACAATGACGCATTTTCTCAATTTCAAGACCATTTTGGTTCTGAAACATGACATCTGCATGTGTGAAAACACATCACTCAGCTCCTGAAGGGAGTTTTCTGTATCTCCTGCTATAAATCTTAATGACAGCAGTGACCCCCCATCCCAAAGTAGAGGGAAGAATTTCAATGGTTCGAGTGTGGCTTCACTTAGGACTCACCAGACACAGTCACTTCAAACTTGGCCGAGTCGTCGATAGCATCACACAGATATATCCCTCCGTCCTCCTCTGTAACCTGGCGAATGGTCAGTCTCCTGCGTCTTCCATCCATCTCCATCCTGCAGTTCTCGTTCCGCTTCACTTCAACCCCACCCTTGTACCACTTCACCTCGGCCTTGGGCCGAGAGAGCTCACACGACAGAACAACCTCAGCCCCGGTCAGTACACTCAACATCGGAGATGAACTGTTGACGATTCTTACCGGAGGCTCTAGGTACAATACAAGTGGAGAGAGAAAAAGTGCATGAGTGAAAGTGAGTGAGAGAGGGAAGGAGAGAAAATGGAGAATTTTAGGGAAGAAGATATAAATGGAGAGAGTAAAATAAAGAGGAATAAAGGGTGGAAGTAAAAGAACAAAAACAAGGGAAAGGAAGAGAAAATTAGAGAGTCTGGGAGGAAGAAACAAGGAAGGAGGAAAGATAAACAGTGAGAAGCAAATTGGCAATTTGGACAGAGCTGGGAATATCAGAAAGAGGCTAGTTGTGGAGAATCACTGTCCACAGTGTTCTCTTTGGTTTGTGTTACTATATGACTGACCCTGCCACACTGCTGAAGGTGAGATTATGGATATAGTGTTCAGAGGGACCAGGATGCTTTCGTTCTGACACACCATTTTTTTTTCTACTCTTCTTCCATTAGGGCCAAAAGGTGTTGTGAAAACTGCATCCACAGCAATGGTCTATTCACAGGATAAGGATGAGGAGACATTTCTTCCTTCAGCTGGTGATAAATCTTTGAAATGCTCCCAACTAGAGGAATGTGGGATCTCAATCATTGAGATATATCCAAAACTGAGATTGAGAGATTGCTTGACAATTCGCAATATATGAGACGTAGAAACTAAGCGCTGAAGTAAGCTATCAGCCCTTCACGTCTGCTTTGTCATACCATACAATTATGGCTGATGCTCTAGCTCAAAGCCATATTCCCACTTTTACCCTATACCTTTTGATGTCTCAAAAGTCTAGAGTTACATGCTGCTTGGATTAGAAAGTTTGAGCAAGGAGGAGGGGCTGGAAAAATTCGGGCTGTTTTCTCTGGAGCAGCTGAGGCAGATGAAAGTTTTCACAATTATCAGAGGCAAACGGCTGACAGAGTTGAAGTGTCGAATACTAGATCCTGTGCATTGTGTGAGGGCATGTCTTTCACACAAAAAAGGGTAGCTGTCTGGAACACGCTGTCAGGGCTAGTGGTGGAGTCAAGAAAGATAGAGACATTTAAGGAGTTTTTAGATAAACACATGAATAAGGAATGGACGGATATGGACCATAAGTAAGAAGAAAGGATTAGTTTAATTTGGTGAAATGTTTGGCACAACAACGAGAATCAAGGGGCCAGTTCTTGTGCTGGACTGATCAATGTTCTGTTGTCGTTTCAATGGTAGCAAATCAGAGCCTGGTGTGTTTCAAATCTCAGGTCAGGCTCAAGAGGCCAAAAGTACAACTCCTGCTCCTTATCCTCAAGATCTTATCTTGTATCCTAATTAAAGACAAACTGTCTCTTTCCCCAACTCACAACAAGTATCAGTCAACGATGCATTTTCTCAATTTCAAGACCATTTTGCATGTCTGAAACATGACATCTGCATGTGTGAAAACACATCCCTCAGCTCCTGAAGGGAGTTTTCTGTATCTCCTGCTATAAATCTTAATGACAGCAGTGACCCCCCATCCCAAAGTAGAGGGAAGAATTTCAATGGTTCGAGTGTGGCTTCGCTTAGGACTCACCAGACACAAACACTTCAAACTTGGCTGAGTCGTCGATAGCATCACACAGATATATCCCTCCGTCCTCCTCTGTAACCTGGCGAATGGTCAGTCTCATGCGTCTTCCATCCACCTCCATCCTGCAGTTCTCGTTCCGCTTCACTTCAACCCCATCCTTGTACCACTTCACCTCGGCCTTGGGCCGAGAGAGCTCACACGACATAACAACCTCAGCCCCGGTCAGTACATTCAACATCGGAGATGAACTGTTGACGATTCTTACCGGAGGCTCTAGGTACAATACAAATGGAGAGAAAAAGTGCATGAGTGAAAGTGAGTGAGAGAGGGAAGGAGAGAAAATGGAGAATTTGAGGGAAGAAGAAATAATGGAGAGTAAAATAAAGAGGAATAAAGGATGGAAGTAAAAGATCAAAAACAAGGGAAAGGAAGAGAAAATTAGAGAGTCTGGAAGGAAGAAACAAGGAAGGAGGAAAGATAAACAGTGAGAAGCAAATTGGCAACTTGGACAGAGCTGGGAATATCAGAAAGAGGCTAGTTGTGGAGAATCACTGTCCACAGTGCTCTCTTTGGTTTGTGTTACTAAATGACTGACCCTGCCACACTGCTGAAGGTGAGATTATGGATATAGTGTTCAGAGGGACCAGGACGCTTTCTTCCTGACACACCATTTTTTTTACTACTCTTCTTCCATTAGGGCCAAAAGGTGTTGTGAAAACTGCATCCACAGCAATGGTCTATTCACAGGATAAGGATGAGGAGACATTTCTTCCTTCAGCTGGTGATAAATCTTTGAAATTCTCCCAACTAGAGGAATGTGGGATCTCACTCATTGAGTTATATCCAAAACTGAGATTGAGAGATTGCTTGACAATTCGCAATATATGAGACGTAGAAACTAAGCGCTGAAGTAAGCTATCAGCCCTTCACGTCTGCTTTGTCATGCCATACAATTATGGCTGATGCTCTAGCTCAAAGCCATATTCCCACTTTTACCCTATACCCTTTGATGCCTCAAATGTCTAGAATTACATGCTGCTTGGATTAGAAAGTTTGAGCAAGGAGGAGGGGCTGGAAAAATTCGGGCTGTTTTCTCTGGAGCAGCTGAGGCAAATGGAAGTTTACACAATTATCAGAGGCAAACGGCTGACAGAGTTGAAATGTCGAATACTAGATCCTGTGCATTGTGTGAGGGCATGTCTTTCACACAAAAAAGGGTAGCTGTCTGGAACACGCTGTCAGGGCTAGTGTTGGAGTCAAGTAAGATAGAGGCATTTAAGGAGTTTTTAGATAAATACATGAATAAGGAATGGATGGACCATGAGCAGGAAGAAGGGATTAGTTTAATTTGGTGAAATGTTTGGCATAACAACGAGAATCAAGGGGCCAGTTCTTGTGTTGGACTGATCAATGTTCTGTTGTCATTTCAATGGTAGCAAATCACAGCCTGGTTTGTTTTGTTTTTAAGAATGAGATAGATAGATACATTTACAATATCAATCAATCTGCTTTGATGTGTTATGACATACCCGAACTGGAATTAGAACCTAGGTCTTCGCGGTCAGAGGTAAGGATGCTGCCACTGAACCACAAGAGCCCGAATGGCCAAGAAGGTTGGCTAATGGTAGAGGTACAGCCACGTTCTGATTGAAAATCAGGGCAGGTTTCGAGGGGTCAGACATCCTACTCCTGCTGCTTATCCTTGCGATCGTACCCTGGTATCCTAGTTAAAGACTAACTACCTGTCTTCCCAATTCACAACAAACATCAAGCAATGACTTATTTTCTCAATTCCAATGTGGTTTCTCACTCTGCAACAAGGCAAGACAACTGGGGGCATGAAACCCCATCCCTCAGTCACTGAAAGGAGTTCTCTGTGTCTCCTAGTGTAAATCTTAATGTCAGATTGGCACTGCTCCCCCCACTCCCCCCCCGCCCAGTTCCGACCTAGAGGGAATGATGTCAATGGTTCAAGTGTGGCTTGACTTGGGACTCACCAGACACAGTCACTTCAAACTTGGCTGAGTCATCAACTGCATCACACAGGTACATCCCTTGGTCCCCCAGTGTAACCTGGCGGATAGTCAGCCTTCTGTGTCTTCCCTCCATTTCCATTGTGCATTTCTCATTCCGCTCCACCTTCACACCGTCCTTGAACCATCTCACCTCGGCATTGGGCTGAGAGAGCTCACATAACAGAACAACCTCACTCCCAGTCAGTACGCTCAATACTGGGGTGGAACTATTCATAATCCTTACTGGAGGCTCTGGATCCAACACAAACAGAGGAAGAGAGAGGAACAGCATGAGAGAGAGAGAGAGTGAGAAAGAGAGTGAGACAGAGAGAGAGACACACACAGATACAGTAATTCGAAGATGTGAGGGAGGAAGATGCAAATGGAGAGACTGAAATAGGGAAGAGGAAAGAAGAGAAAAAGTGAGAGAATGAGAATAGAGAAAGGAACAGAAAATTAGAAGTATTGTGAGAAAGAGACAATTAAGGATGAAACATAAAACAGAAGCCGTGTTAAACAGGCAGGGCCAACGTAGGACTAATAAATTAAACTGCATTTATTTCAATGCAAGGGGCCTAACAGGAAAGGCAGATGAACTCAAGGCATGGTTAGGAACATGGGACTGGGATATTATAGCAATTACAGAAACACGGCTCAGTGATGGGCAGGACTGGCAGATTAATGTTCCAGGATACAAATGCTACAAGAAAGATAGAAAGGGAGGCAAGGGAGGAGGGGGAGTGGCATTTTTGATAACGGAGAGCATTACAGCTGAGCTGAGGGAGGATATTCCCGGAAATACATCCAGGGATGTTATTTGGGTGGATCTGAGAAATAAGAAAGGGATGATCACCTTATTGGGATTGTATTATAGACCCCCTAATAGTCAGAGGGAAATTGAGAAACAAACTTGGAAGGAGATATCAGCTATCTGTAAGAATAATAGGGTGGTTATGGTAGGGGATTTTAACTTTCCAAACATCGACTGGGACTGCCATAGTGTTAACGGTTTAGATGGAGAGGAATTTCTTAAGTGTGAGCAAGACAATTTTCTGATTCAGTATGTGGACGTACCTATTAGAGAAGGTGCAAAACTTGACCTACTCTTGGGAAATACGGCAGGGTAGGTGACTGAGGTGTCAGTGGGGGAGCACTTCGAGGCCAGCGACCATAATTATACTCATTTTAAAGTAGTGATGGAAAAGGATAGAGCAGATCTAAAAGTTGAAGTTCTAAATTGAAGGAAGGCCAATTTTGATGGTATTCGGCGAGAACTTTCGAAAGCTGATTGGGGGCAGATGTTCGCAGGCAAAAGGATGGCTGGAAAATGGGAAGCCTTCAGAAATGAGATAACGAGAATCCAGAAAAAGTATACTCCTGTTAGGGTGAAAGGAGAGGCTGGTAGGTATAGGGAATGCTGGATGACTAAAGAAATTGAGGGTTTGGTTCAGAAAAAGAAGGAAGCATATATCAGGTATAGACAGGATAGATTGAGTGAATCCTTAGAAGAGTATAAAGGCATACGAGTATACTTAAGAGGGAAATCAGGAGGGCAAAAAGGGGACATGAGTCATAGAATCAGAGAGTCACAGCATGGAAACAGACCCTTCGGTCTAACCCATCCATGCCGACCAGCTATCCGAACCCAATCTAGTCCCACCTGCCAGCACCTGGCCCAAATCCCTCCAAACCCTTCCTATTCATATACCCATCCAAATGCCTCTTAAATGTTGCAATTGTACCAGCCTCCACCACTTCCTCTGGCAGCTCATTCCATACACGTACCACCCTCTGTGTGAAACTGTTGCGCCGTAGATCTCTTTTATATCTTTCCCCTCTCACCCTAAACCTATGCCCTCTAGTTCTAGATTCCCTGACCCCAGGGAAAAGACTTTGCCTATTTATACTATCCATGCCCCTCATAATTTTGTAAACCTCTATAAGGTCACCCCTCAGCCTCCAATGCTCCAGGGAAAACAGCCCCAGCCTGTTCAGCCTCTCCCTATAGCTCAAATCCCCCAACCCTAGCAACATCCTTGTCAATCTTTTCTGAATCCTTTCTAGTTTCACAACATCTTTCTGATAAGAAGGAGACCAGAATTGCACATAATATTCCAACAGTGGCCGAACCAATGTCCCTTTACAGCCGCAACATGATCTCCCAACTCCTGTACTCAATACTCTGACCAATAAAGGAAGCATACCAAATGCCTACTTCACTATCCTATCTACCTGCAACTCCACTTTCAAGGAGCTATGAACCTGCACTTCAAGGTCTCTTTGTTCAGCAACGCTCCCTGGGACCTTACCATGAAGTATATAAATCCTGCTAAGATTTGCTTTCCTGAAAGCTTTGGCATATAGAATTAAGGAGAATCTAAAAAGAGTTTTTACAAATACATTAAGGACAAAAGGATAATTAAGGACAGAATAGGGCCCCTCAAAAATCAGCAAAGTGGCCTTTGTGTGGAGCCGCAGAAAATGGCGGAGATACTAAATGAGTATTTTGCATCAGTATTTACTGTGGAAAAGGATATGGAAGATATAGACTGTAGGGAAATAGATGGTGACATCTTGCAAAATGTCGAGATTAGGACAGAGGAGGAAGTGCTGGATGTCTTGAAACACATAAAGGTGGATAAATCCCCAGGACCTGATCAGGAGTACCCTAAAACTCTGTGGGAAGCTAGAGAAGTCATTGCTGGGCCTCTTGCTGAGATATTTGTATCATCAATAGTCACAAGTGAGGTGCCGGAAGACTGGAGGTTGGCTAACGTGGTGCCACTGTTTAAGAAGGGTGGTAAGGACAAGCCAGGGAACTATAGACCAGTGAGCCTGATGTCGGTGGTGGGCAATTTGTTGGAGGGAATCCTGAGGGACATGATGTACATATATTTGGAAAGGCAAGGGCTAATTATGGGTAGTCAACATTGCTTTGTGCGTGGGAAATCGTGTCTCACAAACTTGATTGAGTTTTTTGAGGAAGTAACAAAGTGGGTTGATGAGGGCAGAGCAGATGTGATCTATATGGACTTCAGCAAGGCATTCACCAAGGTTCCCCAAGGGAGGCTGGTTAGCAAGGTTAGATCGCATGGAATACAGGGAGAACTAGCCATTTGGATACAGAACTGACTCAAAAATAGAAGACAGAGGGTGGTGGTGGAGGGTTATTTTTCAGACTGGAGGCCTGTGACCAGTGGAATGCCACAAGGATCGGTGCTGGGTCCTCTACTTCTCATCGTTTATATAAATGATTGGGATGTGAGCATAAGAGGTACAGTTAGGAAGTTTGCAGAAGACACCAAAATTGGAGGTGTAGTAGACATCGAAGAGGGTTACCTCAGATTACAACAGGATCTTGACCAGATGGGCCAATGGGCTGAGAAGTGGCAGATGGAGCTGAATTCAGATAAACGTGAGGTGCTGCATTTTGGGAAAGTAAATCTCAGCAGGACTTATACACTTAATGGTAAGGTCCTAGGGAGTGTTGCAGAACAAAGAGACCTTGGAGTGCAGGTTCATAGCTCCTTGAAAGTGGAGTCGCAGGTAGATAGGATAGTGAAAAAGGCGTTTGATATGCTTTCCTTTATTGGTCAGAGTATTGAGTATAGGAGTTGGGAGATCATGTTGCAGCTGTACAGGGACATTGGTTCAGCCACTGTTGGAATATTGCATGCAATTCTGGTCTCCTTCCTATCGGAAAGATGTTGTGAAATTTGAAAGGGTTCAGAAAAGATTGACAATGATGTTGCCAGGGTTGGAGTATTTGACCTATAGGGAGAGGCTGAACAGGCTGGGACTGTTTTCCCTGGAGTGTCGGAGGCTGAGGGGTGACCTTATAGAGGTTTACAAAATTATGAGGGGCATGGATACTATAAATAGGCAAAATCTTTTCCCTGGGGTCGGGGAGTACAGAACTCGACGGCATAGGTTTAAGGTGAGAGGGGAAAGATATAAAAGAGACCTAAGGGGCAACTTTTTCACACAGAGGATGGTATGTGTATGGAATGAGCTGCCAGAGGAAGTGGTGGAGGCTGGTACAATTGCAACATTTAAAAGGCAATTGGATGGGTATATGAATGGAAAAGGTTTGGAGGGATATGGGCCATTGCTGGCAGGTGGGACGAGGTTGGGTTGGGGTATCTGGTCGGCATGAACGGGTTGGACCGAAGGGTCTGTTTCCATGCTGTACGTCTCTCTGACTCTATAAACAGTGAGATTTCACTGGAAACTGGACAGACAGGAGAAAAGCAGAATGAGCAAATTGTGAAGAATCCCTGTCCACAGAGCTGTCTTTGGTTTGTGTTACAGTAATAGTGAACCTGTTACTCTGCTCAATATGACATTTTGATATGCGGTTCAGAAGTACAAGAATGCTCTTGCTGTGACAAAGTTTTTTTTCTGCTCTTCTTCCATTATGGCCCTGATATTGTGAAAAACACATCCACAACAATGGGATAGTCACAGGGTTAGGAGCCAACCATTTCAGACAACAAACAGGAGAAATTTCTTCCCCTCAGGAAATAACCATCCTTTGGAATATTCCACACCACAGGAATGTGGATCCACACTCATTGAGGTGTACTCAAGAGTGGAATTGAGAGGTCGCTTGACTCTTCACAGCTGAGGGGAATGTAAAACCTAAGAGCTGAAGTAAGTCATTCAACACTTCAAGGCTTCTTTTCAATTCAATTATGGCTGATCCTCTGTATCAATGCCATATTCCTGCTTTGTCCCTGTAACTTTGATGCCTAGTACATCAAGAAGTGGATGCTGCCTGGATGAGAGGGTATTAGCTTTCAGGACAGTCTACAGTTGTTTTCTCTGGAGCAGCACTCAGGGAGACCTAATAGAAGTTTATAAAATTACGAGAGGCATGGAGAGGGTTGACAGTCAGAAACATTTCCCAAGACTTGAAATATCTAATACTTGAGGGCATACAGTTAAGATTGGAGGGGAAAGTTGAAAGGAGATGTGAGAGGCAAGTGATAGAGATGTACAGCATGGAAACGGACCCTTCGGTCCAACTTGTTCATGCCGACCAGATATCCCAACCCAATTTAGTCCCACCTGCCAGCGCCCGGCCCATATCCCTCCAAACCCTTCCTATACATATGCCCATCCAGTTGTCTTTTAAATGTTGTAATTGTACCAGCCTCTACTGCTTCCTCTGGCAGCTCTTTCCATCCACATACCATTCTCTGCGTGAAAATGTTGCCCCTTAGATCTTTTATATCTTTCCTGTCTCACATTAAACCTATGCCCTCTAGTTCTGGATCTCCCAAGGAAAAGACTTTGTCTATTTATCCTATCCATGAGTTTATAACCCTCTATAAGGTCACGCCTCAGCCTCCGTTGGTCCAGGGAAAACAGCTCCAGACTATTCAACCTCTCCATATAGCTCAAATCCTGTAACCCTGGCAACATCCTTGCAAATCTTTTCTGAACCCTTTCAGGTTTCACAACATCTTTCCGATAGGAAGGAGACCAGAATTGTACCCAATATTCTGCAAGTGTTTTTTATACAGAGTGGTATACGCTTAGAACACGTTGCCAGGGATAGTGATGGGCCAGATACGGTTGGGGTGTTTCAATGCTATCAGGTAAGCACATGAATAAACACAGAATGAAGGGATATGGAACACGACCAGGCCAGACAAAAGGGATTTGTTTAATTTGGCGCCATGTTTGTCTGACCCACCACCATTGAAATGGCAATTTTAATCAAGCTGCATAGATGTGGTATGACATAATTCAATTCAGATTAGAACATTCTATGTCTGAGGTAGGGATTCGACTTTTGCACCACAAGAGCCCTAGGTGGCCTGGAAGGTTGGCCATAATCATGATCGAATTGAAAGTCAGGGCTGGCTCAAGAGTTCAAAATGTCCTACTCCTGTTCCTTATCCTTGAGATCTTACCCTGGTATCCTAATTAAAGACTAACTGCCTGTTTCCCCAACTCACTACAAACATCAGACAATGGTGGATTTTCTCAATTCCAAGGCAGTTTTGGCTCTCCAACATATGGTTGTGTTAAAACACATTCCTGAGATCCTGAAGGGAGTTCTCTGCAACTCCTGTTATAAATCTGAATGACAGCAGTGCCCCCATCCTGACCAAGAGGGAATAATGTCATTGGTTTGAGCATGGCTTGACTTAGCACTCACCGGACACGGCCACTTCAAACTTTGCTGAGTCGTCGACTGCATCACACACGTAAGTTCCTTGGTCCCCCACTGTAACCTGCTGGATGGTCAGCCTCCTGCGTCTTCCGTCCACCTCCATTGTGCACTTCTCATTCCGCTCCATCTCCACCCCATCCTTGTACCATCTCACTTCGACCTTGGGCCGTGACAGCTCACATGACAGGACAACCTCATTCCCAGTCAGCACACTCAATACTGGAGAGGAGCTGCTTATGATTCTTACCGGAGACTCTGGGAGAGAGAGAGAGAGAGAGAGAGAGAGAGAGAGAGAGAGAGAGAGAGAGAGAGAGAGAGAGAGAGTGGGGGGGGGGAGGTAGAAGAGAATGTGAGTGAGAGAAGTAGAGACAGCAGTTGGGGGATAGGAGGGAGGAAGATATAGATAGAGAGAGTGAAATAGAGAAGAAAATAAAAGAGAAAAAGTGACAGAATAAGAATGTGGGAAATGAAAGAAAATTAGAGAGGTTGTGAGGAAGAGACAAGGAAGGGCGAAACATAAACACACAACACTTGGTTATACTAAAACAGGTTTATTTGGAAGTACCTGTTTTACTATAACCTGGTGTTGTGTGATTTATAACTTTGTCCACCCCAGTCCGTCACCAGCACTGCCTCATCAAAACATAAACAGCAGGGGGATCCAAGATGGCGGCGACCCAGCAGGTCTGAGTCTATAGTGCTCCTCCGAAGACTTGGGTAAAGTGGGTCACCCACCCCCACCACACTCACCAAATCATTTAAAATAGCTATTTAATTAGTTGTTTAATATTAAATTTAAACAATCTAATATTTAGTAAAAATGACCAAAGGGAAGGGAGCCCACAGCTCTCAGCAAGCAGGACCCCCTCCCCCACCCTCTCCATCTGCAGCTGAGGCGTCCACAGCTGCCCCAGGGGACTTACCTACAGTGACAACCCTTGTAGAGATGATCTCCAAGCTGGATGTGAAGATCGATGCTTTTATCGAGGAATCCCGAAATCGATGGGACTCACTCTCGGCCGCGCTGCAAAAGCACGACCGAGACATTAAGGAAATTGAGCGCCAAGTCGGAGGGGCAGAACTAAAGGCCGCGACCTCCGAAACTACAGCTCAATCGGCCGTGGATCAGGTCCGGACTCTCGAACAGCGAGTCTGGACTTTAGAGAATTACATTGACGACCTCGATAATAGAGGTCGTCGAAAAAATATTTGTTTGCTGGGCCTTGCCGAACAGGAAGAGGAAGGCCAGCTTACAGCATTCCTGGAGCAGTGGCTGCCACAGCTTTTAAATCTGGAAGCTGGATCAGGCTAGATAAGGGTGGAATGGGCCTACCGGGTCGCAATACGCGGGCCCGGCTCGAACCAGCGCCCACGCCCGGTCCTGTTCCGGCTGCAGAGTTATAGGGAGAGGCAGATACTCCTAGGAAGATTCTAGAAATCTTGGAAAAGACCCCCAAGCTATGATCTATAAAGGATCCAAGATCATGTTATTCCAGGACTTCTCCCCAACTCTGGTCCGAAAGAGGAAGGCATTCGACGATGCGAAGAAGCGTTTAAGGGACTTAAATATTCAGTACTCCTTACGCTACCCAGCGACGCTACGCTTTAACCATGAAGGATCCGTGTATAACTTTGGATCACCAGAAAAGGCTAAGGAATTCTTGGACTCTCTTAGATAACCTGTAAGAGATAATGGATGTTGGTTTGCCTTTCCCCCCACTTTGGTTTATATCCCGCCCCTTTTTTTTCTTTTTCCTTACCTTACTGTTTAATATTATCATGGGGGATGGGAAGAGGGATTTGATTTTCTCCCCCCCACCCCTTGGGGTTGTTTTCTTTTATTATTTTACGTATATATGTGGGTATATAAGCTAGGGGGTTTGGTTAATGTTGGTGGGCGGAGGTGGTTACCTTATTCTATTTTACCTTGTCTTTAGGAGCAGGGTTGTTTCTCCCTTGTTATTTTGTATTATTATATTTAATTATTATTTGTTAAGGTTGTAATTTTATAGTTATATGTTTATATATGGTATTAACATTACCAAATATATCCAGGTGTTGGTGTGGGCGGGGGTAGGGTGCTCACTGTTAACTCTAGCTTTGTATTATATCTGAATTCTCCTCATTTTATTGAGGGGCGCCTGGGTCAAGGGTGGGGCATTGGTTGGGAGAGGATATGATGGACTTTTGGAGAGGAAGTGACACCTCCTGGGAATAAGGCGGAAAATCTCCATTTAGGTACATTTTATATTTTTTTTATTTAGAAATAGTTTTTTATTATACTGTTGTGAGTGTATTAGAGAGCCTTTATTTTTGTAAATTTTATATGCTCTATGCTCGGGATGTTCTGGATAGGGTTTCCCCTCCCGAGGGGTCTCGGATTTGCCCAGATGATTATGGTTGATCAGTCGGTTAAGTGGTGCACCTGGAATGTCAAGGGGCGTAATTCACCAGTCAAAAGGAAGAAAATATTATCAAATCTTAAGAAAGAAAGAGTTGATATAGCTCTCCTACAGGAGACACACCTGTTGGATAAAGAATACTTGAAATTACGACAGGGTGGATTTGATCAGGCCTTTTTTTCTTCTTTTAGCTCAAAAAGCAGGGGAGTTGTTATTCTTGTTCGGAAGAATTTCCCTTTCAAAATCCTAAATCAGATAAAAGACGAATCTGGACGATATATTTTGATCAAAGCCCTCATAAATGGAGAAGAATATGGGATTTTAAATTTGTACTGCCCCCGGCCCCCCCCTTTAAATTTATAACAGAAGCCTTTTCAAAATTGATGGGTTTTGGTGCCCTTCATTCAATTATAGGGGAAGACTTTAATTGTATTATGGATCCGGAAATAGATAGGATTCCCAAGAGTACTGTAGGAGTATCTCCCAGATCTAGACAATTGGTGGATCTGAACAAAGAATTAGGATTAGTAGATGTATGGAGATGTCTTCATCCACAGGGCAGAGAGTTTTCTTTTTATTCCAATCCACATAAATGCCATACCAGAATTGATATGTTTTTTGCCCCCTCGATTTTTTAAAATTCCATATCATCCTGTAAAATAGGTAGTATAGCAATTTCCGACCACGCTGTTGTATATATGGAAACTAAGGCGAGGAACAATGGGACATCCCCTCGGCATTGGCGTATGGACACCTTCTTAATGAAAGATAGTAAATTTGTAAAGTACTTCTCTCAAGAATTTAAAACTTTTTTAGAAATTAATTCAGGTACGGCTAGCAACCCATCAATGATGTGGGAGACCATCAAAGCTTACACGCAAGGTTTGATCATCTCCTACTCAGCGACCCAGAAAAAATTGAAGGGAGAACAACAGCGTCTGCTTGAAGCTCGTTTAAAAGCAGCTGAAACAGCATACACTGATAGACCTTCTATTATTAAATTGCAAAGGATTACGGCTCTTAGGACAGCTCTAAACACTATGCTTACTCAAACGGCTAAGAGGGAAATATTATTTGCAAAACAAAGGTTATATGAATATGGCGACAAACCGGGTAGATACTTAGCATTTCTTGCAAAGAAAAAAAAAGGCCCCTCAGACTATTACGTCTATCAAGGAAAATACGGGTATTTTGACTCATGATCATAAAAAGATTAATGCGATCTTTAGAGAATTTTATTCTGAGTTATATAAATCACAGGATTGTGAAGATAGGACTAGGAGGATGCAGTCATTTTTTAAAAATTTGACATTTCCGGGCCTAACTCCAGAACAAGTATCGGTGCTAAATGCTCCTCTAACAGTCTAAGAAATACTTGATGCAATTAGGCAACTTCAGAGCGGTAAGGCACCAGGCCCAGATGGTTTTCAAGCTGAATTCTATAAAGAATTTACAGAAATATTGGCTGGTCCACTTATGGACATGTATAACTATGCATATAGTCAGGGCTGTCTCCCGCCTTCGCTGAAAGAGGCAAATATCTCTCTTATCCTTAAAAAAGGAAAGGATCCAGAAGATTGTACGTCATAAAGACCAATATCCTTGCTAAATGTAGATTTTAAAATCCTTTCTAAAACGTTAGCACTGAGACTAGAAAGGGTACTGCCACATATTATAAAGGAGGATCAGACGGGGTTTATTAAGGGCCGTAGATCATCCAATAATATTAGAAGAGTTTTGAATATGATTCAAGCCTGTCATCAGGGAAAGATACCAGGAGTAATAGTTTCATTACATGCGGAAAAGGCATTTGATAGGGTTGAATGGTCATATTTGTTTTACACATTGGAAAGGTTTGGCGTTTACCAAATGGGTCTCAACATTGTATAGTGATCCCAAAGCAGTTGTGGTTACCAATGGATTAGGTTCGGATAACTTCAGTGTGGGTAGGGGCTGCCGTCAGGGATGTCCTCTCTCGCCATTGTTATTTACGCTAATAATTGAACCACTAGCAGAAGCTATACGAGCTGATCCTAATATAACGGCCCCGAGGACTGGTACCGGTAAACATAAAATTATCCTTTATGCAGATGATGTTCTTTTATTCCTCAGTAATCCTCTGATGTCCATACCTCGCCTAATCCAAGTTATTAATACATTTAGAGCATTCTCAGGCTATAAAATTAATTTTTCAAAATCGGAGGCTATGCCAATGGGTGGCCCACTTAGTGGACGGATCCCTTTTTCCCTTTCGTTGGTCCCTGGAGGGCTTCTTATATTTAGGCATTTTTATTACTCCAGTATTTGGTCAGTTGTATAAGGCTAATTTTGTGCATTTACTGGAAAGGATAAGGCAGGACCTCCAGTGATGGGGAGACCTTCCAATTTCCTGGATGGGTAGAATAGCACTAATTAAAATGAATGTCCTGCCCCGTCTCCTATATCCTATGAGAATGCTTCCGGTGATGCTGCCGAGGATGGCTCTATGTAAATTATATGGCTGGCTGGGTTCCTTTATCTGGAATCATAGACGGCCCCTCATTAAGCTGAAGAAGCTACAGCTTCCACAGACAAGGGGAGGACTGGACTTCCCACATTTTAGGAAATATCAGTTGAGTTCCCTATTAAGTTACATAGCTGATTGGGTCTTGTCTGATCCACAATCAATCTGGTTGGACATCGAGGCCTCTCAAGTAAAATACCCACTTATTAACCTCTTATTTTCAGACAAGAGGAAAATCATTACAGATCACTGTAAGAACCCTATAATACTAAGCACAATTAAGGCTTGGAATATAATGCGGCAAAATGAGGGTAATTCACATAAAACATCCCCCTATGCACCGATAGTGGGAGCATGGGGATTCCAACCGGGGTTTACAGATGCCACTTTTAAACTCTGGAGATCCAGGGGTATCTCATGTCTAGGGGACCTATTTAAAGATGGGGTCCTGATATCTTTTGAACAGCTGCATCAGAAATTCGGATTACCTAATGGAGACCTCTTTCGATACTTCCAAATTCGAGATTATATACAGAAGAAGACTACATTATTAGATAGTCTTTATGAATCAGATAGAGAATGTAGTGTCCTACGACCAGTGGGGGTATCTTCCTTCAGTACTATTTATCATTTACTACATGATGAAATATCGGGAGATATGGACAATCTGCTTAAAACATGGGATCAGGATTTGGGACTAGAAATCTACAGAAACGTGGAATAATATTTGGGAAAACGCTAGAAGAATTACTATCTGTAACAGAACCCAGACTATCTAGCTGAAGATACTTCATAGGGCCCTTATAGCACCGGTTCGATTGGCAAAGTTTAAGGCAGGAGCATCTCCAATGTGTCCCAAATGCAAAATAGAGGTGGGCACTCTTGTACATTGCCTATAGACCTGTCATAAGATCCGTAGATATTGGACTAAAGTAGCAAGTACCCTGACAGAAATTTTAGGAACGGAAATTAAAGTGGACCCTGTATCTCTCCTTTTGGGCTTTTCAAACTTTCCCTCCCTGGACATGTACGGGAAGAGACTATTTTCTATTCTCTCTTTCTGTGCAAGGAAAAATATTTTGGTGAACTGGGTGGCTGAGGGCCCCCCTGCACTTTCAAATTGGCACAGATTAATTATGGAATGTATTCCCCTTGACTTCCTTACAAATATGGTGCACCGAAAGACCGAATTATTTTATAAAATATGGCAGCCCTTCTTGAATTACATAAATACAGATATTTCGGCTATCCTAACAAGGGCTTTTATTTAACTGAGATTACAAACCTGGCTGGTCCGGGGCCCCTTAAGAGAGGAATCCCGCACGAATACGGGTTTTATTACATTTGATGTTAACACATTCCGAGCATATAAGAGACTTAAATATACACTCTGGTTAGTTGTAGGTTAGACTAGTAGAAAGTTGAGTTTTTTTTTCTTTTTCGTTTTTTTTCTTTTGTTAAATTTTGGCTATTGTATATTTGATTTAATTGTATATCAATGTTTGTATTTAAGAGTTTTGTTTATTTTTGTAAACTTGTAAAAATGTTAAATTTCTAATAAAAATATCTATAAAAAAAACATAAACAGCGAGATTGTGTTGGAGACTTGGACCGAGACGGGAAAAACAGAAAGAATGAAACATGAAGAATCCCTGTCCACAGTGCTTTCCTTGGTTCGTGTTACAGAAATAGTGATCCTGTCTCTTTGGGCAAGGCGAGATATTGATGTGTTCAGATGGACAGGAATGCTCCTGTTCTGACACACAACGTTTTGTTTCTGCTCTTCTTCCTTTAGGGCCACTGATATTGTGAAAAATATATCCACAATGGGCTAATCACAGGATTAAGAACCAGCTATTTTAGACAGTGATCCGGAGACATTTCTTCCCGCAGAACATAACACATCTTTGGAATTCTTCACACCACAGGAATGTGGATCTACACTCATTGAGGTACATTCAAGAGTAGGATTGAGAGATTGTTTGACTCTTCACAATTGAGGGAAGTGTGAAATCTAAGAGTTGATGTAAGACATTCAGTGCTTCAAGGCTGCTCTGTCATTCCATACAATTACAGCTGATCCTCAACCTCAATGGCATGTTCCTGCTTTCAGCCCATACCCTTTGATGCCTAGAAAATCGAGAAGTGGATGTTGCCTGAATTAGAGGGTATGACTTTCAGGACAGGCTGACAAATTAAGGTTGTTTTTTCTGGAGGAGTGCAGGCTAAGGGCATACCTGACAGTCGTGCATAAAATTATAAGAGGCATAAATAGATTTGACAGTCAGAATCATTTTCCAAGACTTAAAATTTCTCATACTTGAGGGCATAGAACATGGAACAATACAGCACAGAAAAGGCCCTTCGGCCCTCAATGTTGCGCCGACCTGTGAACTATTCTCAGCTCGTCTCTCTGCAGTATCCTATCATCATCCATGTGCTTATCCAAAGATTGATTAAATCTCCCTAATTTAAGTTAATTACATTGGCAGGCAGGGCATTCCACGCCCTTACCACTCTTGAGTAAAGAACCTCCCTCTGACATCTGTCTTAAATCTATTATCCCTCAATTTGTAATTATGCCCCCTTGTACAAGCTGACGGCATCTTCCTAGGAAAAAGGCTTTCACTGTCTACCCTATCTAATCCTCTGATCATCTTATATGTCTCTATCAAATCCCCTCTTAGCCTTCTTCTTTCCAATGAGAACACACCCAAGTTCTCAGCCTTTCCTCATAATAACTTCCCTCCAGACCAGGCAAGATGCTGGTAAATCTCCTCTGCACCTTTTCCAATGCTTCCACATCCTTCCTGTAATGGGGCAACCAGAACTGTACACAATATTCCAAGTGCAGCCGCACTAGTGTTTTGTATAATTGCAGCATGATATTGCGGCTCCGGAACGCAATCCCTCTATCGATGAGACGTAACACACACCGTATGCCTTCTTAACAGCACTATCAACCTGGGTGGCAACTTTCAAGGATTTATGTACATGGACTCCAAGATCCCTCTGCACATCCACACTACCAAGAATCTTTCCATTGACCCTATGCCTTCTGTCTTTCCATTCTGCCTTCTTGTTATTCTGCCCAAATCCATCACCTCACATTTAGCTGCATTGAACTCCATTTGCCACCTCTCAGCCCAATTATGCAGTTTATCCAAGTCCCCCTGTACCCTGCAACATTCTTCCACACTGTCTGCTACTCCACCGACTTTAGTGTCATCTGCAAATTTACTAATCCATCCACCGATGCCTGCATCTAAGTCATTTATAAAAATGACAAACAGCAGTGGTCCCAAAACATATTCTTGCAGCACACCACTAGTAACTGGACTCCAGGCTGAATAGTTTCCATCAACCACCACTCGCTGCCTTCTTACAGAAAGCCAGTTTCTAATCCAAACTGCTAAATCACCCTCAATCCTACGCCTCCACGTTTTCTCCAACAGCCTACTATGTGGGACCTTATCAAAGGCTTTACTGAAGTCCATGTATACCACGTCAACTGCCCTACCCTCTACATGCTTGGTCACCTTCTCAAAAACTCAATGAGATTTGTGAGACACGACCTACCCTTGACGAAACCATGTTGACTATCTGAAATCAAATTGTTGCTTGCTAGATGATTATAAATCTTATCTCTTATAATCCTTTCCAAAACCTTTCCTACAACAGAATCAAGGCTCACTGATCTATAATTACCTGGGTCATCTCTACTGTCCTTCTTGAACAAGAGCACATTTGCAATCCTCCAGTCCTCTGGTACTAAACCTGTAGACAATGACGACTCCAATATCAAAGCCAAAGGCTCTGCTATCTCCTGCCTAGCTTCCCAGAGAATCCTCGGATAAATCCCATCCGGCCCAGGGTACTTGTCTACTTTCACTCCTTATAGAACTGATAGCACCTCTTTGTAACTAACTTCGATCCTTTCTAGTCTAATATCGCGTATCTCATTCTTCTCCTGCACAATACTCTCCTTTTCCTGAGTGAAAACCGATGAGAAATGTTCACTTAGCACCTCTCCGATCTCCACAGGGTTCACATTCAAGCATGCATTTAAGATAAGAGGGGGCAATTTGAAAGGAAATGTGAAGGACAAGTTTTTTTTACACAGAGTGGTAGATGCTTGGAGCACGCTACCAGGGATAGTTGTGGGCCAGATACGATAGGGTGTTTCAATGCTTTCAGATAAGCACATGGATAAGCAAAGAATCGGGGGATAAGGACCATGGCCAGACAAAGGGGTTTGTTTAATTTGGCACCACGTTCGGCACAACATCATGGGCCAAAGGGCCAGTTCCTGTGCTGTACTGTCCTATCTTCTAAATGTTTCTCATTCTTATAAACAAAACACGCAAGGCTCTGACCCATTACCAGTGAAATAACAATTTCAATCAACCTGTGTAAATGTGGCATGACACACTTCAATTGGGATTAGAACCTGGGTCTAGGTCTCAGGTAGGGATGATACCACAAGAGTCTAAAGTGGCCTGGAAAGTTGGCTTTAGGTAAAGGTTCAATCTCAAGTCAGGCTCGAGAGGCCAAATATCATACTCCTGCTCCTTATCCTTGAGATCTTTTCCTGAAATCCCAATTAAAGACGAACTGTCTGTTTCCGCAACTCATGACAAGCATCAGACAATGATGGATTTTCTCAATTCCATGGCAGTTTCGGTTCTGCAAGAAGACATGACTTCTGGATGTGTGAAAATACATTCCTGAGATCCTGAAGGGGGTTCTCTGTATTGTCTGTTATAAATCTGAATGACAGCAGTGACCCCCCCCATCCCAACGCAGAGGAAGGAATTTCAATGGTTCAAGTGTGGTTTCACTTAAGACTCACCAGTCACAGTCACTTCAAACTTGGCCAAGTCGTCGACCGCATCACACAGATATAACCCTCCGTCCCCCACTGTAACCTGGCGGATGGTCAGTCTCCTGCGAATTCCGTCCACCTCCATCCTGCAGTTCTTGTTCCGCTTCAGCTCAACCCCATCCTTGTACCATCTCACCTCAGCCTTGGGCCGAGAGAGCTCACATGACAGGACAACCTCAGCCCCGGTCAGGACACTCAATACTGGAGATGAACTGTTAATGATTCTTACCGGAGGCACTAGATACAACACAAATGGAGAGAGACAAAGTATGTGAGAGAACGTGAGAGAGAAAGGGGGAGGGAGACAAATTGGCAAATTTGAGGAGGGAAGATCTAAATGGAGAGAAAAAAAAGGGAAGTGAAAGAATGAAAATGAGGGATAGGAAGAGAAAATGGGCGAGGCTGGGAGGAGGAGGCTAGGAAGGAGGAAACATAAACAGCAAGAGTGCACTGGAGGCATGGACAGAGCAGGGAAAAGCAG
Organism: Chiloscyllium punctatum; assembly: GCF_047496795.1. NCBI lineage: Eukaryota > Metazoa > Chordata > Chondrichthyes > Orectolobiformes > Hemiscylliidae > Chiloscyllium > Chiloscyllium punctatum. Next base: position 115,881,090 of record NC_092748.1, on the reverse strand, counting down.
AAAGAGAATCCCTGACCACAGCGCTCTTTTTGGTTTGTGTTACTGTAAGACTAACCCTGTCACACTGCTGAAGGCAAGATACCAATGTGGTGTTCAAAGGGACAAGCATGCTTTTGCTCTGACACACAAAGTTTTTTTCTGCTCTTCTTCCATTCGAGCCACTGATGTTGTGAAAAATGTATCCACAACAATGGTTTATTCACAGGACAAGGAGCAAGCCATTTCTGATGGTGATGAGGAGACATTTTTTCCTTCAGCTGGTGATAAATCTTTGAAATTCTCCAAACTAGAGGAATGTGGAACTTCATTCATTGAGGTATATCCAAAACCAGGATTTAGAGATTGCTTGACAATTCACGATTGAGGGAGATGTAGAAACTAAGAGTTGAAGTATGCCATCAGTCATTCAAGTCTTCTCCGACATGCCATACAATTATGACTGATCCTCTAGCTCAAAGCCATATTCCCACTTTTACTCCATACCCTTTGATGCCTCAAAAGTCTAGAAATGGATGCCGACTGGGTTAGAAAGAATGAACGAGAAGGAGCGGTTGGAAAAACTAGGATTGTTTTCTCTGGAGCAACTGAGGCAGAGGGGAGACCTGGTACAAGTTTAAATAATTATGAGGGGCAAAGGGCTGACAGTCTGAATCTCCTTCCCAGAGCTGAAATGTCTCATACTAGACCCTGTGGGTGAAACATCAAAGGAGATCTGAAGGGCAAGTCTTTTACACAGGGAATTGTAGATGCCTGGAACACGCTGCCAGGGGTTGGGGTGGAGACAGGTATGATAGGGGCATTTAATGAGTTTATAGATAAGCACGAGTAAGGAAGGGATGGACGGATATGGACTATGGGCAGGAAGAAGGGATCAGTTTAATTTGGTAAAATGCACAGCACAACATCTTGGGTAAAAGGATCAGTTCCTTGTGCTGCAATGATCAATGTTCTGTTGTCATTTGAGTAGGAGCAAATCAAAGTCTGGTGTGGTTAGAAATTAAAAGAAATTAAAAGATAGACGTTAACAAAATTGTGAGAGGCATAAATAGGGTTAACAGTCAGAATCATTTCTTCAGACTTGAAATGTCTGATACTTGAAGGTATAGATGCCTGGGACACGCTGCTAGGGATAGTGGTGGGGCAGTTACAATGGGTGTGTTTCAGTTCTTGAGTTTAAGCATATGAATAACCAAGGAATGGAGGGATATGGACCACGAGCAGTCAAAAGAAATTTGTTTAAGTTGGAGTCATTGTGCGGACCAAAGGACCAGTTCCGGTGCTGTACTGTTCCCATGTTCAAAACGTGTACTATATCCATTGCTCTCAATATGGTCTCCTCTACATTGTGTAGACAGGACACCAATTGCTGAATGTTTCAGAGAACATCTCTGGGACACATGAAGCAAAAACTCCACCGCCCTGTGGCCTATGACTTCAACTCCCCCCCCCCAGTTCCTCCAAGGATATGCAAGTCTCGGGTCTCCTCCACAGTTAAATCCAAGCCACCTGACACTGGAGGAAAAACACCTCATCTTCTGCCTTGAGACACTCCAACCAAACAGCATCAACGTCAATTTCATCAATTTCCTCACCTACCCCCTCCCAGATCCAACCTTCCAACTCAGCACTGTCCTTTTGAACTGTTCCACTTGTCTATCTTCCTTCCCACCTATTCGCTCCACACTCCGCTCTGACCAATCACCATCACCCCTCACCTGCATCCACCTATTGCCTTCCGAGCCACATTCACTCCAGCCCCACCACCACCCTCCTATTTCTCTCTCAGTCCCTCCCCCACCTCCCCCAACATTCCTGATGAAGGGCTTATGCCCAAAACGTCAATTCTCCCACTCCTCCAATGCTGCCTGACCTGCTGTCCCTTTCCAGCGCCACACTTTTCAACCATGTTCAAAATAGATTTGTCTTGTTCTTAAAAACAAAATACACTTCACTCTGACCCACCACTATTGAAATGACAATTTCAATCAACCTGCATAGATGTGGCACAACATACTTTGATTGGGATTAGAACCTGGGCCTTCTAGGTCGGAGATGGAGATGCTACCATTGCACCATAAGAGCCCTAAGTAGCCTGCAAAGTTGGCTGGAGGTAGAGATTCAATCATTATCTAACTGAAGATCGGGGCAGGCTTGAGAGGTCAAATGTTCTACTCCTGCTCCATATCTGTGAGATCTTATCCTGGTATCCTAATTAAAGACTAACTGTGTTTCCCCAATTCACAACAAATATCAGACAATGACACATTTTCTCAATTCCAAGGCAGTTTTGATTCTGCAACAAGACATGACATCTGGATGAGTGAAAACACATCCCTGAGATCCTGAATTCTCCGTGTCTCCTGTTATAAATTTGACCCTCAGCCTAACGCAGAGGAAGGAATTTCAATGGTTCAAGTGTGGTTTCACTTAAGACTTACCAGTCACAGTCACTTCAAACTTGACCGAGTCGTCGACAGCATCACACAGATATATCCCTCCGTCCCCCACTGTAACCTGGCGAATGGTCAATCTCCTGCGTCTTCCATTCACCTCCATTGTGCAGTTCTTGTTCTGCTTCAGCTCAACCCCATCCTTGTACCATCTCACCTCAGTCTTGGGCCGAGAAAGCTCACACGACAGGACAACCTCAGCCCCAGTCAGTACACTCAACACCGGAGACGAACTGTTGACGATTCTTACTGGAGGCTCTAGATCCAACACAAGCGGAGAAAAAGAAAATATGTGAGTGACAGTGAGGGGGCTGGGGGGAGAAGAGAAATTGGAGAATTTGAGGTAAGAAGATCTAAAGGGAGAGAGTAAAATAAAGAGAAACAAAGGGAGGAAGTGAAAGAACGAAAATGAGGGAAAGGAAGAGAAAATTAGCGAAACTGGGAGGAACAGACAAGGAAGGAGAAAACAAATAGTGAGTGCGCACTGGAGACTTGGACAGAGCAGGGAAAAGCAGAAAGAGGCTAGTTGTGAAGAATCCCTGTCTACACAGTCCCTTTGGGCTGTGCCTGTCACACTGCTGAAGGTGAGATATGGATATGATGTTCAGAGGGACAACAATGCTTTTGTTCAGACACACAAAATTTTTTTCTGCTCTTCTTCCAGTAGGGCCACTGATGTTGTGAAAACTGTGTCCACAACAATGGTCGATTCACAGGCTCAGGAGCCAGTCATTTCAGATGGAAATAAGGAGACATTTCTTCTTTCACCTGATGATAAAATCGTTGAAATTCTTCCCAATAGAAGAATGTGCAACCTCACTAATTGAGGTATATTCAAAACTGGGATTGTGAGATTGCTTGACAATTCGCAATTGAGGAAGACATAGAAACCAAGAGCTAAGCTCAGAAAGAAGTTAAGGCTAAGGTAAGATTAAAAATGGCAGGAGATCTCAGACCATGTTTTGTCCCTCTTGCTCACTGTGGGAGCTCAGGGACACAGCTGATGGCCCAGACTCCTTCATATACAGGAAATTAGTTCAGCCGGAGCTCTTGTTAGATCGGATTAAGGCTCTGGAGCTGCGGATGACCTCAATTTGGAGCATACACGATGCTGAGGGGAGTCGTGGATAGCACGTTTAGTCAGTTGGTCACACCACAGATTAACATTTCCAAGGGAAAAGGGGAATGGGTAACCAAAAGGCAGAGAAGGAGCAGGAAGGCAGTGACGTGTCCCTTGCAGTCATTTTCTTCCAAAACAGGTAAACTGTTTGGATACTTTTGGGGGAGATGACTCACTGGGGAATGCAGCAGTAAGCCAGTTTCATGGCACTGTGGCTAGCTTTGCTGGGCAGAAGGCTGGGAGAAAGAGTGGAAAGGCTATAGTCATAGGGGAATCAATTGTAAGGGGAGTAGATAGGTGGATCTGTGGTCAAAAACGAGAGTTCTCAATGGTATGTTGCCTCCCAGGTGCTCGGGTCAGGGATGTCTCAGATCAACTGCTGAACATTCTGAAGAGGGAGTTTGAACAGCCAGTTGTTGTGGTGCACATAGGCATCAATGATATAAGTAAAAAACAGGATGAGGTCCTACAAGTAGACTTTAGAGAGTTATGAACCAAGTTAAAAAAGTAGGCCCTCAGAGGTCGTAATCTCAGGATTGCTACCAGTGCCATGCGCGGGTCAGAGTAGAAAAGAAAGAATAGGCATGATGAATGCATGGCATTAGAGACGGTGCAAGAGGGAGGGGATCGGATTTTTGGGACACTGGGACTGGTTTTGGGGGTGGTGGGACTGTTAGAAATTGGACGGTCTCCACCTGGGCCGGACTGGAACCAATGTCCGGGGTGAGGGGAGGTTGAATCTTCCTAACGCTGTTGGGGAGGGTTTAAACTAATGCGGCAGGGGGATGGGAACCAAATGAGGAGGTTAGTGGACATTAAGGAGGTAGTAACTAAAGGTTATAAGGAACTAGAAAATGAAGTCAGCGTGACTAAGGGGAAGAGTAGGCAGGGAGCAGACGATGAACTCAAAGGGACTGGTGGCCTGAGGTGCATTTGTTTAAATGCAAGAAGCGCAGTTGGTAAGGCAGATGAACTTCGCGCTTGGATTAGTGATGGGAGCATGATGTTATTGCTATTACTGAGACTTGGTTGAGGGAAGGGCATAATTGGCAACTAAATATTTCAGGATATCAATGCTTCAAGCGGAATAGACAGGGAGTTAAAAGGGGTGGAGGAGTTGGATTACTCGTCAGAGTGTATATCATAGCTGTGCTGAAGGAGTGCACTATGGAGTACTCGAGCAGTGAGGCAATATGGACAGAGCTCAGAAATAGTAAGGGTGCAGTAACAATATTGGGGCTGTATTACAGGCCTCCCAACAGCAGCGTGAGATAGAGGTACAAATATGTAAAGAGATTATGGAAAGACGTAGGAGTGATAGGGTGGTGGTGATGGGAGATTTTAATTTCCCAACATTGACTAGGATTCACTTAGTGTTACAGATCTAGATGGGGCAAATTTGTAAGGAGCATCCAGGGGGCTTTTCTCGAGCAGTATGCAAATAGTCCAACTCGGGAAGGGACCATACTGAACCTGGTCTTGAGGAGTGAGCCCGGCCAGGTGGTTGAAGTTTCAGTAGAGGATTACATTGGGAATAATGATCACAATTCCGTAAGTTTTAGAATACTCATGAACAAAGACAAGTGTGGTCCTAAAGGAAGAGTGCTAAATTGGAGGAAGGCCAACTATACCAACATTTGGCAGGAGCTGGGGAGTGTAGATTGGGAGTGTAGTTTGAAAGTAAATCCACATTTGATATGTGGGAGGCTTTTAAAGAGAGGTTGATTATCATGCAGGAGAGATATGTCCCTGTGAAAATGAGAGATAGAAATGGCAAGGTTAGGGAACCATGGATGACAGGTGAAATTGTGAGACTAGCTAAGAGGAAAAAGGAAGCATACATAAGGTCTAGGCAACTGAAGGCAAACAAAGCTTTGGAGAATATCAGGAATGTAGGACCAATCTGAAATGAGGAATTAACAGGGCTAAAAGGAGTCATGAGATATCTTTAGCGAACAGGTTTAAGGAATATCCCAAATCATATATAAGGAGCAAGAGTGTAACTAGAAAAAAAAAGAGTTGGCCCACTTATGGACAAAGGAGGATAGTTTTGCGAAGAGTCAGAGAGAATGGATGAGATTCTTAATGAGTACTTTGCATTGGTACTCACCGAGGAGAGTACCACCTGATGGATGTTGAGGTTAGGGAATCGAGGTTTGATTACTCTAGGTCAAGTTGGCAAAACAAGGGAGGAAGTGTTGGGTATTCTAAAAGGCATTAAGGTGGACAAGCCCCCAGATCAGGATGGGATCTATCTAAGGGTACTGAGGGAAGCGAGAAAGGAAATAGTTGGGGCCTTAACAGATATCTTTGCAGGATCCTTGAACACTGGTGAGGTCCCAGAGGACTGGAAAATTGCAAATATTGTCCCTTTTTTTAAAGAAATGTAGCAGGGATAATTCAGGAAATTACAGACCAGTGAGCCTGACATCAGTGGTAGGGAAGATGCTGGCGAAGATACTGAGGGATAGGGCCTATTCCCTTTTGGAAAATAAAATGTGCAACACGGTTTTGTACAGGGAAGGTCATGTCTTACCAACTTATAGAGTATAGAACAAACAGAATTCTTTGAGGAAGTGACAAAGATGGTTGATGAGAAAAGGACTGGAGATGTCATATACATGAACTCCAGTAAGGCGTTCTATAAAGTTCCTCATGGTAGGCTGATGGAGAAAGTGAAGTCACATGGGATCCAGGGTGTACTATCTAAATGGATAAAGAACTGGCTGGGCAACAGGAGACAGAGAGCAGTAGTGTAAGTGAGTTTCTCAAAATGGAGAACTGTGACCACTGTTGTTTGTGAAAAACGTAAATGATTTGGAGGAAGGTACAGGTGGTCTGATTAGCAAGTTGGCTGATGACACTATGATTGGTGGAGCAGCAGATGGTGAAGGGAACTGTCAGAGAATGTAGCAGAATATAGATAATTTGGAGAGTTAGGCAGAGAAAAGGCAGATGGAGTTCAATCTGGGCAAATGCGAGGTGATGCATTTTGGAAGGTACAATTCAAGAGCGAGCTGGAAATGGAAAAGTCCTGGGGAAAATTGATGTACAGAGAGATCTCGGTGTTCAGGTCCATTGTTCCCTGAAGGCGGCAACGCAGGTCTATAGATTGGTGAATAAGGTACATGGCATGCTTTCCTTCATCAGACAGGGTATCAAGTACAAGAGTTGGCAGGTCATGTTACAATTGTATAAGATTTTGATTCAGCCATATTTGGAATACTGCGGACAGTTCTGGTTGCCACATTACCAAAAGGATGTAGATGCTTTGGACAGGGTGCAGAAGAGTTTCACTAGGAAGTTGCCTGGTATGGAGGGCACTAGCTATGAAGAGAGGTTGAGCAGATTAGGATTATTTTCATTAGAAAGATGGAAGTTGACCTGACTGAGGGCTACAAAATCATGAGAGATAGAGACAGGGTGGATAGAAAGAAGCTTTTTCCCAGAATGGGGGACTCAATTACTCGGGGTCACAACTTCAAACTGATAGGGGAAAGGTTTAGGAGGGACATGAATGGAAGGTTCTTTCTGCAGAGAGTCATGGATGCCTGGAACATGTTGCCAGCGGAGGTGGTAGAAGCAGGCACGACAACATCATTTAACACGTATCTAGGCAGATACATGAATGGGCAGGGAACAGAGGGATACAGACACTTAGAAAATAGGCGACAGGTTTAGATAGAGGATCAGGATCGGCACAGGCTTGAAAGGCCGAAGGGCCTGTTCATGTGCTGTAATTTTCTTTGCTCTTTGAAGAAAGCCATCAGCCCTTCAAGTCTGTTCCGTCATGCTATTCAATTATGGCTGATCCTCTAGCTCAATGCCATATTTCCACTTTCACCCCAAATCCTTTGGTGCCTCGAACGTCTAGAATATTATGCTGCTTGGATAAGAAGGTATGAGCTATAAACAGCAGCTGGAAAACCTAGGGTTGTTTTCTCTCAAGCAGACTGGGCAGAGGGAGACCTGATACAAGTTTAGATAATTATGAGGGGCAAAGAGCTGACAGTCTTAATCTTCTCCCTAGAATTAAAACATCTAATATTAGACCCTGTGCATTGAACAAAAGAGAGTGAAAGTTCAAAGGAGATGTGAGGGGCAAGTGCTTTTATACAGAGAATGGTAGATGCCTAGAACACCCTACCAGGGGTGGTGATGGAGGCAGATACGATAGGTGCAGGTAAGGAGTTTTTCGATAAGTACATGAACAAGAAAGGAATGGACAAATATGGACCATGGGCAGGCAGAAGGGATTCGTTTAATTTGGCAAAATGCTCGGCACAACATTGTGGGCCAAAGAGCCAGTTCCTGTGTTGTCCTGATCAGTGTTCTGTTGTCATTTCAATGCTACCAAATCAGAGCCTGTGATTTCGTTTTAAGAATTATTTAGATGCATACATTTACAACATGAATCAATCTGCTTGGATGTTTCTGACATAGCTCACTGGAATTAGAATGTAGGTCTTCTAGTTTTGAGGTAGAGATGCCACCACTGCACTACAAGAGTCTTCAGTGGCCAGGAAGGTTGGCTAATGGTAGAGGTTCAGCCAAGATCTCACTAAAAGTTGGGGTAGGGCTAGAAGGGTCAAATGTCATACTCTAGCCCCTTATACTTGCAATCTTACCCTGATATCCTAATTAAAGACTAACTACCCGTCTTCCCAATTCACAACAAACATCAAGCAATGACTGATTTTCTCAATTCCAAGGTGTTTCTCACTCCGTAACAAGGCATGACATCTGGGGGCATGAAACCCCACCCCTCAGTCACTGAACGGAGTTCTCTGTGTCTCCTGGTGTAAATCTGAATGACAGTAGTGACCCCTCCCCTCATTTCGACCCAGAGGGAACAACGTCAATGGTTCGAATGTGGCTTGACTTATGACTTACCAGACACGGTCACTTCAAACTTGGCTGAGTCGTCAATTGCGTCACACAGGTACATCCCTCGGTCCCCCAACGTAACCTGGCGGATAGTCAGCCTCCTGTAGCCTCTGTCGACTTCCATTGTTGACCTCTTGGTCTGGGCCACCTCGACTCCATCCTTGTACCATCTCACCGTGGCCTCGGGCCGTGAGAGTTCACATGACAGGACAATCTCGCTCCCGGTCAGTACACTCAACACCGGCGAGGAATGGTTCATGATTCTTATAGGAGGCTCTGGATCCAACACAAACAAAGAGTGAGACGAAGAGGAAGAGAGTGTGTGTGTGTGTGTGTGTGTGTGTGTGTGTATGTGTGTGTGAGTGTGAGAGAGAGAGAGAGATAGACAGAAAAACAGAAAAACAGAAAAAGAAAGAAAGAGCAGTGGGAGGATTTGGGCAAGGAAGATACAAATGGAGAGAGTGAAATAGAGGAGAAAAGAGAAAAAAAGTGAGAGAATGAGGGAAAAGGAGAGAAAATAAGAGAGATTGTGAGGAAGAGTCGAGGAATGACGGAACATAAAACAGTGAGACTGCGTTGGACACTTGGACAGAGAGTGGAAAAGCAGAAAGAGACTTGTTGTGAAGAATCCCTGTCCACAGTGCTCTCCTGGGTTTGTGTTTCAGTAATAGTGACCTGGTCACTCTGCTCAAGGTGAGATATTCATGTGGTGTTCAGAGGAACAAGAATGCTCTTGTTGATAAATGATTTGGAGAAGCCGGTGTTGGACTGGGGTGTACAAAGTTAAAAATCACACAACACCAGGTTATAGTCCAATATGTTTATTTGGAAACACTTGTTTTCGGAGCACTGCCCCTTCATCAGGTGATTGTGGAGAGAAAGATTGTAAGACACAGAATTGAAGCACTATAAAGTTTTGCTATAAACTGTTGTGTGATTTTTAACCTTGTTATGACACACAGAGTTTTTTTCTGGGTCTTCTTCAATTATGACACTGATATTGTGAAAAATACATCCACAACAATGGGCTAAGCTCAGGATTAGGAGCCAACAACTTCAGACAATGATCAGGAGACATTTCTTCCCCTCAGGAAATGACAAACTTTTGGAATTCCCCACAGCAGAGCAAAGTAGATCCTCACTCATTGAGATTCAGGATTGGTATAGAGAGATTGCTTGACTCTTCACAATTGAGGGAAATGTAAAAACTAAGAGCTGAAGGAAGTCATTCAGTGCTTCAAGGCTGCTCTGTCATTACATAATTATGGCTGATCCTCTATTTCAATGCTATATTCCCACTTTCTTCCCATACCCTTTGATGCCTAGAACATCGAGAAGTGGCTGCTGCCTGAATTAGAGGGCATGAGCTATTGCGAGAGGCTAGAGAAACTAGGGTTATTTTCTCTGGAGTAGTGCAGGCTGAGGGGAGGGACCTGATTAAAGTTTACAAAACCATGAGAGGCTTAGAAAGGGTTAACAGTCAGAATAATTTTCCAGGAGTTGAAATGTCTAATACTTGAGGACATACACTTAAGATAAGAAATGAGATGTGAGGGGCAAGTATTTTTACACTTGTCAGGAACACACTGCTAGGGTTAGTGGTGGGCCAGTTACAATAGGTGTGTTTTGATGCTTGTGGTTAAGCACATGAATAAGCAAGGAAAGGAGGAACATGGGTCATGCACAATCAAAAGGGATTTGTTTAACTTGGCACCTTGTTCGGTACAACATTGTGAGCCGAAAGGGCTGGTTCCTGTGCTGTACTGTTCCATGTTCGAAATGTTTACTATGTCCATTGCTCTCAATATGGGCTCCTCCACATTGGGTAGACAGGATGCCAATTCACGGAACGTTTTCAGCGAACATCTCTGGGATACATGAACCAAAAACTCCACTGCCCTGTGGCCGACCACTTCAACTCCTTCTCCCACTCCTCCAAGGACATGCAAGTCTTGGGCTTCTTCCATCACTAAATCCTAGCCACCTGACACCTGGAGGAAGAACTTCTCATCTTCTGCCTTGGGACCCTCTAACCACATGACATCAACGCCAATTTCACCAGCTTTCTCATCTCCCCTGCCCCCACCACATCCCAGATCTAATCCTCCAACTCGGCACTGCCCTCTTGAACTATTCCACCTGCCCATCTTCCTTCCCACCTGTTCACTCCACACTCCGCTCCGAACTTTCGCCATCACCCTCCCTCCCCCACACCTGCATCCATCTATTGCCTTCCCAGCTACATTCACCCCAGCCCTAGTCCAACCCTCCGATTTATCTCTCAGCCTTCTCCCCCACCTCTACTCACATTCCTGATGAAGGGCTTATGCCCAAAACATCAATTCTCCTCCACCTCAGATGCTGCCTGACCTGCTGAGCTTTTCCAGCGCCACACTTTTCAACCATGTTCTAACTAAATCTAACTCATTCTTAAAAACAAAACACGCAGGCTCTGGACCACTACTATTAAAATGACGTAGATGTGACATGACATGCTTCAACTGGGATTAGAATCTGGATCTTCTAGGTCTGAGTTAGAAATGCCACCACAAGAGCCCTAAGTAACCTGCAAGATTGGCTAAAGGTAGAGATTCAATCATTATCTAATTGAAAGTCAGGGAAGGCTTGAGAGGTCAAATGTCCTACTCCTGCTCCATATCTGTGAGATCTTATCCTGGTATCCTAATTAAAGACTAACTGTGTTTCCCCAACTCACAACAAATATCAGACAATAAAGCATTTTCTCAATTCCAAGGCAGTTTTGGTTCTGCAACAAGACATAACATCTGGATGCGTGAAAACACATCCCTGAGATCATGAAGGCAGTTCTGTGTCTACTGTTATAAATCTTAATGACAGCAGTGACCCCCATCCAGACAGAACAATGTCAATGCTTCAACTGTGGCTTCACTTAGGACTCACCGGACACAGTCACTTCAAACTTGGCCGCGTCATCGATTGCATCACACAGATATATTCCTCCGTCCCCCACTGTAACCTGGCGGATGGTCAGTCTCCTGCGTCTTCCATCCACCTCCATCCTGCAGTTCTCGTTCTGCTTCACTTCAACCCCATCCTTGTACCACTTCACCTCGGCCTTGGGCCGAGAGAGCTCACACGTCAGGACAACCTCAGCCCCAGTCAGTACACTCAACACTGGAGACGAACTGTTGATGATTCTTACCGGAGGTTCTAGATACAACACAAAAGGGGAGAGAAAGTATGTGAGTGACAGTGAGAGAGAGGGAGAGGGAGAGAAATTGGAAAATTTGAGGGCGGAAGATCTAAATGGAGAGAGTAAAATAAAGAGGAACAAAGGGAGGAAGTGAAAGAGCAAAAATGAGGGAAAGGAAGAGAAAATTAGCAAGACTGGGAGGAAGGGACAAGGAAGGAGGAAACATAAACAGCAAGGGTGCATTGGTGATTTGGACAGAGAGGGGAAGAGCAGAAAGAAGCTGGTTGTGAAGAATCCCTGTCCCCAGTGCTCTCTTTGGTTTGTGTTACTGTAAGGCTGACCCTACCACACTGCAGAAGGTGAGATACAGATATGACATTCAGAGGGACAAGAATGCTTTTGTTCTGACATACAAAGCTTTTTTCTGCTCTTCTTTCATTAGGGCCACCGATGTTGTGAAAAATACAACAATGGTCTATTCGCAGGATAAGGGGCCCGCCATTTCAGATGATGATGAGGAGACAGTTCTTCCTTCAGCTTGTGATAAATCTTTGAAATTCTCCATACCACAGGAATGTGGAACCTGGAGGTTTATTGAGGTATATCCAAAACCAGGATTGAGAGATTGCTTGACAATTCACAATTGAGAGAGACATGGAAACTAAGAGCTGAAGTAAGCCATCACCCATTCATGTCTTCTCCATCATGCCAAACAATTATGGCTGATCCTCGAGCTCAATGCCATATTCCCACTTTCACCCATACCCTTTGATGCCTTGAATGTCCAGAAATGGATGCCGACTGGGTTAGAAGGTCTGACCTATAAGGAGTGCCTGGAAAAATAAGGGTTGTTTTCTCTGGAGCATACGAAGCTGAGGGGAGACTTGATAGAAGTTTATAAAATTATGAGAGGCAAAGGGCTGACAGTCTGAATCTCCTCCTCAGAGTGAAATTCTAATACTAGAACCCGAAGGAGTATGCTTAAGAAGGAAATCAGGAGGGTAAAAAAGGGACATGAGATAGCTTTGGCAAATAGAGTTAAGGAGAATCCAAAGGGAATCTATGAAGACATTAAGGACAAAGGAGTAACTCGGGAGAGAACAGATCAGCAAGGCAGCCTATGTTGAGACAGGGAAGTTACAAAATGAGTATTTTGCATCAGTGTTTACTGTGGAGAAGGTCATGGAAGATATAGAATGTAGGGAAACAGGTGGTGACAGCTTGAAAAATCTCCATGTTTCTGGACGTCTTAAAATGCAAAAAAGTGGATAGATCCTCGGGGTCTAGAACTCTGTGGGCTGCTAGGGAAGTAATTGCAGGCCCCTTGCCAAAATATTTGTATCACCGATAGTCACAAGTGAGGTGCCGGAAAAATGGAGGTTGGCTAACTTGAAGCCACTATTTAAGAAAGGTGGTAAGGAAAAGCCAGGAAACTATAGACTAGTGAGCCTGACATTGGTAGTGGGCAAGTTGTTGGAGTGAATCCGGAAGGACAGGATTTAAATGCATTTGGCAAGGCAAGGACTGATTAAGGATAGTCAACATGGCTTTCTGCAAGGGAAATCATGTCTCACAAACTTGATTGAGTTCTTTGAAGTAACGAAGAGGACAAATGAGGTCATCCCTCACTATCTCTGTAATCTTCTCAAATGTCACCATCCTTCAGGATTTCTGAGCTCTTTCTATTCTTATCTATTGATGCTCTTGATTTCAATCATCCTTGCCTCACTGCTGACCATGCCTTCAATTTCTTCAGAAACCATAAGACCATAAGTCATAGGAGCATAAATTAGGCCATTCAGCCCATTGAGTCTGCTCAACCAATAATTTATGACTGATAACTTTCTCAACCCCATTGTCCCACTTTCTTCCTACAACCTTTGATCCCCTTGATAGTTAAGAACCTATCTAACTCAGTCTTAAATATATTCAATGACCTGGCCTCCACAGCCTTCTGTGGCAATGAATTCCATAGATTCACCACTCTCTGGCTGAAGACATTTCTCCTTATCTCCATTCTAAAAGGCCTTCCCTTTACTTTAAGGCTATATCCTTGGGTCTAGTCTCTCTTATGAATGGAAACATGTTCCCAACATCTACTCTTTCCAGGAAATTCAGTTTTCCGTATGTTTCAATTAGATCCCCCTCATCCTTCTAAACTCCAACAAGTATAAAGCCAGAGTCCTCAAACGTTCCACATAAGTTAAGCTTTTCATTCCTTGGATCATTTTTATGAACCTTCTCTGAACACACTCCAGTACATCCTTCCTGAGATATGGGGCCCAAAACTGCACACAATATTCCAAATGTAGTCTGACCAGAGCATTATAGAGCCTTAGAAGTATATCCCTGCTTTTATATTCAAGTCCTCTCAAAACAATTGCCATCATTGCACTTGCCTTCCTAACTACTGATTCAACCTGCAAGTTTACCTTGCGAGAATCCTGAATTTGAATTCCTAAATCTTTTTGAAAGTGAGCAGACTTAATGTCCAACTCTGCAAAAAGTGTGACATTTGTGAGTGTGACAACCCTTCCCTGAGATCCTGTCATGATTTCTGTGTCTCCTGTTGTAACTCTGAATGAATTTTTTTCACTTGAACCTAAGAGGCTGAGAGACGACCTGTTAGAAGGTTACAAAATTATGAGAGGCATAGATAGCTGGAATTTTTTTTCCCAGGGAGAACTGTTAACTATTAGGGGACATAGGTTTATGGTAAAAGGGGGAAGGTTTCAAGGCGATGTAAGGGTAAATGCTTTCACATGGGGTGTTAGGTGCTTGCGAATGCACTGTCAGAAGAGGTGGGAGAAATAGATACAATAGCAACATTTAAGTGGCATCTTGATAGATACATGAAAGGGCAGGGAACAGAGGGATACAGGTCAAACAGGACTACCTGCATGCTAAACAACATACAATTGATAGACACAGCTAAGCAATCCCAAACCCAAATGATCAGGTATATGATCTGGAGTCATGCGGCATCCAGTCATCAATAGTAGTGGACAAATTTGTGGAGGAGGGTCCACCAATATGCCGATTTTAAATGACGGAAGAGCACAACAACATACAGATGCAAAATATAAGGCTGCTGCATTCACAGCAAACTTCAGATAAAAGTGGCAAGGTGATGATCCATCACAGCCTCCTCCTAGGATACCCAGCAATACAGATACCAGTCTACAGTCAATTCGATTCACTCCATGTGATATCAAGAAATGGCTAGAGGCACTAGATACTATAAAGGCTATGGGCCCTGACAACATTCCAGCAACAGTACTGAAGACCTATGTTCCAGAACTTTTCAGTCCCCTAGTCAAACTGTTCCAGTACAGTTACAACACTGCCATCTACCATTGTGGAAAGTTGCTCATGTATGGGAAGTCCTCAAAAAACAGAACAAATCCAAGCAAGCCAATTACCACTACATCAGTCTCGTCTTGATCATGAGTAAAGCGATGAACGGCGTCATCAACAATGATATCAAGCAGCACCTGATCAGCAATAACCTACTCAGTTATGCTCAATTGGAGTTCTGCCTGGGTTAGTCAGCTCCTGACCTCATTACAGCCTTGGTTTACACATGGACAACAGAGCTGAATTCCAGAGGGGAAGTGAGAGTGACAGTCCTTGATATCAAGGCTGCATTCGACCAAGTTTACAAAATTATGAGGGGCATGGATAGGATAAATAGGCAAAGTCTTTTCCCTGGGGTTGGGAAGTCCAGAACTAGAAGGCATAGATTTAGGGTGAGAGGGGAAAGATATAAAAGAGACTTAAGGGGCAACTTTTTCACACAGAGGGTGGTACGTGTATGGAATGAGCTGCCAGAGGATGTGGAGGAGGCTGGTACAATTGCAACATTTAAGAGGCATTTGGATGGGTATGTGAATAGGAAGGGTTTGGAGGGATATGGGCTGGGTGCTGTTAGGTGGGACTGGATTGGGTTGGGATATCTGGTCGGCATGGACGGGTTGGACCGAAGGGTCTGTTTCCATGCTGTACATCTCTATGACTCTGACTCTAAGTGTGGCATCAAGGAACCCTAGCAAAACTGAAATCAATGGTTATCAGGGCAAACTCTCCACTGGTTGGAGTTGTAGCTGGTATATTGGAAGATGGTTGTCGTTGCTGGAGGTTAGTCATCATGGTTCCAGAACATGTCTTCAGGAGTTCCCCAGGATAGTGTCCTAGGCCCACACATTTTCAGTTGCTTCATCAATAACCCCTCCTCCATCATAAGGTCAGAAGTGGGGATTGTTGCCAATATTTGCATAATGTTCTGCATTATTTGTGACTCCTCAGACGCTGAAGTAGTCCATGTTCAAATGCTTCAAAATCTGGACAATATCTAGACTTGTGCTAACAAGTGGCAAATAACATTCACACCATAAAAATTCAAGCAATGACTATCTCTAATAACAGACAATCTAACGACCACCCCTTGACATTCAATAGTGTTACCATCACTAAATCCCCCATTATCAACATCCTGGGTTGGGTTACCATTGGCCAGGATCTCAACTGGACTTGCCACATAAACACAATGACTGCAAGAGCAGGTCAGAAGGTAGATCTGCAGGGAGTAACTCACCTTTGGACACCCTAAAGCCCATCACCAACGACAGGAAGAAGTCAGGAGTGTGATGAAATAAAACCCACTTCCCTGGATGGGTGCAGCTCGATCAACACTCAAGAAGCTTGACACCGATTAGGGCAAAACTGTCCACTTGACTTGCACTACATTCGCAAACATCCACTCCATCCAACTACAATATTCACTAGCAACAGTGTGTAAAAAGATCCTTAGACAGCATCTTCCAAACCCACAACCACTTCCATCCAGTTGTACAAGTGCAGCAGAATCATGGCAATATCATCACCTGCAAGTTCCCCATCAAGACACTCACCATTCTGACTTGAAAATATAACACCATTCCTTCAGTATTACCGGGTCAAAATCCTGGAATTCCCTCCCTTTGGGCATTGTGGGTCAACAAACAGATGTGGACTGCAGCAGTTCAAGAAGGCAGCTCACCACCAGCTTCTCGACAGCAACTAGGGATGCACAATAAATCTGCCAGCCAGTGATGCCCACATCCAATAAGTGAATTTTTTAAAAATGCCAACACAGAGGCCAAAGATTTTTAGTTTATAAAAGCATCATGTGTTGATGAAGTCTTGGTGGACTGAAGGGCCTGTTCCTCTACCATACCATGACAGCATGTCCTCTGCCTCCCCACCAAAGGGAACAATATCAATGTTTCAAGTGCAGTTTTACGGAGAACTCCCCAGACATGGTCCCTCCAATCTTGGCCAAGTCATCAACTGAATCACACATATATGTCCCTTGGTCCCCCATTACAGTCAGACTGATAGTCAGCCTCCTGCACCCTCTGTCCACCTCCATCGTGGACCTCTCACTCTGTTCCACTCCCACCCCATCTTTGTACCATCTCACTTCTGCCTCAGGTTGTGAAAGCTCACAAGAGGACAACCTTTGTCCCGGTTAATACACTCAAAACCAGAGACGTACTGTGGACGATTTTCACGAGGGGGTCTAGATGCAACACAAAGTGACAGAGAGAAAGAGAGCAAAGCAAATTACATAAAAGTAAGAAAAAAGGGAGTGTAAAGGAGACTCAAGTGGAGCAAAGGTGTGATGTGTCTCAGAGAAATAGTGAAGTAGGGAATAGACAAGAGGAATGGACAAAGATCATGAAGTAGAAAGGAAGGGAGATATAAAAATATAACAGAAGGAACAGAGAAAGAGATTGAAGGAAGACAATATGTCCATGACCCATTTCCAATGTCTCCATAATGCCTTGAACAATCCCTGTCCATGGTATGCAACCTCTGGTTTGTTTTATCGCAACAACAACCCTGTCACGCTGCTCAACGGAAGTTCCTAACACGGTGTATTTTAAAATTCGTTCATAGAATCTGGACATCACTGACTGGGACAGTATTTACTACCCATCCTTAATTGTCCAGAGGGCAGTTAAGAGTCAAACACATTCCTGTGGGTCTGGAGTCACAAGTAGGCAGGATGGCAGTTTCCTTCCCTAAAGGAAGATGGGTTTTCCTCAACAATCTTCATCATTAGACACTTAATTCCAGATTTTTAAAGTTGAATTCCACCATCTGCCATGGCAGGATTTGAACCCAGGTCCCGAGAACATGATCTATGTCGCGGGATTGATCGTCAAACGATAATACACATTGGGCCATCGCCTCTCCCTTCTGTATTCCTCTACAGACTTTCAATATCCTCTGTACACTTTGCTCTACCACTCATCTTAATGTCATCTGCAAACTTTGACACACTACACTAGGTCCTCAACTCCAAATCAATTGTAAACAATTGCAGTCCCAACACTGATCTCTGAAACACACCATTAGCCACTGATCTTCAGAAAAACACCCACGTATTCCCACTTTTTGCTTTGTTAGTTAAGCAATCCTCTATCCTTACTAATACATTACCTGTAATGCTGTGCACCTTCACCTTATGCACCAGCTTTCTGTGTGGCACCTTGTCGAATGCCAGCATTTGGTCCATATCCATCTATATGCTTCCTATTCATGTATCCATCCAGATGCCTTTTAAATGACATAATTTTATCCATTTCCACCACTTTCTCTGGCAGCTCATTCCATACACATACCATCAACTGCATGAAAACATTGCTCCTTAGATCCTTTTAAATCTTTCCCCTCTTATTTTAAGCCAATGCCCTCTAGTTTTGGACCCCACCCCCCCACCCTGGGGGAAAGACCCTGGCTATTCACCCCATCCATGATTTTATAAACCTATACACGGTCAACCCTCAGCCCCCAACACTCCACAGAAAAAAGCCCCAGCTTATTCAGCCTTTCTCTATAGGTCATCCTCCAATCCTGGCAATATCTTTGTGAATCTTTCCTATAGCAAGGAGACTAAATGTGAACACCATCTTCTATAAATGGTCTAACCAATGTCCTGCACAGCCACATCATGATATCCCAAACCCTATACTCAATTCACTGACCAATGAAGGCAAATATGTACACCTGCAACTTCACTTTCAAAGAACTATGCACCTGCATCTCTAAGTCCCTTTGTTCAACAACACTCCCCAGAGCCCTACCATGGTTTACAAATTCTCATCCTTGTTTGTAAATCCCTCCATTTCCTCTCCCCTTACTATAACTGTAATCCACTCCAACCTCATCACCCTTTGGGATCTCCTAATGCTTCTTGACCATTCCTGATTTTAATGACTCACCCCTCTGCCACACTGCTGCCCATTCCTTCAATTTTGTTAATGCCAGAAAGTGACTAGCTTTCTCACTCCGCCTCAAACAAATCTGGGAGTGTGCCAACCCATCCCTGAGATCCTGTCAGAAGTTTTCTGTGTATCCTGCTGTGACTCTGAAGCAGTTTTTTTCACTTGAACATCTGAGGTTGAGGAGCAACCTGATAGTAGTTCCAAAATTATGAGTGGCATAGATAGACGGGAGAGTCAGAGTCTTTTTCTAATGGTAGAAATGTCAATTACAAGAGGACATAGATTTAAGGAAAACAATAGGAAAGTTTATGAGATAGGAGAGGCAATTTTTTTATACAAACAGTATTAAATGCATGGAATTCGCTGCCAGGAAGGACGATGGAGGCAGATACAATAGCAAAATTTAAATGGTATCTCAACAGATACATGAAAAGGAATGATTAGAAGGATACAGACTGCATAGAGGCAAGAGGTTTTTAGTTCAGAAAGGTGTTACATGACGGCACAGTTTTGGTGGACCGAATGGCCTGTTACTGTGCTAAACAGATCTTTGTTCTTTGACAGCAGGGCACCTCATCCCACCAGAGAGAACAATGTCAATGATTCGAATGTGGCTTGACTTAGGACTCACCGGGAATACAGGGAGGAAAACTTCTTCAAGGCAAGCATCCTTGCAAGAGGATTTGCAGTAGGGTTAAAATCAACTAGATAAAACAATGACTGCAGATGCTGGAAACCAGATTCTGGATTAGTGATGCTGGAAGAGCACAGCAGTTCAGGCAGTATCCGAGGAGCAGTAAAATCGACGTTTCCGAAATGCCAATTTTACTGCTCCTCAGATGCTGCCTGAACTGCTGTGCTCTTCCAGCACCACTAATCCAGAATCTGGTTTCCAGCATCTGCAGTCATTGTTTTTACCTTAGGACTCACCGGACACAGTCACTTCAAACTTGGCCAAGTCATCAACTGCATCGCACACATATATTCCTTGGTCGTCCATCACCACTGGGCAGATGGTCAGCCTCCTGCATGTTCCATTCACTTCCATTGTGGATCTCTCACTTTGCTCCACTTCCACCCCATCCTTGTGCCATCTCACCTCTCCTTGGGGCTGAGAGAGCTCACACGAGAGGAAAATTTTACTCCCGGTCAGTACGCTCAATACTGGAGAGGAACTGGTGATGATTCTCACCGGAGGTTCTGAATCCAACAGACAGAGACAGAGAAAGAGAATGAGGAAAAAGAAGACAGAGGAGGAGCGAAATGAAAGGATGCAAGGAGAAGGGTCAATGAAAGCAATGGAGAGCAAGTGGTTGAATGTTAGTGGGGTGAAGAGAGATAGGAAAAGCAGAGAAAAACTTGAGGAGGAAGGGAGGCTTGGAGCCAGAACATAAAATAGTGAGATACGGAAATATTAAAATACAGCAGGAAGAATGAATGTGAAAGAGAGGGAGAGAAATGAATTGGACAGGTGCAGCAGAATTTGGAATGAATTACAAACAGAAAGATAAGAAGGAAGGTATTACAGTAATAGTGACCCTACCACACAGCTCAAATTGAACTAGTGGCTTGGTGTTTACAGGGACAGGAACAATATCATGTGCAACACAATAAATCTTAAATCCTAAGGGGTAGTGTCAGTTTTCACCTGTGCACTGTAAACACCCAGCTCTAATTCATTACCATCAGTCTCAATTCCTCCACTATTGGCTATTTTGGAAACTTCAGATAGTTAAACAGCAGGGAAATTGAAGCCATTGTTTTGGTCGCCTCTCTAAACTCCATTCCTTAGCAACTCAATCCATTCTTTCCCTGGCAGCAATGTGAGGTTATATGAATCTGGAGAATTGGTAATCTCAGCAAAGGAGGGCCAAAAGCTGTTTTTTAAAAAAATGGCAAATGATTATGATTGCAAACTAGCAAGACACATAAAATGGAACTGTAATAGCTTCTCTATGTTGTTCTTTATTCAGTCGGGGACATGGGCATAGTTGGCAGACCTAGTTGCCCTTTAGACGATGTTGGTAAGCTGCTTTCTTAAAGTGCTACAGTCCATGTGATGTAAGCAGACCCAGAATGCCCTAATGGAAGGAATTCCATAATTTTGACCCAACAACGGTGAAGGAATGGCAATATATTTCCAAGTGAGGATAGTGAGTGACTTGGATGGAAACTTGCAGGTGGTGGTGTTCCCATCTACTGCCCTTGTTCTTCGATATGGTATTGGTCATAGGTTTGGAAGGTGCTGTCTAAGGGTATTTTGGAAAATTCGGCATTGCTTTTAAATGATACATACTGTGGCAACTGAGTGTTGAGTGGTTGATTGTGGATGTGTTGCCATTCAAGCAGGCAGCTTTATCCTGGATGGTGTTAAGCTTTTTAAGTGCTGTTGGAGCTGCACCCATCCAGGCATGTATATTCTATCACAATCTTGACTTGTGCCTTACAGATGGTTGACAGAAAATTATGAAAAGGAAAAGATTATGTAGGCCAAACGTAACTGTTCCTGATTTAATTAACTAACAAATCCCACCTCTCCCCCATTGCTGGCCATGTCTTCAGTTACCTTGAAGTAAGGAATTGAACAACTTTCTCATTCGACTTCTATATCAAGGCATGACATCTGAGAATATGACAATCTATCCCCGAGATCCTGTTGTGATTTCTCCCCTGTTGTAACTCTGAATGAAAGCAGTGCCCTCCCCACCAAAGGGAACGATGTCAAGAGTTAGAGAGTGCGGCTTGACTGGGGACTCACCAGACACAGTCACTTCAAACTTGGCTGAGACATCAACTGCGTCGCACACATATGTTCCTTGGTCCCCCATAGTAGCAGGGTGGATCGTCAGCCTCCTACATCTTCCGTCCACCTCCATCATGGCCCTCTCACTGTGCTCCACCTCCACCCCATCCTTGTACCATCTCACCTCCGCCTCAGGCTGCGAGACCTCACACAAAAGAACAAGCTCACTCCCGGTCAGTACATTCAACGTCGGAGAGGTGCTGTCGACAATTCTCACTGGAGGATCTAGATCCAACACAGAGATGAGGGAAAGAGAGAGGAGTGAGAGAGATGAGTGAGGGAAATTAGCTAAAATATAAAGGAAGGGAGTGTGAGGAGGAGTGACAAAGAAATTCAAAGAGGAAAATAATTGTTAGAGAGCAGGGCAATATACAGAAAAAAATCAGAGGAAGAGGAAGGTAGGGAGATAGACAGAGGAGGAAGAGAGGCATGCAGGAGAATATGAAATTAAAAAATCATAAGGGCACAAAGAAATAGAAAAAAAAGAGAAATAAGGATAAAGAGATAGAAAAAGACAGAACTAGAATTAGAAAAAGAAAAACATAATATGAAAGAGTGAGAGAGAAAGTGATTCAGAGAATGAAAGAAAATGAAAAAGATGAGAAGAAAGTTGGTACAGGGCAGATATAATTTTGTTGAAATTACAGGATAAAGAATATTCCCATTGCAATGTTTTCAATAGATCACACCAAAATACTGTAAAGTAGATACTGGATCACATTTAGTTGGAGAAGAAGACAAAAACATATTCAATCTTAATGTGGAAAAACTTTGAGGAACTACTGAAAAGTTTTTTGCTCCATACTGAAATCCCCCTATAGTTGGGGATTTCATGGCAAGTCAAGAGCAGTTAAATAGCTGTGATGATAGAATGAATGGACAACTTCTAGGAAATAGCAGACAGCTGGTTGTTGGAATCCAGGCTGCAGAAAAGTCCTAGGAGTTGAGGGAGCTCAGAGGAGCCCTGTGTAACTAAGGGTTCAGAACAGCTGTGAGGATGAAGGGAACTTTCTACCTGCACAACTAAACCAGATTAGAGCTTAAAAATAAACTAAGGCAGTACTGGGTCAGTGAAGCTTACTGTGATTGGATTTAAGTGCTGGAGTGTCGTTTCCAGACATCAAGAGAATGCAGACCAAGAGAACAAGGTGGAGTTTAGTGAACATCAGCAATCGTGGTAGAGGTTTCAAGGCTTAATCGTCAAAAAAGAAGAAATGGAATCTTTTGTTAAGCTTTGATGCAAATTAGTGACCCACATCATCATTAACGTCAAGAGGGAGTTGCTAAGAGATCTGAGAGATCAGTCTCGGACATGTTTGCTATGTTCAGTGGTGCTGTTCAACCTTGGATTCTGCCACTCAAAGATGCTTCATATTCTAACTTCCTACATTTAATATAAATCATATTGAAATTTGCAGAGTCCGAACATTTCTTTATTAATAATCTCTGCATGAGTTGTTTGAGTAAGCTTTATTTATAATACACGTTTTTTTTGTAAATTGAAGAAACCTGGCTGATGTGTTTCTAATACTAAACCAGATTCTCTGGGATGTTGTGGTTCTGTTCGCCGAGCTGGGAATTTGCGTTGCAGACGTTTCGTCCCCTGTCTAGGTGACATCCTCAGTGCTTGGCAGCATCCTGTGAAGCGCTTCTGTGATGTTTCCTCCAGCATTTATAGTGATTTGTTTCTGCTGCTTCCAGTTGTTAGTTCCAGCTGTCCGCTCCAGTGACCGGAGGCTCCCAAGCACTGAGGATATCACCTAGACAGGGGACGAAACGTTTGCAACACAAATTCCCAACTCGGTGAACAGAACCACAACAATGAGCACCCGAGCTACAAATCTTCTCACAAACTTTGAATTCTCTGGGATCTTTGAGCTCCACCTATTTTTGCCTCTCGACTATTCTTGATTTCAATCATTCCCGTTTCCCCCCTCCAAACATTCCACTACTGACCATGCATTTAGTACCCTTGAAGCCAAAAATTATTAAATGGTCTCACTCTGCCTCTGTAACAAGGCAGGATATCTGGAAGCATGACAACTTATCCAGAGATCCTGCTGGGATTTCTCTGTGTCTTCTGTTATAACTCTGAATGAAAGCTGTGCTCTCCACACCACATGAAAGAATGTCAATGGTTCAAGTGCGGCTTGACTGAGGACTCACCAGACACAGTCACTTCAAACTTCGCTGAGATGTCAACTGCTTTGCACATATACGTTCCTTGGTCCCCCAGAGCAGCTGGGCAAATGGTCAACTTCCTGTACCCTCTGTCCACCTCCATCGTGGATCTCTCACTCTGCTCCACCTCCACTCCATCCTTGTACCATGTCACTTCTGCCTTGGGCTGTGAGACCTCACACGAGAGGACAATTTCACCCCCAGTCAGTACATTCAACAGCGAAGAGGAACTGTTGACAATTCTTACTGGAGGCTCTGGGTCCAACACAGAGAGAGAAAGAAAAATTGAGAAAATCAAGAAAAATATAGAATAAGAGCAAAAGGAGGACTGTGCAACAAGGAGAGAAAAACAAAAACGAGAGACAGCAAGATGTGACTGGTAGAGTGAGTGAGAAAGGAGGTAGAGAAAGCATGAGATAGAGAAACACAGACAGAAGAGAGAGTACTGCTCACACTGGGACTGCACACCCAGACTTGGTGGGACCTCAGGTTTGTATGGCCTGAAGAACAGTACTGAATCAGTTGTGTGTTTAACAAAGAAGGAGGCCATTTGGTCTCTCAAGCCCATTACACCATTTAATAAGACCCATGATTGATCTGTACCAGAGCTTCAAGCACCATGCCCCCCCCCCCCGCCCCCCCACCCTCATCTTTTAGCATTGCCCATGAACAGCCTGCCCTTTGAATCCCTGTCTGGACTTCACCCCCCTACAACTGCACCATACCCCATTAAAACATCAGAGGAAATAGTTTTTCTATTAATCCTGTCAACATCTTTTATTAATTGAAGAACCTGAATCAAATCACTCCTCACTCTTTTTGTACAACATTGGTACTGCCCTAACTTTGAGCCAGGGGCCGAGTTTAAATTGCCACCTACTCCAGAGGTGTGTAATAACATCCCAGAACAAGTTGATTCGAAAATATTTCTGAACAAACCTAATCTGTGCCACCAGCCCTCATGCTTTAACATTTGAATCTACTGTGAAGGACCACTGAATTGTTATGGCTCACAATGTGGCCATTCATAAAGTCATAGAGATGCACCTGCAAACAACCCTCTGCAATTCATGCACAAGGTAAAGAAGATGAATGGCATGCTTGCATTCATCAAACACACCGGTGAGTATACATGTTGGCAAGTCATGTTGCAGTTACATAAAACTTGAGTTAGTCCACATTTATATTCTGTGCAGTGTGGACACCACACTACAGGAAGGATGTGGAACTTAGGAGAGGAAGCAGAAGAGGGTTAACAGGATATTGCCTGGGTTGGAACATATTAGCTATAAGAAGAGGTTCGCCAACCTTGGATTATCTTCGCAAGAGGGTTGAAGGCTGAGGGACAACCTGATCCAGGTAGTAAAATATAAAACTATGAGAGGCATGTATAGGGTGGATAGTCAAGAGTCTTGAGCCTAAAATGAAAATATCAAATCTAAGGGGCCTTAGTTTGAGGTGAGAGGGATAAAGTTTAAAGGAGATAGTGGAATAGAGATGTACATCATGGAAACAGACCCTTCGGACCAACTTGTCTATGCTGACCAGATATCCTAGGATAATCTAGTCCCATTTGCCAGCACTTGGCCCATGTCCCTCTAAACTCTTCCGATTCATATATCCATTTAGACGCCTTTTAAATGTTGTAACTTTACCAGTCTCCACCACTTCCTTTGGCAGCTCATTCCGTACATGCACCACCTTCTGCGTGAAAAGGTTGCCCCTTAGGTCCTTTTTAAATTTTATCTCTCTCACCCTAAACTTAAGCCCTCTACGTCTGGATTCCCCCACTCTGGGGAAAAGACCTTATAGATTTACCCAATCCATGACCTTCAAGATTTTATAAACCTCTATAAGGTCACTCTTCAGCCTCGAACGCTCCAGGGAAAACAGGCACCAGCCTATTCAGCCTCTCCATATAGCTCAAACCCTCCAACCCGAGCAAGATCTTTGTGAATCTTGAAAGGGTTCAGAAGAGACTTACAATATCCTTCCGATAGAAGGAAGGCCAAAATTGCACAGTATATTCCAAAGGAGGATTAACCAATGTCCAACACAGTCGCAACATGACCTCCCAACTCTTAAGGGCAGCACAGTGGCTGACTGGTTAGCACTGCTGCCTCACAGCACCAGGAACCTGAGTTCAATTCTGGCCTCGGGCAACTGTCTGTGTGGAGTTTGCACGTTCTCCCCGTGTCTGCGTGTTCCAGTTTCCTCCCACAATCCAATGATGTGCAGGTTAGGTGCATTGGCAATGCTAAATTGTGTTCGGTGCAACAGTCAGGGGTAAATGTAGGGTACGGGAATTGGTCTGGGTGGGTTACTCTTCAGAGGGTCAATGTGGACTTGTTGGGCCGAAGGGCCTGTTTCCATACTATAGGGAATCTAATCTATACCCAATGACCTGACCAATAAAGGAAAGAATACCAAATGCCTCCTTCACTATCCTCTCTTCCTGCTACTCCACTTTCAAGGAACTATGGACCTGGATTCCAAGGTCTCTTTGTTCAACGCTTCCCAGGGCGTAACCACTAAATGTATAAGTCCTGCTTTGATTTGCCTTTCCAAAATGCAACATCTCACATTTATCTAAATTAAACTCCATCTGCCACTCCTCAGCCCATTGGCCTATCTGATCAAGATCCCATTGTACTCTGAGGTAACCGTCTTTGCTGTTCACTACATCTCCACTTCCGATGCCATCTGCAAACTTACTAACTATACCTCCCATGTTCACATCCAATCCATTTATGTAACTGATGTAAGCAGTGGACCCAGCATTGATCCTTGTGGCACAGCACTGGTCACAGGTTTCCAGTCTGAAAGACATTCATCCACCACCACCTTCTGTCTTCTACCTTGGAGCCAGTTTTGTATCTGTATGTATCCAAATAGCTAGGTTCTCTCTGTATTCCATGTGACCTAACCTCGCTAACCAGTCTACCATGAGGAACCTTGTTGAACACATGACTGACGTCCAGATAGATCACATCCACTCCTCTGCCCTCATCAGTTCTCTTCATTACCTCTTCAAAAAATTCAATCAAGTTTGTGAGACATGATTTCCCATGCACAAAGTCATGTTGAATATCCCCAATCAGTCCTTGCCTTTCCAAATACATGCAAATCCAGTCCCTCTGGATTCTCTCAACAATGTATCCACCGTAGATGTCAGGCTCATGGGTCTGTAGTTCCCTGGCTTTTCCTGATCACCTTTCTTGAAATAGTTGCATCAAGTTAGCCAACCTCCAGTCTTCCAGCACCTCACCTGTGACTATACAAATATGATACAAATATCCCAGCAATCACTTCCCTAGCTTCCCACAGAGTTCTAGGGTACATCTGATCAGATCCTGAGAATTTATCCATCTTTATGAGTTTTAAGATATCCAGTAACATGGACATTTTTCAAGATGTCACCATCTATTTCCCCATATCTTCCATGTCCTTCTCCACAGTGAACACTGATGTAAAATACTCATTTCATATCTCCCCTTCTCTTGTGGCTCCACATACAGGCTGCCTTGCTGATTTTTATGGGGCCCTATTCTTTCCCTAGTTACGCTTTTGTCCTTAATGTATCTGTAAAAACCCTTTGGGTTCTCCTTAACTCTACGTCATAACGCTTTTTTGCCCTCATGATTTCCCTCTTCAGTATACTGCTACTGTCTTTATACTCTTCTACGGATTCACTCGATCTCTGCTGTCTATACCTGACATATGCTTCCTTCTTTTTCTTAACCAAAACCTCAATTTCTCCAGTCATCCAACATTCCCTACACCTACCAGCCTTGCCTTTCACCCTGACAGGAATATACTGTCTCTGGACTCCCTATTTTCCAGCTGTCCCGTTACCTGTGAACATCTGTCCACAATCAACTTTTCAAAGTTCTTGCCTATTACTCTCAAATTTAGTACTTTCCTCCAATTTAGTACTTCAACTTTCAGATCCAGTCTACCTTTTTCCATTAATATTTAAAAACTAATAGTATTATGGTCACTGGACCCAAAGTGCTCCCTCATTGAAACCTCAGTCATCTGTCCCACCTTATTTCCCAAGAATAGGTCAAGTTTTGCACCTTCTCTAGTAGGTACATTCAGGTACATGCTTAACAAATTCCTCTCCATCTAAACTCCTTAACACTGTGGTAGTCCCAGTCTATGTTTGGAAAGTTAAAATCACCTACCAGAACCACCATATTATTCTTACAGATAACTGAGATCTCCTTACAAATTTGTTTCTCAATTTCCCTCTGACTATTCGGGGGTCTATACTAGAATTCCAATAAGGTGATCATCCCTTTCTTATTGTCAGTTCAAGCCAAATAACTTCCTTGGATGTATTTCTGGGACTATCCTCCCTCAGCACAGCTATAATCCTATCCCTTACCAAAAATGCCACTCCCCCTCCTCTCTTGCCTCCCTTTCTACCCTTCCTGTAGCATTTGTATCCTGGAATATTAATCTGCAAGTCCTGTCCATCCCTGAGCCACAATTCTGTACTTGCTATGATATCCCAGTCCCATGTTCCTAACCATGCCTTCAGTTCATCTGCCTTCCCTGTTAGGCCTCTTGCATTGAAATAAATGCAGCTTAATTTATTAGTCCTACCTTGCTCTCTGCTTTGTCCCTGCCTGCCCTAAATGTTTGACTCGCTTCTTTTCCCAACGGTACCAGTCTCAGATTGATCTCTTTCCTCACGATCTCCCTGGGTCCCAACTCTCCCATCTTACTAGTTTAAATCCTACTGAGCAGCTCTAGCAAATCTTCCTGCCAGTATATTAGTACACTTCCAATTCAGGTGCAATCCATCCTTCTCATACAGGTCACTCTGCCCCAGAAGAGATTCAATGATCCAAAAATGTTAATGCTTTTCCCCTGCACCAGCTCCTCAGCTACACATTCACTGTTCTCTCCTCCTACTCCTATCCTCTGTAACTTGTAGCACCGGGAATAATCCAAATATTACCATCCTCAAAGATCTCCTTTTTAAATTCCTGCCTAACTTTCTATATTCTCCCTTCAGAACCTCATCCTCTTCCCTTCCTATGTTGTTAGTTCCAATGTTACAACAACCTCCTGCTGGTCCCTCTCCCCTCTGAGAACATTCTGCACCCTTTCTGAGATAACCTTGATCCTGGAACCAGGGACACAACACACCATTCTGATTTCTCACTGCCGGCTGTAGAAATGTCTGTCAGTGCCTCTGATGAGAGAGTCCCCTATCACAATCAATTGCGTGGAACCTGACGTACTCCTCATTACATTGGATACATTCTCGGTATCAGGTACTTGACTGCTCACGCTACATTGCCCTGAGAGTCCATGACCCCCTAGATTTTCCAAAACACCATACTTGTATCAGCTATAGGAGACTCCTGCAATACCTGCCTCCCTCTCCTACTTTTCCTCAGGTTAACCCATCTACCTGATTGTATCTGCAGCTTTTCTCCCTTCCTATAACTGTATCCATCACATCCCCTAGCTGAGAAGTTTTCCTCCTCTCTCTACAAGAATCTACTCTATGCTACTTTCTCCCCACCCCCACCCTCCTCTCATTTATCTCTCCAACCTTCAGGCACTCTGCCTGTATTCCTGATGAAGGGCTTTTATCCGAAACGTCGATTTTACTGCTCCTCGGATGCTGCCTGAACTGCTGTGCTTTTCCAGCACTACTAACAGAATCTGGTTTCCAGCATCTGGAGTCATTGTTTTTACCTATCTGATTTTAACCCTACTGCAAATCCTCTTGCAAGGATGCCTGCCTTGAAGAAGTTTTCCTCCTCTCTCTACAAGAATCTACTCTATGCTACTTTCTCCCCACCCCCACCCTCCTCTCATTTATCTCTCCACCCTTCAGGCACTCTGCCTGTATTCCTGATGAAGGGCTTTTGCCCAAAATCTCGATTTTACTGCTCCTTGGATGCTGTCGGAACTGCTGTGCTTTTCCAGCACCACTAATCCAGAATCTGGTTTCCAGCATCTGCAGTCATTGTTTTTACCTAGTTTTTCCACTAGCTCCTGTAAGTTCCTTATTGCCTCTAATTGCTGTTCCAACCGATCCATGCGATCCAATAGGATTTGTAACCAAAGATACTTCCTGCAGATATAATCATCACTAACATGGAAACTCTCCATAAGCTCCCACATCCAACACGAAGAGTACAGTACTCCACTTAAGACCATCTTTGCTCCTTCACAATCTATACAGACAGAAAATAGCGCTGTCTTATTGCTCTAAAATCTCACTGCGCCAGGCTAAGTTACTACTTATGGTTTATATTTTTTAAATGTAATCAACAGACAGATATTAAGTTAAAAATCACACAACACCAGGTTATAGTCCAACAGATTTAATTGGAAGCACACTAGCTTCCAGAGCGACGCTCCTTAAGACCATAAGACATAGGAGTGGAAGTAAGGCCATTCGGCCCATCGAGTCCACTCCGCCATTCAATCATGGCTGATGCGCATTTCAGCTCCACTTGCCAGCACTCTCCCCGTAGCCCTTAATTCCTCTAGACAACAAGAACCTATCAATCTCGGCCTTGAAGACATTTAGCGTCCCGGCTTCCACTGCACTCCGTGGCAATGAATTCCACAGGCCCACCACTCTCTGGCTGAAGAAATGTCTCCGCATTTCCGTTCTGAAATGACCCCCTCTAATTCTAAGGCTGTGTCCACGGGTCCTAGTCTCCTCACCTAACAGAAACAATTTTCTAGCATCCACCTTTTCAAAGCCATGTATTATTTTGTACGTCTCTATTAGATCTCCCCTTAATCTTCTAAACTCCAACGAATACAATCCCAGTATCCTCAGCCGTTCCTCATATGCTAGACCTGTCATTCCAGGGATCATCCGTGTGAATCTCCGCTGGACACGTTCCAGTGCCAGTATGTCCTTCCTGAGGTGTGGGGACCAAAACTGGACACAGTACTCCAAATGGGGCCTAACCAGAGCTTTATAAAGTCTTAGTAGTACATCTCTGCTTTTATATTCCAACCCTCTTGAGATAAGAGACAACATTGCATTCGCTTTCTTAATCACAGACTCAACCTGCATGTTTACCTTTAGAGAATCCTCGACTAGCACTCCCAGATCCCTTTGTGCTTTGGCTTTATTAAGTTTCTCACCATTTAGAAAGTAGTCCATGCTTTTATTCTTTTTGCCAAAGTGCAAGACCTCGCACTTGCTCACGTTAAATTCCATCAGCCATTTCCTGGACCACTCTCCCAACCTGTCTAGATCCTTCTGTAGCCTCCCCACTTCCTCAGTCCTACCTGCCTGTCCACCTAACTTCGTATCATCGGCAAACGTCGCTAGAATGCCCCCGGTTCCCTCATCCAAATCATTAATATATAATGCGAACAGCTGTGGCCCCAGCACCGAACCCTGCGGGACACCGCTCGTCACCGGCTGCCATTCTGAAAAAGAACCTTTTATCCCAACTCTCTGCCTTGTTAGATAGCCAATCCTCAATCCATCCCAGCAGCTCACCTCGAACACCATGGGCCCTCACCTTGCTCAGCAGCCTCCCGTGTGGCACCTTATCAAAGGCCTTTTGAAAGTCCAGATAGACCACATCCACTGGGTTTCCCTGGTCTAACCTACTTGTTACCTCTTCAAAAAATTCCAACAGGTTTGTCAGGCATGACCTCCCTTTACTAAATCCATGTTGACTTGTTCTAATCAGACTCTGCTCTTCCAAGAATTTAGAAACCTTATCCTTAATGATGGATTCTAGAATTTTACCAACAACCGAGGTTAAGCTGATTGGCCTATAATTTTCCATCTTCAAACTTTTGCTATAAATTCTGTGTTATGATCGATCCCTCTACAATCACCTGATGAAGGAGCGTCATTCCAAAAGCTAGTGTGCTTCCAATTAAACCTGTTGGACTATAACCTGGTGTTGTGTGATTTTTAACTTTGTACACCCCAGTCCAACACCGGCATCTCCAAATCAGACAGATATTAATAAGGCATATCACTCTACTAACTATTGTAGATTTACAGCAAGGTTACACTTAAAAATTATGCACTTATCTGTTCCTGTGTTATGAGCTCTCCCACACAGGTTCCTCCAAAGTAAGTTGTGAATTTCACTATTCACTAGATGCACTCCGATGTCCAGAGATATTTGAACTCAAATAACAAAGGCAGTAACTGACAGCAGTATTGGTTTCTTTCTCTGACCATGTAGTCACTACCTTTCTCTGTCTTTCTCCTTTTTAAAGTGCTGTTGTTTTGATCTCCCCCCACCCACAAAGTTCTAAAACAATGCAACAGCATATGAACTAGTAATTGCTGTTCCTGGAATTCAAGGAAATCACCTCCAACACCTCATAATACCTCAAAAAAGGAGTGGCTGTAACAGCAACAATTTTTTTTTCCTGTCCTGCAGCCCATGATGTGTGCACCAGCTGTTCAAATGAGCATCATTACCATGCGCCACTCTCGTGTCTTTTTCCCATACTGTTGTACATTATCTTTAGCTAATTAATGATCCAATACCCTCTTGAATGCCTCAATTGAATTTGCCTCCATCACATTTCCAGGCAGTGCACTCCATACTCTAACTACTTGCTGAGTGAAAATGTTTTGCTCACTTCACCCTTACTTCACTTGTAAATCACTTTTGAATCTATTTAATCTATCTTCGTCAGAAGAGTCAGATTGATCTCAAAAGATTAATTCTGCTTCTTCTCCACAGCTGCTGCCAGACCTTTCACATATGTCCAACAATTTCTATTTTTGTTTCAGGTCTCCAGCACCCAAACAGTTTTGTATTTTAGCGAGTTTTGAGAAGATTTGTAACTTAGGTTGAGGTTCTGGATGTAGGTTTGCTCACTGAGCGGGAAGGTTTGTTTTCAGACGTTTTGTCACCGTATTAGGTAACATTATCAGTGAGCCTCTGGATGAAGCACTGGTGGCATGGCCCGCTTTCAATTTATGTGTTTAGGTTTCCTTGGGTTGGTGACGTCATTTCCTGTGATGACGTCATTTGCGGTTCATTTTCTCAGGGGTGACAAATGGGATCCAAGTCAATGTGTTTGTTGATAGAGTTCTGGTTGTTTTCACAGGAGAGCTAGAACAGTTTCTCCCTATATACTTAGTCCAGTCCATTCATGTTGAAAACCTCTATGCGATTTCCTCTCAGCCGCCTTCTCTCCAAGGAGAATCCTCCCAATGTCTTCAATCTATCCTCATCACTGAAGTTTCTCTTTCCTGGAACCATTCTTATAAATCGATTCTACACCCTCTTCAATACATTTCCACCTTTCCTACAATGTTGCACTTACAACTGTATAAAATACACTAGTTGAGGTCTAATGAGTGTCTTATACATATTCAACATCACCGACTTGCTAAATAAAAACCAAAAGAATTATGGACACTGTAAATGAGAAACAAAACAAAAAAACAAAACAGCTGGAAAAGCTCAGCATGTCTGGCAACATCTGAGCAGAGAAATCAGAGTTAAGATTTTGGGTCTAGTGATCCTTCCTCTGCTTTGTTTCTGATCACCTCTTTGCTTTTCTATGCCTCTCTTTATAAAATTGAGAACATTGTGTGCTTTATTAACTGCCCTCTCCACCTATTCTGTGACCTTCAACGATTTGTGCACTTAAATACCCAGGTCCTTCTAATCCTGCACTCCTGTAGAATACCCCCTACTTTATATTGATTTTCAATGTTCTACTTATCAAAATGCATCACTTCACACTTCTCTGCATTGAACCTCATCTGTACCTATCAACCCCATCTACTAAATTGTCCTTTTGGAGTTGCACACTATCCTCCTCAGTGTTTACAATCCTTCCAAGCTTCATTCCAAACTTTGAAACTAGCCCCTGCACACTAAGATCCAGATCATTGAAATAAAACAGGAAAAGCAAGAGGCTCAATACTGACACCTAGGGAACTCCACTACCCTTCCTCTGGCCCAAATAAAATCCATTGATTAATGCTGTTTCCTATCATTTAATCTATTTTGTATCTACATTGCTACTGTACCTTTTATATCATGACCTATAACTTTCTTCCCAAGTGTTATGACAATGCGGTGAATCCTTCGGTTAATCAAACCATACAGCCATAAAAGCTCATCTTGCCTCGTAATCTATCAAAATGTGAGTGACAGAGAACTCCCAAATTCCACTATTTAAAGCAAATTATATCAATTTAGTCTTTAACTCTCAAACTGAACATTAACAACAACTATTCACAACTCTAAGCCCCCCTTTCTCTTAACTGCTTATTACCTGCTTCCAACTCTAACAATATACTGTTCCAATAATACACTTATTAAAATTACATCAACTTAATTTCAAAACCATACAGCACATGTAGTCTTCGATGTCTTTCTTCTTCCGGCTGAAGATCACCCTGGGTCATCATCTTTTTTTTTACTGCGAATATATTTCATATGAAAAGATACCTTTGACAGAGTGTTTCCTAATTTCTTGGGTCTCTTTCGATGGCAGTTGCTCTGACTGCAATTTTCAAAACATCTGCATTTTTATATCTACAATACCAGATCGTCTCATTAGTTCGATGTTGACAAAATAATAAATACAAACTCAATTGGGTTTTAGTATCCTGGGGCATAATTTAAACTGACTGGCAAATTTGAATTGTCATCAAAACAGCAACCAACTCAGGTATCCACTTCACAGCCAAATGTTACACATTTTCAATTTTTCAGTACACTCTGAGACTGATATCTAGTCATATCACACGTGCTTGTAAGTTCTCAGTGCAGAACAACATTCATTCTCTCAAAGGTACAGAACATGCCTTCAACTTCATAACAATAAGTCTGTCGCATGACACTGTATCAAACATCTTATGGAAATCCATGTAGACCACACCAACAGCATAACCCTCAACCGAGCCTGCTACCTCCTCAAAAAACTTCAGCCAGTTAGTAAATTACAATTTTCCCTTTAGAAATCCATGCTGACCCTTTCTAACCAACTCACCTTTTTCCATGTAACTACTAATTCTATTCTGAAAAAATGTTTCTCGAAGATTCCTGCTGCTTAAGTTAAACTGACTAGTCTGAAATTTCTGGTCCAATCTTTACAAACTTCCTTGAACAAGGCCATAATGTTTGCAAATCTCCAGTCTTCTGGAACCTCCTGTGAAAGACTAAAAGATTGCACCCCGTGCCCCAACAATTTCTATGCTCACATCCTTCAGAATCCTTGAATGCATCTCATCTAATCACAGTGCTTTGTCAACTTCAACAACCAACAATCTATCCAAGATATCTTCCTTATTAATTTGAATACTTCTCGTGACCGAGTTGCCTCTTCTGTACTATGACCTGGACAGCATCTGCCTCCTTTGTAAAGACAGATGCAAAGTATTCTTCTAACACCTCAATCATGCCCCCTGCCTTGAGCTGTAAATCCCCTTTTTGGTCCCTAACTGACCCCACTCCTTTTATCACTCATTCTCAATTTATATGGTCATAGAAGATTTTGGACACCACTTTACATTGGCTGCTAGTTTTTTTCTCATAATTCCTCTTTGCTTCTCTTCGTTTTTTTTTCACCCTAGTCTGAACTTTCAGGATTTTTCTTGTTTCTCAATTTTATTTTCTTTGTGTCACCTGCCATTAGCACGCTCTCTTTTTAATATTAATTTCTATCTCCAGGGAGATATCTCAGCCGGAAAAAGAAAGACACTGAAGATGACAGCTGCTGTGTGGTTTTGAAATTAAGTTGATGTAATTTTAATAAATGTATTAGTTTGTCTTTTCCATTTGAGGACACATACCTTGACTGTAACCAAACCACCTCATCTTTCAAAGTAACCAATTGCTCAGTTACAGATTTTCCCATCACCCTCTTCTTCCAGTTAAATCTGCTCAGCTCTGTTCTTGCCCCAGTTAAATGCATTTTCCAGCTACTGAACCTTCTCACTCTGGATTGTTGCATATCATTCTCCACCATTGTCCTGAACCGTATAATATACTGACGTGAAACATTAATTCTGATTTCTCTCTACAGATGCTGCCAGACCTGCTGAGTTTTTTTAGCAATTTTTGTCTTTGTTTCTGATTTACAGCATCTGCAGTTCTTTAGGTTTTAAAAATAACGATCCCAGACTCCTAAATGTTCCCCCACTGGCAGGTGATCTGGTTGGCACACTTCAATCCCAAGGACTAGGTCCAATAATGCATCCTTTCTTGTTGAACTGGACACACTGATGTAGAAAAATCTCCCCAACATAATATAGGAACATTTACCCTTTGCTGCCCTGCATACTACCAGTCTCTTCTATATTTGAATCACTCATCATATCTATGCTAAAATGTTGGTATATCTTTCTAATCTTCCGACTGAATTATTCCTCTTTCTCTTCTCAATACATTCTGCCCAGGAATATTTAACTCCCAGTCTTGTGTGTCTCTGTATTACCGCCTCTGTATTACCACCACATCATACTTCCACATATTTTTCCTTTGTATTATGAACTGGAATGGATGTCAGACATTTCTATACAGCTGAAATACTAGCAGAGTTTTGCAATTTGAAAAAACAAAACGGCACACATTTTCAGCAGTACAAGACAGTATTAAAGGAGCTATTAAAGCTTTTATATGCCATCGAGGAAGAAGAATTGATAATGGGGACCAAAACTAGGTTAAAATGGGCTGGCTGTGCTGAAAGCAGCCCACATCATGACAGGATCTGGGTTGCAGAAATGGGTAAAGGACATGGAAAGAAGTGTTCATGCTCTAAATTTATTGAACTTAATATTGAGTCTTGCAGGGTTCCTAAGCGGAAAATGTGATGCTGTTCTTTCAGCTTGCATTGAACTTTGCTGGAGCAATGCAGCAGGCCTGAGACAGAAGTGTTGGCCAGGAAAACAGTGTGTGTTGATCTCCAAAGAGAGAGCCCGCCCCCCCACTTCTTTTTAAATTGTGCCCAGGATCTAGATTCTCCAAACAGAGGAAACAACGTACCTACATCTACCCAGTCTGTCCCTTTAAGTATCGTTCTTGAAACTTAAGAAAATACAGGCCCAGTTTGTCCAATCTTTCTTCAGAGGAGAGTTCCGCCATCCTGGGAAGGATGGGCTGTAGATGCCATATACATGGACTTTAGTAAGGTGTTTGTTAAGGTTCCCCATTGTAAGCTAGTGGAGCAAATGAGGTCACGTGGTGTGCAGGGTGCTGTAGCTAGGTGGATAAAGAACTAGTTGAGCAACAGGAACAGAGAGTAGTAATTGAAGGGAATTTCTCGAAATGGAGAAAGGTGGTGTTTCACAGCGATCTGTGCTGGGGCCACTGTTGTTTGTGATATACATAAATCATCTGGAAGAGGACATTGTTGGTATGATCAGTAAGTTTGCAGATGACACAAAGATTGGTGGAGTAACAGAAAGCATGGGGGACTGTCAAAGAATACAAGAGAATATAGATAGACTGGAGAGTTGGGCAGAGAAGTGGCAGATGGAGTTCAATCCAGGCAAATGTGAGGTGATATATTTTGGGAAGTCTAATTCTAGAGCAAACTACACTGTAAACAGAAGAGCCTTGGGAAAAGTTGACAAGCAGAGATCTGAGAGTTCGGGATCATTGTACCCTGAAGTTAGCTACACAGTTGGATAGAGTGGTCACGAAGGCATATGGTATGCTTGCCATCATCGGTCAGGGTATTGAGTATAAGAGCTGGTAGGTCATGTTAAAATTGTACACGACATTGGTTCGGCTGCATTTAGAATACTGTGTACAGTTCTGGTCGCCACTTTGCCAAGAGGATGTAGATGCTTTGGAGAGGGTTTACGAGGATGTTGCCTGGTATAGAAGGTGCTAGCTACGAAGAGAGATTGAGTAGGTTAGGATTGTTTTCATTAGAAAAAAGGAGATAGAGGGGGCACCTGATTGAGGTCTATAAAATCATTAAGGATATAGGCAGGGTAGATAGAGATAAGCTTTTTCCCAGGGTGAGGGATTTAATTAAGAGAGGTGACACGTTCAAGATGAGAGGTGAAAGGTTTAAGGGGGATATACAGAGGGTGGTAGGTGCCTGGAACGCATTGCCAGCAGAGGTAGTAGGGGCAGGCACGGTAGATTTGTTTAAGGTGTGTCTGGACAGATGCATGAGTAGGTGGGGAGCAGAGGGCTACACAGATGCTTAGGAACTGAGAGATAGGTTTAGACAGTAGATTTGGATCAGCTCCAAGCAACAAAGAAGATTTTTCTTTGTTCTTTGTTCTGGGAACAAGTCAAGTGAACCTTTACTGCACTCCTTATATGAAAGTAATATCTTTTCTGAGATAAGGAGACCAAAATTACATACACCAAGTTCCTGTTCAACTAAAGTAAGATCTCATAGCTCCTGTACTTGAACCCCCTTGCAATAAAGTCTGACATTCCATTAGCCTTTCTTTTTCCTTGCTATACCTGCATATTAGCCTTAATAACTTATTGACAAAAACACCAAGGTCCTTTGTATATCTACATTTTACTATATTTAAGAAATACTCTGCATATCTGTTTCTCCTACCAAAGTGCATGACCTCACATTTTGCACATTATATTCCATCTACCATGTTCCTGCCCATTCACTAACTCTGTCCAAATCCTCCAGAAACCATTGACATTCTCCTCACAATACATATTCCCATTTAGCTTTGTATCATCCACAAAGTTTGAAATAATACAAAAAAGCTGAGGCCCAACTACATATCTTTTTTTCAATCACAGTCTGCCTTTGTGAGAATTATCCATTTATTCCTGCACTCTGTTTTCTGTCTGTTAGTCAACCATTAATCCATGTAAATACATTACCTCCTATCCCAGGTCCTCTAATATTTATAAGCAGCCTCTTGTGAGGAATCTAATCGAAAGCCTTCTGAAAATCTAAGTGTGCTGGCAGGGAAAGTGGAGTTGAGGATTATCAAATCAGCCATGGTGGTGTAGACTCGATGGTCTGAATGGGCTTACTTCTGTTCCTACACCTCATCGTCTCCGACATCCATCAGCTCTCCTTTATCAATTTTGATAATAACATCTTCGAGAAATTCCAAAAAGTTCATCAAACACAATTTTCCATTCATAAATCCAGGCTGATGATGCCCAATCAGATAATCAAACAGGTTTATAATAATGATTCAGAGATTCCGATGCTGGACTAGGGTGTACAAAATTAAAAGTCTCACAACACCAGGTTATAAGCCAACATGTTTATTTGGAAGCACTAGCTTTCGGATGAATGAGTCACCGCCTGAAAGCCGGTGCTTCCAAATAAACATGCTGCACTATAACCTGGTGTTGTGTTTAGGTTTACAATTGATTTCAACATGTTTCCCACTACTGATAGGATGTTGACAGGCATATACCTCTCTCTATTTTCTCTCTTGGTCTCTTCTTAAATAGTAGGGAGACACTGGCTACCCTCCGATTTGCAGGAATCATTCCAGAGTCAATACTGAGAGTATCAGCCTGGATATTTTGTGCAAGTCTCTGGAATAAAGACTGAGCCCATGTCCTTCTGTAGCAACATATTCTCTCTTAACCAAGACTTAAATAGTTTAGCTATGTCCCTTCTGCTGTATGCTTGACTCTACTCACTAGAGTTTAAAAGAATGACAGGTGATCTCATTGAGACATATAGGACTCTTAAGGGGCTGAGCAGGGTAAATGCTGAGAGGATGTTCCCCTCTTAGTAGAATCTAAGGCCAGAGGGCATAGTCTTAGAATACTAGGGCACCAATTTAAGACAGATGAGGAGGAATTTCTTGTCTCAGAGGGTTGAGAATCTTTGGAATTCCTTGCCACAGGCAGCCAGGAGGTGGAGGTGAGGTGGGTTGGGATGAGGGCGGGTTTCGTTATGTATACTAAAGACTGAGATGGATAGATTTTTGATTAGTAGGGAAATCAAGAGTTACAGAGAAAGGGCACAAAAGTCAACATGAGAAGTGCTAGAATAACTATGATCCTATTGAATGGAAATACAAGGCTAAACTGACTACCCCTGATTCTATTTCTTATGCTCTCAATGTGCTTTACAGCCAACAAGATACTTTGTTAGTTGCATAGTCATTGCTGTAATGTAGAAAATGAAGCAGTTAACTTGCACACAGCAAGCAAGCTCCCACAAATAGCAATCTGGTAATGACCAGAGAATTTTTTTTAAAGCAATCCCCATCCAGGAATAAATACCATAACAAACTCCTCTGCTCGTCTTTGATCTTTCTCATCCACCTATGAAGGCAGATGAACCTTAGATTTAATTTCTTATCCGAGACACAGCATCTCCTGCAACTTAGCACTCCCTCAGTACTGCACCAGAGTAGCAGCCTTCATTTTTATGCTTGAACCTGCAATAGAATTTGAACCCACAACCTTCTCACTCAGATATAAGCATTCTAACAATTCCACCATACACAGCACCCCATGGTACCCAAAACAGTTCATGACCAACACCTACTGTTGTGGAATATGTGACCAGTGGAGTGCCACAAGGATTGGTGCAGGGTCCACTACTTTTCATTTATATAAATGATTTGAATGTGAGCATAAGAGGTTTTGTTAGTAAGTTTGCAGATGACACCAAAATTGGAGGTGTATGGACAGTGAAGACAGTTACTTAAGATTACAACAGGATCTTGAGCAGATGGGCCAATGGGCTGAGAAGTGGCAGATGGAGTTTAATTCAGATAAATGCGAGGTGCTGCATTTTGGGAAAGCAAATCTTAGCAGGACTTATACACTTAATGGTAAGGTCCTAGGGAGTGTTACTGAACAAAGAGACCTTGGAGTGCAGGTTCATAGCTCCTTGAAAGTGGAGTCACAGGTAGATAGGATAGTGAAGGTGGTGTTTGGTATGTTTTCCTTTATTGGTCAGAGACTTTATTGGGAGGTCATGTTGCGGCTGTACAGGACATTGGTTAGGCCACTGTTGGAATATTGCATGCAATTCTGGTCTCTTTCCTATCGGAAAGATGCTGTGAAACTTGAAAGGTTTCAGAAAAGATTTACAAGAATGTTGCCAGGGTTGGAGGATTTGACCTATAGGGAGAGGCTGAACAGGCTGGGGTGGTTTTCCCTGGAGCGTCGGAGGCTAAGGGGTGACCTTATAGAGGTTTACAAAATTATGAGGGGCATGGATAGGGAAAATGGGCAAAGTCTTTTCCCTGGGGTGAGGGAGTCCGGAACTAGAGGACAAAAGTTTAGGGTGAGAGAGGGAAGACATAAAAGAGACCTAAGGGGCAACTATTTCACACAGAGGGTGATACGTGTATGGTGTATGGAATGAGCTGCCAGAGGAAGTGGTGGAGGCTGGTACAATTGCAACATTTAAGAGGCATTTGGATGGG
Source organism: Chiloscyllium punctatum (assembly GCF_047496795.1). NCBI lineage: Eukaryota > Metazoa > Chordata > Chondrichthyes > Orectolobiformes > Hemiscylliidae > Chiloscyllium > Chiloscyllium punctatum. The sequence goes on along the minus strand of NC_092748.1, from coordinate 115,839,862 downwards.
TATATGAATAGGAAGGGTTTCGAGGGATATGGGTCAGGTGTTGGCAGGTGGGACTAGATTAGGTTTGGGGTATCTGGTTGGCATGAATGGGTTGGACCGAAGGGTCTGTTTCCATGCTGTACACCTCTATGACTCTAAGAAGGTGTTTGATATGTTTTCCTTTATTGACCAGAGTATTGAGTACAGAAGTTGGGAGGTCATGTGCAGCTGTACAGGACATTGGTTAGGCCACTTTTGGAATACTGTGTGCAATTCTGGTCTCCTTCATATCAGAAATATGTTGTGAAACTTGAAAGGGTTCAGAAAAGATTTACAAGGATGTTGCCAGGGTTGGAGGATTTGAGCTATAGGGAGAGATTGAATAGGCTGGGGCTGTTTTCCCTGGAGCATCGGAAGCGGAGGGGTAACCTTATAGAGGTTTATAAAATCATGAGGGACGTGGACAGGATAAATAGACAAAGTCTTTTCTCTGGGTTGGGGGAGACAAGAACTCGAGGGCATAGGTTTTGGGTGAGAGGGGAAAGCTATAAAAGGGACCTAAGGGGCAACATTTTCATGAATAGGGTGGTATGTGTATGGAATGAGCTGCCAGAGGAAGTGGTGGAGGCTGGTACAATTGCAACATTTAAGAGGCATTTGGATGGGTATGTGAATAGGAAGGTTTTGGAGGAAAATAGGCTGGGTGCTGGCAGGTGGGACTAGATTGGGTTGCGATATCTAGTCAGCATGCGTAAGTTGGACCGAAGGGTCTGTTTCTGTGCTGTACATCTCGATTACGCCATGAATATCAGTATGGTACTGAACCTCTCACGGTGATGTCATAAAAGATGGAATCGTCCCCTGCATCACAGACATATTCTCCAGAATCTTCTGTTCCAGCCTTCTCAATAATTAGACTCCTGTGGACTCCATGTGACTCCATCTTAACCTTTCCACTTCTTTCGATTTCCAGTCCATTTTTATACCATTTCACTTCAGCACTGGAGCGGGAGAGCTCACAGGTCAACACAATGCACTCCGAAGTGAGATACTCCATCTTTGTATCATCGGTTGTATTCACTATCCTCACTGGAGATTCTAAAAAGGACAGAATCACAACAGGAACACTGCGGTGAATTCATATGGAAGCACACTGTCACTCACCCCTCACTCCTCCAATTAATACATTCATTTATTCCAACATCTTCCCCCCCCCAACCCACACACACACACACACATACACACACACACACACACCCTGCTTACAAAGTTAATGCTCTCATTCATCTTTTATAACCTTAGTTAATGCTTTCTAGTTTCTCTCAGGCCCTTAATTAATATTGTCACTATGGTCTCACTCTCAGTCCTACAGAAATAGAGTATCAGGATTATTGGGTCTTTTTCACATGAGAAAGATGTCACTAGTGGTGTACCACAAGGATCAGACTATTTAAATGGATTCCAAAAAAATATAATGCATAGGAATCTGGGTGTACAAGTACGTAAAACATTTAAAAATTACATCTCAGCGCAGCACGTATAGAATCCAATAGCACAGGGTCAGGCCCTTCAGCCCAAACTAGTCCAGGCTGACCAAAATGTCCATTCGTGCTATATCCGTGCACTTCAACCATATCCTTCTAAAGCCTTCCTATCTATGTATTTTCCAAATGTCTTTAAATGTTGTTAATGTATCCATCTCAACCACTTCTGCTGGCAGCTCATTTCATATGCATACCACCTTCTGTGTAAAAAAAAGCTGCCTCTCAGGTCCTTTTTATTCTTTTCCCTCTAACCTTAAACTGATGCCCTTTAGTCCTTGATTTCCCAACCCTGGGAAAAAGACTGAGTGCATTCACTCTATCCATGCCTCTCATGATTTTATATACTTCCATGAGATCCCCTCCTCAGTCTCCCTACGCTCTAAAGAAAAAGTGCTCGCTCGTCCAACCTCTCCCTATAACTCAGACCCTTGTGGTCTGGCAATATTCTTGTAAATTTCTTTTGCACTCTTTCCAGTTTAATAACATCTTTCCTGTAGCAAGGTGACCAAAACTGAACACAACACTCCAAGTGCAGCCTCACCAATGTCCTGCACAACTGCAACATAACTTCCCAACTTTGATACTCAATGCCCTGACTGATGAAGACCAATCTGCCAAAAGCCTTCTTCACTGCCCTGTCTACCTGTGACTCCACTTCCAGAGAACCATGGACCTGAACTCCAAAGTCCCTCTCTTCCACTTCACTCCTTAAGGTCTTATCATTCATCACAAAACTCCTACCTTGATTTGACTTTCCAAAATGCAAGACCTTATCTATATTAAACTCCACTTGCCATTTCTCTGTCCACTTCCCCAGCTGATCAAGATCATGCTGCAACTTATGATAACCTTCCTCACTATCCACAATACCACCTGTTTCAGTGTCACCTGCAAACTTACTAGTCATGTCTTGTACATTCTCATACGAACCATGAATCTAGATAACAAACAGTAATGGGTCCAGCACCAACCCCTGAGGCACTCTACTAGTCACAGGCCTCTAGTCCAACAAGCATCCTTCCACTAATACCCTCTGCTTCCTACCATCAAACCAATTATGTATCCAATCTGCCAGCTCCCCCTGGATTACGTGCGATCTAACCTTCCAGAGCAACCTACCATGTGGAACCTTATCAAAGGCCTTACGGAAATTCACATAGACTACTTCTATCGTTCTGCATTCATCAACCTTCCTGGTCACTTTATCAAAGAACTCTAACAAAGTTGTGGGGCATGTTCTTCCACGCACAAAGCCATACTCCTAATCAAACTGTCTTTCCAATTGATTGTATATCTTATACCTCAGAATTTTCTCAAGTAACTTACCTACCACGGATGTTAAGGTTACTGGTCTATAGATCTCAGGTTTTTCTTTGCAGCCCTTCTTGAAGAAGAGCACAACATTCGCTAGTCCCCATGTATGTAAAAAGGCAATGGGAATTTTGACGTTCGGTGTATAAGCCTTATTACAACTGTACAGGGTATTAGTAAGGCAGCATCTAGAATACTGTGTAGTCTTGGTTCCCTTATTTAAGAAAGGATATGCTGGCATTGGAGGCAGTTTAAAGTGATTTACTAGACCTATTCCTGGGGATAAAGGGGGTGACTTCTCAATAATAGGTAAAAACAATGACTGCAGATGCTGGAAACCAGATTCTGGATTAGTGGTGCTGGAAGGGCACAGCAGTTCAGGCAGCATCCGAGGAGCAGTAAAATCAACATTTCGGGCAAAAGCCCTTCATCAGGAATACAGGATAGCTCAGTAGTTAGCCTTTATTCATTACAGTTTAAAAGTATGATGGCTGATCTTATTGAAACATACAGCATTCTAAGGGGATTTGACAGGGTAGACATTGAGAAAATGTTTCCACTATGGTTGGGTGGTTAGGGAGCCTGAGTTAGGGGGCATTCACTTCAGTGAATGCTCTCATTCCCTCACATAATTTCCTCCCTTCCACTTCACTGGAGGGCATTATAGGGATAAGTATTGTGTTCAATTGTTCTGTATTGGGTTATGAGAGTTATTTACTATCAACACTCACTGTACTTGACTAGTTAAGCCCACGCATGGAGTCAGAGGAAAGTAATCAAATTGTTGCAATTATTAGAAGCAAATAAAAGCTGTATGCATGGATATATATTTTAAAGTACGGTGAATAAGTTCCTATTACACACCATGTTTCCATTGATGGGTGAGTGCCAAACCAGAGGACACAGCTTAAAAATACAGGGTAAACTATTTAGGACAGAGATGAGGAGAAACTTCTTCACCCAAAGAGTGGTGGCTGTGTGGAATGCTCTGCCCCAGAGGGCAGTGGAGGCCCAGTCTCTGGATTAATTTAAGAAAAAGTTGGATAGAGCTCTCAAGGATAGTGGAATCAAGGGTTATGGAGATAAGACAGGAACAGGATACTGATTAAGGATGATCAGCCATGATCATAATGAATGGTGGTGCAGGCTCGAAGGGCAGAATGGCCTACCCCTGTACCTATTGTCTATTGTCATATAATCTGGTGTGTCATCTCTGTAAAACTCTGAGGCATATCAAACATCAAAATAAGGGGGAAAAGCATGAATGCAATTTCAAAGTGAGGATGCGAATTAGAAATTATGTCAGAGCCAGAGTGCAAGTTAGACTCTGCTCTTTCCCACACTTTGCTTTCCTTTAAAATTATTTATTCAATTCAGCCCTTTACAGAGGTTGAATTGAATCTGCTTCCACTGCCCGAGCAGGCAGCACATTCCAGATCACAACTTGCCACAGAAATCTAAATAGTTACCTCTGCTGCTTCCTTTTCCAACTTTATCTTAAACCTCTGGATACTAACCCTCATGACATTGGAAACAGTATTTACTCTATCAAAGCCCTTCAGCATTTTGAACAATTCCATAAGATTTTGTGTTGCTCTGAGGAGATCTATTCCAGATTCGCCAATCTCTCCACATTACTGAAGTTCCTTAATCCTGGTACTGTCCTAGTAAATCTCCTTAGCACCCTCTCTACTGCCCTGGTCCCATTTCACCAGTCTGTGATCAGAGCTAAATTTGTCAATATTTGTGATCCATTCAGAAGGATTCATAGATATGTTAGGAATTGCCAGAGGTTACTACTTCAACAAGAGAGGACAAGTGACTTATAGAAACCATAAATTCTTGTCTGAAGTATTATAAATGACAATGCAAGTACATTGAACAGCTGCCAGTAGAGATAGCTGCAGTGTAAAGCCAGGCTCTGGGGTTAGTTGCTATTCAGGAGCCATTATTATAATGCATATCAGTTTATAGAGTCACAAAGTCATACAGCATGGAAACAGACCAATCAGTCCAACTAGCCCACACTGATCATGTTCCCAGACTAAACTAGTCCCACTTGCCTGCATTTGGCCCATATCCCTCCAAATCTTTTCTATTCATGTAATTATTCAAATGTCTTTTAAATGATGTAACTGTACCTGCATCCACCATTTTTTTTGGCAGTTCATTCCACACACTAACCACTCTCCATGTGAACACTTGCCCCACACACCCTTTTTAAATCTTTCTCCCCTCGTACACATTTTTCAAACTGTTTTGGGCCACTCAATACCAAGCAACCTCTTTGCTGCTTCTTCCCTAGTCCCTTGAGCCTGTCAAGTATTGAAACATGTCCCCTTGCCAGATTACACTGACCCCTTCTGTGTCCATGTGGGGCCGCGGATTTCACAAGAGAGGGGGCAGGGGAGATTTACCAGATTGTTGCCTGTGCAAGAAAGTTTCATTTATAACAAGAAATTGGACAGACTGGGGCTGTTTTCCTTGGAACAGAGGTGACTGAAATGGGAAATAATTGCGATAAATAAAATGATGAGACATAAACAGGATACACAGGGGGAAACTTTTCCTGCTGATGGAGGGATCAATGACCCGGGGCAAGGAGGTAAGGTATGGGACAGAAGGTTGAGAGCGGATGTGGGGGATTTTTTCACTGACAGGGTGGTGGGAATCTGGAACTCACTGCCTGTAAGGTTGTTAAAGGTAGAAACCATCATAATATTTAAGTAGTATTTAAATGTGCACTTGTAATGCCAACTCATACAAGGTTATAGGCTGAAAAAATGCGATTAGAATTAGATTAGGTGGTTGTTTTTGATTAGCACAGACATGATGGGCCAAAGGCACTTTTCACTGTGCTGTAGATATCTATGACCCTGTCATCTCACGACTGAAATTTTAATCAGAAGTGACCATCTCCTTTCTCAAATGAAGATCATACAGACAGAGGGTAGAAGAACTCACCTCCTTTCGAACTGATATTTGTTCCACAACTAAACCCACAGAAAAAAAACAGATCGTTCACTTATGATCACATTGCAGTCTGTGGGATCTTTCTGTGCACAACTTGGCTCTCAAACCCACTTTGTGGCTACCTGATGGTGTGGTATTGATGTTGCTGGAAGTGGGTTCAAATCCCACTACAGCAGCTGGTGAAATTTAAGTTGCAGATTCTTGTTAAAAACCCACTTGGTTCCCTAACTTCCTTTAGGGAAGGAAAGCCCTTTATGTGGCTCTGAAAGAGTTAATACCAAGGAAAGCAATTAGTCTTACTCACTGTAAGGATCACAAGTGGATCTGTGAGCAGTGCAGTGGAGGATCTTGAAGGATTGAGATTCATTATTTGGTCCTCATCAAAGTCACTTGAACAATGTTTATCATCTCAATATAATCTGTCACTTGTTGCTGATATGTAATAAACTAGTGCTCTTAACTACAAGAGACTCTTCCAGATGGATGACAGAGCCATAGAAAAAGGGAGTAAGCCACTTGACCTTTCAAGTCTGCTCCACCATTCAATGTGATCAAGACTGATCATCCAACTCAATATTCTGTTGCCTCTTTCTCCTCATAGTCTTAGATCACTTTAGCCCTAAGAACTATACCTAACTCCTTCTTGATAACATGTCATGTTTTAGCTTCAATCGCTTTCCATGCAGACAATTCCACACCATCTGGGTGAAGACATTTGTCCTGATCTTGGTCCTAAACAGCCTACCTGCATCTTCGGACTGTGATCTCTGACTTCCCTCGGAACAATCTTCCTGAGTTTACCCTGTCCAGTCCTGTTGGAATTTTGTAGGTTTTTATGAGATGCACCCCTCATCCATTCTTCTAAACTCCAATGAATATAGTCATAATTGATTCAGTCTCTTCATAGGTCAGTATTGACATCTCAGGAATCAGCCTGGCAAACCTTCACTGCACCCCCTCCATAGCCAGAACATCTTGTCTCAGAAATGGAGACCAAAACTGTGTACAATTTTCCACATGTAATCGCAACAAGACCTTGCATAATTGCAGCAAGACATCCTTGCTCTTTAGTAAAAGAAGTGCAGGAAGGTAGCGTGTACTTTTCCTCTCTCACAATAAAACAAGCACGTCCTGCAGTTTCCAACACTAAAAGAGGGTGGTGGCAGCAAATCCTCACTGCTGCTCACCATATTGTATGGATAGTTACATCAAATCTTCACACCGCTGCTCACCACGCTGTATGGACTGTTAGAGGAGCAGCAACATGGTAAGCAGTAGTAAAGGTGTAGTATAACTGTATATATAACATGGTGAGCAGTGATGAGGATTTGATGTAACTGCTCATACAACATGCTGAGCAGCAGTGGGCATTGGACATACCTAAACATACAACATGGTGAGCGATAAGGGTTTAATATGGCTGTCCATCCATCTTGGTAAGCAACGATGTGAGATCTTCAGCCTCAGCTTTAGGCCAGTCATTCATACAACATAAGTCATACAGCACAATTAGAGAAAGGCCAATTTCGACGGTATTAGGCAAGAACTTTCAAAAGCTGATTAGGGCAAATGTTCGCAGGCAAAGCGACGGCTAGAAAATGGGAAGCCTTCAGAAATGAGATAACGAGAATCCAGAGAAAGTTTATTCCTGTTAGGGTGAAAGGAAAGGCTGGTAGGTATAGGGAACGCTGGATGACTGAAGAAATTGAGGGTTTGGTGAAGAAAAAGAAGGAAGCATATGACAGGTATAGACAGGATAGATCGAGAGAATTCTTAGAACAGTATAAAGGCAGCAGGAGTATACTTAAGAGGGAAATCAGGAGGGCAAAAAGGGGACATGAGATAGCTTTGGCAAACAGAATTAAGGACATTCCAAAGGGTCTTTAAAATACATTAAGGACAATAGGGTAATGAAGAAGAGAATAAGGCCTTTGTGTGGAGCTGCAGAAAATGGAGGAGATACTAAACAAGTATTTTGCATCAATATTTACTCTGAAAAAAGACATGGAAGATATAGAATGTAGGGAAATAGATGGTGACATCTTGAAAAACATCCATATTACAGCGGAGTAAGTGCTGGATGTGTTGAAAGGCATGAAGGTGGATAAATCCCCAGGACCTGATCAGGTGCACCCTAGAACACTGTGGGAAGCTAGAGAAGTGATTGCTGGGTCCCTTGCTGAGATATTTGTATCATCTATAGTCACAGGTGAGGTGTCAGAAGACTGGAGGTTGGCAAACGTGGTGCCACTGTTTAAGAAGGGTGGTAAGGACAAGCCAGGGAACTATAGACCGGTGAGCCTGACCTCAGTGGTGGGCAAGTTGTTGGAGGGAATCCTGAGGGACAGGATGTACATGTATTTGGAAAGGCAAGGACTGATTAGGGATAGTCAACATGGCTTTGTGCGTGGGAAATCATGTCTCACAAACTTGATTGAGCTTTTTGAAGAAGTAACAAAGAAGATTGAGGAGGGTAGATCGGTAGATGTGAGCTATATGGATTTCAGTAAGGCGTTTGACAGGGTTCCCCATGGGAGACTGATTAGCAAGGTTAGATCTCATGGAATACAAGGGGAACAAGCCATTTGGATACAGAACTGGCTCAAAGGTAGAAGACAGAGGGTGGTGGTGGAGGGTTGTTTTTCAGACTGAAGGCCTGTGGCCAGTGGAGTGCCACAAGGATCAGTGCTGGGTCCATTACTTTTCATCGTTTATATAAATGATTGGGATGTGAGTATAAGAGGTACAGTTAGTAAGTTTGCAAATAACACCAAAATTGGAGGTGTAGTAGACATCGAAGAGGGTTACCTCAGATTACAACAGGATCTTGATCAGTTGGGCCAATGGGCTGAGAAGTGGCAGACGGAGTTTTATTCAGATAAATGCGAAATGCTGCAATTTGAGAAAACAAATCTTAGCAGGACTTATACACTTAATGGTAAGGTCCTAGGAAGTGTTGCTGAACAAAGAGACCTTGGAGTGCAGGTTCATAGCTCCTTGAAAGTGGAGTCACAGTAGATAGGATATTGAAGAAGGCATTGGGTATGCTTTCCTTTATCAGAGTATTGAGTACCAGAGTTGGAAGGTCATGTTATGGCTGTACAGGACATTGGTTAGGCCACTGTTGGAATATTGCATGCAATTCTGATCTCCATCCTATCGGAAAGATCTTATGAAACTTGAAAGGGTTCAGAAAAGATTTACAAGGATGTTGCTAGTGTTGGAGGATTTGAGCTATAGGAAGAGGCTGAACAGGCTGGGGTGGTTTTCCCTGGCACGTTGAAGGCTATGGGGTGACCTTTTAAAGATTTACATAATTATGAAGGGCATGAATAGGATAAATAAACAAAGTATTTTCCCTGGTGTGGGGGAGTCCAGAAGTAGAGGGCATGGGTTTAGGATGAGAGGGGAAAGACATAAAAGAGACCCAAAGAGCAACTTTTCACACAGAGGGAGGTACGTGTATGGAATGAGCTGTCAGAGGAAGTGGTGGAGGCTAGTACAATTGCAATATTGCATTTTGATAGGTATATGAATAGGAAGGGTTTGGAGGGATATGGGCTGGGTGCTAGCTGGTGGGACTAGATTGGGTTGGGACATCTGGTCAGCATGGACAGGTTGGACCGAAGGGTCTGTTTCCATGCTATACATCTCTATGACTCTAAGTAACTAGGCAAAAGGGAGGACTGCAGACGCTAGAGATCAGAGTCAAGATTAGAGTGGTGCTGGAAAAGCACAGCAGGTCAGGCAGCATCCAAGCAGCAGGAAAATCGACGTTTTGGGCCAAAGCCCTTCATCAGGTATGAGGCCTCATTGCCACAACATTAGCAACCCTCAAGTCCTCCAGCACCTCACCTGTGGCCCCATATTTTCTTCCCTGGCTTCCCATTACCTCCTGAGAAACCCTTGATCAAGTTCCAGAAATGTATTCATCTTTATGGTTTTAAAGATCTCCAGCACCTCTTCTTCTGTAATGTGGATTTGTAATTGGACGTAATTTTCTAAAAATCCCAGGATTCTGGATAAGTACCAAATTATATAATTCATTATTAATCTACTCATGTGATATGCCTATTCAAAAAGAGAGGGAGACAAAAAGCAGTTAACTCTCGTCCAATTAGCTTAACATCTATGTTGGAAAAGTATTAGACACAATTACTCATGAAGTAATAGCAGAATATTTGGAAAATTATAATCTAATCAAGCAGAGTCAGCATGACTTTATGAAAAGGAAATTGTGTCTAATTAATTTATTACTTTTTTTTAAGAGAGTCTCTCAACCAGAGTGGAAAGAGGGGAACCAGTAGCTGTGTTGTATTTGGAATTCCAGAAGGTGTTCGACAAGATACCGCACAGGCATGACGTAAGAGTCCATGACGTTGGAGGTAATATATTGGAATGGATAGGATACTGGCTAATGGGCAGGAATCAGTGAGTTTGGATAAGGAGTTCTTTTTCAAGTTGGTGACCTGTGACCAATGGGGTTCTACAGGGATCAGTGTTTGGAGCCTAACTGTCTCTAATACATATTCATCACTTGGAGGAAGGAAGCAAATGGACTGTAGCCAAAGTTGGCATCAACACAAAAACAAGTGAAAAGGCAAATTGTGAGAGGGTTATAAATAAGTTACAGAGAGATATTGATAGATTAATTAAGCGCAGAAAAGGTTGGCAAATTTTGAATAATATGGACATGTGACGTTTTTGAAGGGAAAACAAAAGAATAGAATATTGTGTAAATGGAGAAAAACTACAGAAAGCTGAAACAAAAAGGGACTTGAGAATATTTGTGGATGAAACACAAGAATGCAAATACAAAAGTTCAACAGGTAATCAGGAAGACTAATGGAATGCTGACTGTTATTTCAATGGGGTTGGAGTATAAGAGTAGGGAAGTTTTACTGCAGTTGTTCAAGGTGCTCATAAGAAAACATCCGGAATACTGTGGGCAGTTTTGGTCCCTTATTTAAGATAAGATATTATATCGTGGGAGTCAGTTCAGAGAATGTTCACGACGATAATCCCTGATTTGGAGGAATTGTCTTATGAGCAAAAACCAAATAGGTTGGCACCCTACTCATTGAAGTTCAGGAACAGCAAGAGGTGGGAGCCGGGAGAAGGTGACGTTGGTGCGAGGCGATTGTCAGGAAGGCCGGTAAGTATATTCAAACTTCTTAGCTTCAGGCCAGCGAGGGAGGAGTGAGCAAAGGACTTCTGGGAAGGGTAAGGAGAACAGTTTATTTTTGCGTGGTTGCATTACCCGAGACACTACTCGGGTAGTGTCTCCCACCCATCCTCCTCCTCTAACCTAAAAAAAAGTTGTGGGAGCCAGATTGACAAGGTAAGGTAACTAGTTTACTTCCTAATCCTGGAATGTTCCTCCTGCAGAATGTGGGAAGTAAGGTCACCACTAGTGTCCCTGCTGACTACATCTGTGGGAATTGCACCCAACACCAGCTCCTCGAAAACCGCGTTAGGGAACTGGAGCTGGAGTTGGATGAACTTCGGATTATTCGGGAGGCAGAGGGGTTTATTGATAGGATTTACATAGAGGTAGTCACTCCCCAGATAAAAGAAAAAGACAGATGGGTGACAGTTAGGGGACAGAAAGGGAACCGGCATGCAGTGCAGGGATCCCCTGTGGCCATTCCCCTCAACAGTAAGTATACCGTTTTGGATACTGTTGGGGGGAATGACTTACCAGGGGAAAGCAGTGGGGCACCTGCTGCTCAGAACAGAAGGGTGAAGAGGAGCAGAGCAATAGTCATTGGGGACTCGATAGTTAGGGGGACAGTTAGGAGGCCCTATGGAGACGAGAGAGACTCACGGTTGGTGTTTTGCCTCCATGCTGCCAGGGTCCGTGATGTCTGTGATCGTGTTTTTGGGATCCTTTGGGAGGGAGGGAGAGCAGCCCCAAGTCGCGGTCCACATTGGCACCAACGACATAGGTCGGAAGAGAGATGGGGACTTGAGGCAGAAATTCAGGGAGCTAGGATGGAAGCTTAGAGCTAGGATGGAAGCTTAGAGCTAGGACAAACAGAATTGTTTTCTCTGGTTTGCTGCCCATGCCACGTGCTAGTGAGGTGAAGAATAGGGAGAGAAAGGAGTTGAACACATGGCTACAGGGATTATGCAGAAGTGAGGATTTCGGGTTTTTGAATAATTGGAGCTCTTCCTGGGGTAGGTGGGATCTCTACAAGCAGGATGGTCTTCATCTAAACCAGAGGGGTACCAATATCCTGAGTGGGAAATTCGTTAAAGCTATTAAGGTGGATTTAAACTAATACAGCAGGGGGATGGGAACCAAAATTGTAGGACAGATACAGAAGAGGATGAGAGTAGGGAGTTCCAAAATCAAGTATCTGACACTGGCAAGCGAGAACCTGGTTTGAAGTGTTTGTACTTCCACGCGAGGAGCATCCGAAATAAAGTGGGTGAACTGGCAGCGTGGGTTGGTACCTGGGACTTCGATGTTGTAGCCATTACGGAGACATGGATAGAGCAGGGACAGGAATGGCTGTTGCAGGTTCCGGGATTCAGATGTTTCAGTAAGAACAGAGAAAATGGTAAAAGAGGGTGAGGTGTGGCATTGTTGATCAGGGACAATATTACAGTTGTAGAAAGGATGTTTGGGGACTCGTTAACTGAGGTAGTATGGGCTGAGGTCAGAAACAGGAAAGGAGAAGTGACTATGCTGGGAGTTTTCTATAGCCCTCCGAATAGTCCCAGAGATGTAGAGGAAAGGATAGCAAAGATGATTCTTGATAGGAGTGAGAGAGGCAGGGTAGTTGTCATGGGGGACTTCAACTATCCAAATATTGACTGGGATCACTACAGTACGAGTGCTATAGATGGGTCAGTTTTTGTCCAGTGTGTGCAGGAGGGCTTCCTGACACAGTATGTTGACAGGCCTACAAGGAGCGAAGCCACTTTAGATTTAGTATTGGGTAACGAGCCTGGCCAGGTGTTAGATTTGGAAGTAGGTGAACACTTTGGAGACAGCAATCACAATTCTGTCAGGTTTACTTTAGTGATGGAATTGGATAGGTGTACTCCACTGAACAAGAGTTACAGCTGGGGGAAGGGATATTACGATGCAATTAGGAAAGATTTAGGAAGCGTAGAATGGGTAAGGAAACTGCAGGGGATGACCACATTAAAAAAGTGGAGCTTATTCAAGGAAAAGCTCCTGTGTGTCTTAGATAAGTATATACCTGTCAGGCAGGGAGGAAGATATAGAACACGTGAGACGCGGTTTACTAAGGAAGTGGAATCCCTGGTCAAGAAGAAGAAGAAGGCTTATGTAAAGACAAAATGTGAAAACTCAGTTAGGGCGCTTGAGGATTACAAGAAGTCAGGAAAGACCTAAAAAGGGAGCTCAGAAGAGCCAGGAGGAGACATGAGAAGCTGTTGGCGGATAGGATCAGGGTTAACCCTAAGGCTTTCCATAGGTATGTCAGGAATGAAAGAATGACGAGAGTTAAATTAGGGCCAATCAAGGATAATAGTGGGAAGTTGTGACTGGAGTCAGAGGAGATAGGGGAAGAACTAAATAAATATTTTTCGACAGTGGTCACTATAGAAGATGAAAATGTTGGCGAGGAAGATACAGAGATACTTACATCTAGACTAGAAGAGGTTGATGTTCACAAGGAAGAGGTATTAGAAATACTGCAGAGTGTGAAAATAGACAAGTCCCCTGGGCCGGATGGGATCTATCCTAGGATCCTCTGAGAAGCAAGGGTAGAGATTGCTCAGCTTTTGGCATTAATCTTCAAATCATCATTGTCTACAGGAATAGTGCCTGAGGACTGGGGGATAGCAAATGTGGTTCCCTTGTTCAAAAAGGGGAGTAGAGACAACCCTGGTAATTACAGACCAGTGACTCTCACTTCAGTTGTTGGTAAAGTGTTGGAAAAGGTTATAAGAGATAGGATTTATAACCATCTAGAAAATAATAATCTGATCAGGGACAGTCAGCACGGTTTTGTGAAGGGTAGGTCATGCCTAACAAATCTTATTGAGCTTTTTGACAAAGTGACCAAACAGGTAGATGAGAGTAAACCAGTTGATGTGGTGTACATGGATTTCAGCAAGGTGTTTGATAAGGTTCCCCACAGTAGGCTATTATACAAAATGCGGAGGAATGGGATTGTGGGAGACATAGCAGTTTGGATCAGTAATTGGCTTGCTGAAAGAAAATAGAGGGTTGTAGTAGATGGAACATGTTCATCTTGGTGTCCAGTTACTAGCGGCGTACCGCAAGGGTCGGTGTTGGGTCCACTGCTGTTAGTCATTTTTATAAATGACCTGGATGAGAGCTTAGAAGGATGGGTTAGTAAATTTGCCGACCAGATATCCCAAACCCAATCTAGTCCCACCTGCCAGCATCCGGCCCATATCCCTCCAAATCCTTCCTATTCATTTACCCATCCAAATGCCTCTTAAATGTTGCAATTGTACCAGCCTCCACCACTTCCTCTGGCAGCTCATTCCATACACATATCACCCTCTGCGTGAAAAAATTGCCCCTTAGGTCTCTTTTATACCTTTCTCCTCTCACCCTAAACTTATGCCCTCTAGATCTGGACTCCCTGACCCCAGGGAAAAGACTTTGCCTATTTACCCTATCCATGCACCTCATAATTTTGTAAACTTCCATAAGGTCACCCCTCAGCCTCCGACGCTCCAGGGAAAACAGCCCCAGCCTGTTCAGCCTCTCCCTATAGTTCAAATCCTCCTTCCCTGGCAACATCCTTGTAAATCTTTTCTGAACCCTTTCAAGTTTCACAACATCTTTCCGGTAGGAAGGAGACCAGAATTGCACGCAATATTCCAACAGTGGCCTAACCAATGTCCTGGACAGCCTCAACAAGACCTTACAACTCCTGTACTCAATACTCTGACCAATAAAGGAAAGCATACCAAACGCCTTCTTCACTATCTACCTGTGACTCCACTTTCAAGGAGCTATGAACCTGCACTCTTTGTTCAGCAACACTCCCCAGGACCTTATCATTAAGTGTATAAGTCATGCTAAGATTTGCTTTCCCAAAATGCAGCAGCTCACATTTATCTGAATTAAACTCCATACAACATAGAATATAACAGGCCCTTTGGCCCTCGATGTTGCGCCGACCTTTCATACCAATCTGAAGCCCACCTAACCTACATTATTCCATGTACGTCCATATGCTTGTCCAATGACGACTTAAATGTACTTAAAGTTGGCGAATCGACTACCGGTGCAGGCAAAGCATTCCATACCCTTACTACTCCATCTGCCACTTCTCAGCCCATTGGCCCATCTGGACAAGATCCTGTTGTAATCGGAGGTAACCCTCTTCGCTGTCCACTACACCTCCAATTTTGGTGTCATCTGCAAACTTACTAACTGTACCTCTTATGCTTGCATCCAAATCATTTATGGAAATGACAAAAAGTAGAGGACCCAGCACCGATCCTTGTGGCACTCCACTGGTCACAGGCCTCCTGTAAAACGTCTGAAAAACAACTTTCCACCACCACCCTCTGTCTTCTACCTTTGAGCCAGTTCTGTATCCAAATGGCTAGTTCTCCCTGTATTCCGTGAGATCTAACCTCGCTAATCAGTCTCCTATGGGGAACCTTGTCGAACACCTTACTGAAGTCCATATAGATCACATCTACCGCTCTGCCCTCATCAATCTTCTTTGTTACTTCTTCAAAAAACTCAATCAAGTTTGTGAGACATGATTTCCCATGCACAAAGCCTCATAGAGGTTTATAAAATCATGAGGGGCATGGATATGATTAATAGACAAAGTCTTTTCCCTGGTGCGGGGGAGTCCAGAACTAGAGGATATAGGCTTAGGGTGAGAAGGGAAAGATATAAAAGGGACCTAAGGTAATAAGGACTTTGGTCCAACCCGTTCATGCTGAACAGGTTCCCTAGCCTAATGCAGCCCTATGTGCAA
The DNA here is from genome assembly GCF_047496795.1 of Chiloscyllium punctatum. NCBI lineage: Eukaryota > Metazoa > Chordata > Chondrichthyes > Orectolobiformes > Hemiscylliidae > Chiloscyllium > Chiloscyllium punctatum. Next base: position 115,824,099 of record NC_092748.1, on the reverse strand, counting down.
CACTTGGTCCATATCCTTCGAAACCTTTCCTATTCATAGATCCATCCAAATGCCTTTTAAGAGTTTTTATTGTACCAGTCTCCACCACTTCTTCTGGCAGCTCATTCCATACACGCTCCACTTTCTGTGTGAAAACGTTGCCCCCTTGGTCTCTTTTATATCTTTCCCCTCTCACCCCAAACCTGTGCCCTCCAGTTCAGGACTCCCCCACTGCAGGGAAAAGACCTTGTCTATTTATTCTATCCAGGATTTATGATTTTATACATCTCTATAAAGTCAGGCCACAGCCCCTGACGCTCCATGGAAAACAGCCCCAGCCTATTCAGCCTCTCCTGATAGCTCAAATCCTCAAAGCCTGGCAACATCCTTGTGAATCTTTCCTTAATCCTTTCAAGTTTCACAACATCATTCTGATAGGAAGGAGACCAGAACTGCACACAATACAGTAGTAACCCCATACCTATACAGGATACGTTCCCTGACCTACTGCGGAAACCCAAAACCACAGATAGGAGTGAACCCACTCATTTCAATTGGAATCTTACCTTCCTGGTCGCTGGTTCCAGAAGGTTTCCTATAATATGTTCAGCCCGCAGGAAACCGTGGATAACTGAAACCACAGAAAACGATTCCATGGATACAGGGGTCACCCTGTATTCCAAAGGTGGCCTAACAAATGTCCTGTACAGCTGCAATATGACCTCCTAATTTCCTCTACTCAGTGCACTGACCAATAGAGGAAAGCATACCAAACGCCTTCTTCACTATCCTATCTACCTGCGACTCCACTTTCAAGGAGCTATGAACCTGCACTCCAAGATCTCTTTGTTCAGTAAAACTCTCTCGGACCTTACCATGAAGTGTATATGTCCTGCTAAGATTTGTTTTCTCAAAATGCAGCACCTCGCATTTGTCTAAATTAAACGCCATCTGCCACTTCGCAGCCCATTGACTCATCTGACCAGGGTCCCGTTGTAATCTGAGGTAACCTTCTTTGCTGTCCACGACACCTTCAACATGGTGTAATCTACAAACTTACTAACTATACCGCTTACACTCACATCCAAATCATTTAAAGAAATGATGAAAAGTAATGGACTCAGCACCGATCCTTGTGGCACTCCACTGGTCACAGGCCTCCAGTCTGAAAAACAACCCTCCACCACCACCCTCTGTCTTCTACCTTTGAGCCAGTTCTGAATCCAAATGGCAAGTTCTCCCTGTATTCCATGAGATCTAACCTTGCTAACCAGTCTCCCATGGGGAACCTTGTCGAACGCCTTACTGAAGTCCATATAGATCACATCTACTGCTCTGCCCTCATCAATCCTCTTTGTTATTTCTTCAAAAAACTCAATCAAGTTTGTGAGACATGATTTCCCACGCACAAAGCCATGTTGGCTATCCCTAATCAGTCCTTGCCTTTCCAAATACATGTACATCCTGTCCCTCATCCACCTTCATGCCTTTCAAGACATCCAGCACTTCCTCCTCTGTAATATGGACATTTTTCATGTCACCAACTATTTCCCTACATTCTATATCTTCCATATCCTTTTCCACAGTAAATACTGATGCAAAATACTTGTTTAGTATCTCACCCAACTGCTGCGGCTCCCCACACCAGCCGCCTTGCTGACCTTTGTGGGGGCCCTATTCTCTCCCTAGCTACCCTTTTGTCCTTAATGTATTTGTAAAAACCTTTCGGATTGTCCTTAATTCTATTTGACAAAGCTATCTCATGTTCCCTTTTTGACCTCCTGATTTTCCTCTTAAGTATACTCCTACTGCCTTTATACTCTTCTAAGGATTCACTCAATCTATCCTATCTATACCTGACATATGCTTCCTTCTTTTTCTTAACCAAACCCTCAATTTCTTTAGTCATCCAGCATTCCCTATATCTACCAGCCTTTCTTTTCACACTAACAGGAATATACTTTCTCTGGATTCTCGTTATCTCATTTCTGAAGGCTTCCCATTTTCCAGCCGTCCCTTTACCTGTGAACACCTGCCTCCAATCATCTTTCGAAAGTTCTTGCCTAATATCGACAAAATTGGCCTTTCTCCAATTTAGAACTTCAACTTTTAGATCTGGTCTATCCTTTTCCATCACTATTTTAAAACTAATAGAATTATGGTTGCTAGCCCCAATGTGCTCCCCCACGGTCACCTCAGTCACCTACCCTGTCTTATTTCCCAAGAGTAGGTCAAGTTTTGCATGCTGGTAGAAAGAATGACTGCAGATGCTGGAAACCAGATTTTGGATTAGTGGTGCTGGAAGAGCACAGCAGTTCAGGCAGTATCCGAGGAGCAGCAAAATCGACGTTTTGGGCAAAAGCCCTTCATCAGGAATACAGGCAGAGAACCTGAAGCGTGGAGAGATAAGCTAGAGGAGGGTGGGGGTGGGGAGAAAGTAGCATAGAGTACAATAGGTGAGTGGGGGAGGGGATGAAGGTGATGGGTCAGGGAGGAGGGTGGTGTGGATAGGTGGAAAAGAAGATAGGCAGGTAGGACAAGTCATGGGGACAGTGCTGACCTGGAAGTTTGGAACTAGGGTGAGGTGAGGGAAGGGGAAATGAGGAAACTGTTGAAATCCACATTGATGCCCTGGGGTTGAAGTGTTCCGAGGCGGAAGATGAGGCATTCTTCCTCCAGGCGTCTGGTGCTGAGGGAGCGGCGGTAAAGGACGCCCAGGACCTCCATGTCCTCGACAGACTGGGAGGTAAAGTTGAAATGTTGGGCCACAGGGCGGTTTGGTTGACTGGTCCAAGTTTTGCATGTTCTCTAGTAGGTACATCCACATTCTGAATCAGAAAATTTTCTTGTACACACACAACAAATTCCTCTCCATCTAAACCCTTAACACTTTGGCACATAGTCCCAAGTCTATGTTTGGAAAGTTAAAATCCCCTACTATAACCACCCTATTATTCTTACAGATAACTGAGATCTCCTTACAAATTTGTTTCTCAATTTCCTTCTGACTATTAAGGGTTCTATAATACAATTCCAACAAAGTGAATATCCCTTTCTTATTTCTCAGTTCCACCCAAGTAACATCCGTGAATGTATTTCCGGCAATATCCTCCCTCAGTCCAGCTGTAATGCTATCCCTTATCAAAAACACCACTCCCTCTCCTCTCTTGCTTCCCTTTCTATCCTTCCTGTAGCATTTGTATCCTGGAATATTAAGCTGCCACTCTTGCCCATCCCTGAGCCTTGTTTCTGTAATTGCTCTGATATCCCAGTCCCATGTTCTTAACCATGTCCTGAGTTCATCTGCCTTCCCTGTTAGGCCCCTTGCATTGAAATAAATGCAGTTTAATTTATTAGTCCTACCTCATCCCTGCTTGCCCTGACTGTTTAACTTGCTTCCATCACTATTTTAATACTAATAGAATTATGGTCACTGGTCCCAAAGTGCTCCCCCACAGACACCTCAGTCATCTGCCCTATGTTATTTCCCAAGAGTAGGTCAAGTTTTGCACCTTCTCCAGTAGGTACATCCACATACTGAATCAGAAAATTTTCTTGTACACACTTAACAAATTCTTCTCCATCTAAACCCTCAACACTATGGCACATACTCCCAGTCTATGTTTGGAAAGTTAAAATCCCTAACCATAACCAGTCCATTATTCTTACAGATAACTGAGATCTCTTTACAAATCTGTTTCTCAATTTCCCTCTGACTATTAGGGGATCTATAATACAATCCCAACATCAATCAAGTTCACGAGACATGATTTCCTCCACACAAAGCCATGATGACTATCCCTAATCAGTCCTTGCGTTGCCAAATACATTTAAATCCTGTCCCTCAGGATTCCCTCCAACAACTTGCCCACCATCAATATCAGGCTCACCAATCTATAGTTCCCTGGTTTTTCCTTACCACCTTTCTTAAATCGTGGCACCACATTAGCTACTCTCCAGTCTCTGGCACCTCACCTGTGACTATCGGTGATACAAATATCTCAGCAAGGGCCCAGCAATCACTTCCCTGGCTTTCCACAGAGTACTAGGGTACACCTGATCAGGTCCTGGGGATTTATCCACTTCTTTGTATTTCATGACATCCAGCACATCCTCCTCTGTTTTATGGACATTTTTCAAGTTGTCACCATCCATTTCCCCACATTCTACATCTTCCATGTCCTTCTCTACAGTAAACACTGATGCAAAATACTCATTTAGTATCCCGCCCCCATCTCCTGCAGCTCCACACATAGGCCACCTTGCTGATCTTTGAGGGTCCCATGATCTCTCCCTAGTTAAAGTTTTGTCCTTAATGTATTTATAAAAATCCTTTAGATTCTCACCTAAGGGTGTAGTCAAATCTAGATTCCTGATGCTGTGGGGCAGCACTGCTAACCACTGAGCCACCATACTGGTTCAAAGAAAATGTGCCTCAAATGGCTGAGTGAGTTAAACCTTCTAAGACTAAAGAACAAATGGTCAAAAGACAGCAGAATCTATTGAGATTAGTATTGTTGGCACAATATATTTATTCTGTACAGACAATAAAACAGGAATCTGTGACTATTCTGGATTGGCAAAAATGTTTTCAAATCCTTATGGATAGAACAAGTTGGGATCTGAAAGAAGCAAGACTCAACATCTGACCCTCCTCACAGTTTCTCTATTGTGCTCTCTCTAGTTACATTGATGACTACTGTATAAATGGAACTACTTGCGCATTCAAGAGGATTTTGGATAGAAATAGTGTGCAGGGATATGGTGACAAAGGCAGGAGAATGGCACCAGATAATAGAACCAGTGCAGATACACTGTTTCTGCACTACAACAATCCTGTGATTGTATGTTTAATTTTAATCACCTAAGTCAACTCACTAAATGAAAACAGAGAATGATAATGTAGCTTATTTCAAGGTGTTTCATACATAGGTAAGAAAGACTATTAAATAGGATTGGATTTTGCTCCAGGTGGTTGAAGCAGAAATGTTAGACAGAGTCAGTTAAATCATTGTTTCCTTCAAATTATGACAATTCAGTGTGCTCCTGAACCAATGGGTAAACTATAGCCTTAGTGCATTATCTGAGAAATATCACTTCCAATAACTCAGCACTCCACCAGTACAAGCTTGAAGTATTAACGAAAGATTATTCACTCAAGCATCTCGAGTGGGACTTGAACCTTTAATCTCTGGGCTCAGAGGTGACATGCTGTTGATTGACATAAACTGATGCTCAGTTCAAACATTACAACACATAACTGCGACATGTAGCACCCCTGATAAGTTAAACCTGAGCCAAGTAAGAAGATACTAGGACAGATGATGGACAGCTTCAGAGGAAGTGGAGAAGAGTAAAACAGAGAGATATAAGGAGGGAATTTAGAATTCAGACAGTTGAAGATACAATTAGCGAGCAATGGTGGAGCAATTCAAATTGGAGATGAGAAGAAGTCCAGGAATGGAAGAGTTTACAGAAATAAGGAGGAATGTTGGACTGGAGGAGGTTACAGAGGTAGGAGTGGTGTAGGGACCGAAAGAGGTGACAGACGAAGGGAGGAGTGTAGGGCTGGAGGAGATTACAGAGATAGGGAGGGATTAAGAGGCTAGAGGAGGTTACAGAGATAGGAAGGCTTGAAGGGGTTTGAAGAAGCTACAGAGATAGGGAGAGGTATAGGGTCTTGAAATTACAGAGATAGGGAGGGATGTAGGAGCTGGACGAAGTTACAGAGGTAGGGAAGGGCATGTGAGGTAAGAGAATTTATAGAGAAACCAGGAAAAGCTTCCTTACATAATTTACCAAAACATTTCATATGCCTCCATGAAATCACCTCCTAACTTTCAACAACCTCACAACAATGCCCAGCCTCTTCAGTACTTACCCAAAACATTAACGGTGAACATGAGGGAATCCTCAGTAGCATCACAGACATACTGTCCAGAATCTGATGGCCGGGCAGATTGGACGATGAGCTTCCGAACGTGGCCTGACGAATGGACAGAGACACGGTCACTTGGAGAGAGGATCTCTCCGTCTTTACACCACTGGACTTTGGTATTGGGCCTTGACACCTCACAACAAAGGACAATCGACTCGGAGGCTGTGATCTGCTGCACGGTCTCCATCCCTGGACCCAGTGTGATCTTCACAGGGACAGCTAAACAACAATAGCTTCTATTATAATGGCACCATTAACAGCATAAAACAACCAAAGTGCAAAATTTGTGAATAGCGTAGACATACCACTTGGCTGTTAAATGAAAATTAATGCTGGCTCCAAACTGTCCCCATCATATACTGCCAGGATAGGTACAGCATGGGACTACGTACAGAGTAAAGCTCGCCGTACAATTGAAAGTTAGCTAAACTAAAGCTCCCTTGACATTGTCCTCATGAAACACTTCCAGGTTAGGAAAGGTTTGGAGGGATTTGGACCAGGAGCAGTCAGGTGGAATTAGTTTAGTATGGGATTATGTTCGGCCTGGTTTGACGGGACCGAAGGATCTGTTTCTATGCTGTAGGTCTCTATGACTCTGTGACAGGTACAGCTCATTAAATGCTGACTGAGCAGGACATGATCTTGTAGTTGGTTATCAAATTCAGCTTCCAACCCATTGAAATTATGTTCGTGAATATTTTCAAAATGTGTTTTGAATTTTTCTGAAGGAGCAAGGGGAAGTGAAGCCGATAAAAATAGTTCCTCAAGGATTTATCCAAAGATTTGGATTCTCTAGCCAATTCCTGTTCAGCCCCAAGGTCCATTCTGTCTATATCACTTCTCCTTGATATGGAAAAATAGTGAGCGAAATGGGTGAAGGGTGCAGAAATGGAGCTGGGTATTGGTCAGCATCAATCAAATTGAAGCGTGGAAGAGGCTTGAGATTCTGAGTATCCTTACAACAACTACTTTCATTTGTACAGCATCTAAGCAGTGGTGAAACCATCTCAAAGCTGTTTCTTAAACAGAAAAAAATCATCACAGAGCTACATCAGTAGATATTGTGGGACTGATGAGTAAAGCTTTCTCAAAGAAGTTCATTTTAACAAAAGTCTCAGAAAGAGAGAGACTTGAGGACAGAATTCCACTGTGGAAGCTAGGAAATCAGGCATGACAATTGAAGGAGCTCAGAGATCCAGGACGGTTGTGGGGTGAGTTGAAAGTTATGATGTCATACAGCTTGGAAACAGACCCTTTGGTCCATCCTGATAAAAACAATGATTGCAGATGCTGGAAACCAGATTCTGGAATGGTGGTGCTGGAAGAGCACAGCAGTTCAGGCAGCATCCGAGGAGCAGTAAAATCGACGTTTCGGGCTGCCGAAACGTCGATTTTACTGCTCCTCGGATGCTGCCTGAACTGCTGTGCTCTTCCAGCACCACTAATCCAGCCTTTTGTCCATCCAGTCCATGCCGACCATGATCACAAACTAAATTAGTCCCACCTGCCTGCGCTTGGCCCAAATCCCTCCAAACATTTCTTATTCATGTACTTATCCAAATATTTTAAAATGCTGTAATTGTATCTGCATCTATCACCTCTTCACGAAGTTCATTCCACACCCAAAGAAAGAACAAAGAACAAAGAAAGTTCACAGCCCAGGAACAAGCCCTTCGGCCCTCCAAGCCTGAGCTGATCCAAATCCACTCTCTAAATCTTTCACTCAATTCTTAAGCATCTGCATCTCTCTGCTCCCCACCTACTCAGGCATCTGTCAAGAAGCACCTTAAATGAATCTACCGTGCCTGCCTCTACTACCTCTGCTGGCAATGCTTTTCAGGCACCTACCACCGTCTGTGTAAAGTATTTGCCACATGTATCCCCCTTAAACTTTTCACCTCTCACCTTGAATGCGTGACTTCTCATTAATGAATCCCTCACTCTGGGAAAAAGCTTATCTCTATCTACCCTGTCTATATCCTTCATGATTTTGTAGACCTCAGTCAGGTCCCCCCTCAATTCCTTTTATCTCATGAAAGCAATGCTAACCTATTCAACCTCTCTTCATAGCTAGCACCTTCCATACCAGGCAACATCCTTGTAAACCTTCTCTGCACCCCCTCCAAAGCGTCCACATCCTTTTGGTAATGTGGCGACCAGAACTGTACGCAATATTCTAAATGCAGCCGAACCAAAGTCTTGCACAATTTTAATATGACCTGCAAGCTGTTATGAGCAATAACCCGTCCGATGAAGGCAAGCATACCATATGTCTTTTGACCACTCTATCTACCTGTGCAGCCACCTTCAAGGTACAATGGAGCTGAACTCCCAGATCTCTCTGCTCATCAACTTTTCCCGAGTCTTCTGTTTACAGTATAATTTGCTCTAGAATTAGACTTCCCAAAATGCATGACCACATATTTGCCTGGATTGAACTCCATCTGCCACTTCTCACCCCAACTCTCCAGTCTATCTAGATTCTCCTGTATTCTTTGACAGTCTCCTATGCTTCAAGGTGAGGGGTGAAAAGTTTAAGGGGGATACATGCGGCAAGTACTTCACACAGAGGGTGGTAGGTGCATGGAATGCTTTGCCAGCAGAGTTAGTAGACGCAGGCACAGTAGATTCATGTAAGGTTCCTCCGGACAGATGCACGAATAGGTGGGGAGCAGAGGGATGCAGATGCTTAGGAATTGACAGTCTCCTATGCTTTCTGCTACTCCACAAATCTTCATGTCATCTGCAAACTTACTGATCAGACCAACAATGCCCTCTTCCAGATAATTTATGTATGTCACAAACAACAGTAGCCCCAGCCCCAGTACCAATCCTTGTGGAACACCACTGGTCACCTTTCTCTATTTCGAGAAACTCCTTTCAACTACTACTCTCTCTCTCCTGTTCAACCAGTTCTTTATCCACCTAGCCAGAGTACCCTGCACACCATGTGACTTCACTTTCTCCGTTAGTCTACCATGGGGAACCTTATCAATTGCCTTACTAAAGTCCTTGTAAATGACATATACAGCCCTTCCTTCATCTATCAACTTGGTCACTTCCTCAAAGAACTCTATTAAGTTGGTAAGGCATGATCTTCCCCTCGGTAAAAACAATGACTGCAGATGCTGCAGATCCTTCATCCCCAACCCCATTCACCTATTGTATTCTATGCTATTTTCTCCCCACCCCCACCTTCCTCTCATTTATCTCTCCACCCTTCAGGCACTCTGCCTATATTCCTGATGAAGGGCTTTTGCCCAAAACGTTGATTTGCCTGCTCCTCGGATGCTGCCTGAACTGCTGTGCTTTTCCAGCACCACTCTAATCCATAATCTCCCCCTCACAAAACCATGTTGCCCATCACTGATAAGCCCACTCTTTTCCAAATATTTTATCTCTCAATACTTTCTCCAGTAACTTTCCCACCACTGACATCAGGCTCACTGGTCTATAGTCACCCAGAATATCCCTACTACCCTTCTTGTACAGGGGAACAACATGAGCAACCCTCCAGTTCTCCAGCACCTGACCAGCAATGCAACTCCTCCACACCTCCCTGTCCTGCCTGAAGCATCTATATCCTGGAATATTTACTTGCCAATCTTGCCCTTCCTTCAACCAAGTCTCTGTGATCGCAATAACGTCATACTCCCAGACACCAATCCAAGCCTTTGGTTCATCTGCCTTACACACTATATTCCTTGCATTAAAGTATATGCATTTCAGGCCACCTGTGCTTTTCCGTTCATTTGCTCTCTGCCTACTCTTCCCCTTGATAATGCGAACGTCAAGATCCTTACAGTCTCTAGTTTCCACCTCACTGTCTACTAATCTTCTCTTCTGGTTTCCAGCCCCCTACCACATTAGTTTAAAACCTCCCCTACAGCAGTAGCAAAAACTCCCCCAAGGACATTAGTTCCAGTCTAGTTCAGGTGTAGACCATCCAATTTGTAATAACCCCACCTTCCCCAGAACCAGACGCAATGTCCCACAAATCTGAACCCCTCTCTCCTATACCATCCTCAAGCCACGTGTTCATCCTGCCTATTCTTTCATTTCTACCCTGGCAAGCACGTGGCACTGGTAGCAATCCCGAGATCACTACCTTTGAGGTCCTCCACATTAACTTCTCTCCCAGCTCCCTGAACTCTGCTTTCAGGACCTCATCTTGTTTTTTTACTTATGTCATTGGTGCCTGTATGCACCAAGATAACTGGCTATTCACCCTCCCCTTTCAGAATGTTCTGCACCCGATCGGTGACATCCCTGACCCAAGCACCTGGGAGGCAACATACCATCGGGGAGTCTCGTTTTCGGCTACAGAACTGCCTACCTACTCCCTTTACAGTAGAATCCCCTGTGACTATGGCCCTGCTAGTCTTTTTCCCAACCTTCTGAACAGCAGCGCCTGCCACGGTGCCATGATCCTGGCAACTGCTTCCCTCCCCTGGTGAGCCATCTCCCCCAACTGTATCCAAAACGGTACACCTGTTTTGGAGAGAGATTATCGCCGGGGGCACCTACACTGCCTTCCTACTCTTTCTCTGCCTTTTGGTCACCCATTCACTGTTTCCCTCAGCAATTCTAATCTGCGGTGTGACCAATTTGCTAAACATGCTACAGCATCGAAGATGCTCCACAGTGAGTCCATCCGCAGCTCCAGAGCCGTCACGCGGCCAAACACGAACCACTTTCTATGTAAAAACTTTGCTCCTCATTTTTTTTTAAAATCTTTCTCTTCTCATCTTAAAAATATGCCTGGACTTGAAATCTCCACTCCTTAGGAACAGACACCTGGCATTGAACTTAACTATATCCCCCATGATTTTATAAACCTCAATAAGATCACCCTGCAACTTCCTATGCTCCAGTGAAAAAAGTCACAGCCTAATCAGCCTCTCCTTATAAGTCATACCCTCCCTTCCTGGCTTTTTCCTGGTAAATCTCTTCTGAACCTTCTCAAGTTTAATAATATCCTTCCTATAACAGGGCAATCAGAAATGGACACAATACCCCAGAAGAGGCCTCACAAATGTCCTATACAACATTAACATGACATCCCAACTTCTATACTCAAAGGTCTGAGCAATGAAGGCAAGCATTCTCAATTGTTCCTTCACCATCCTGTCTACATGTGCTGTCTCCTGTGTACCTGTTAAACCAGCTCAAGGGGCTGAATGGCCTCCTCTTGTTCCTGGGTAACAGGCTTGGGAGAGCTGCTGGCACACAGAGACTGGCCACTGGTCTTCATCAACTCTGATCTTACCTTTGACAAATAGAATGGCCGAGTCTCGCACTCCATGAGCAACAAATGTTATCTCCGACTCATTCTCCTCCACTTTGACTCCTCTGATCAGCAGCATGTGACGTGTCCTCGACTGGTCGATCTTGAACCTTTCATCATTGTGAAGCTGCTGCCCCTTCATGTGCCATGTTCCCAGGACAGAGGTGGACAGCTCAATGGTGAACTCCGCATCAGTGTCCTGATACAACGTCATGTCACTGAGGTGAGTCCGAATCCTCGCCGAAGGGACTAGAGGGAGAGAAGTGCAGTTTATAGACTTATCCCGGAGGTTTGCTAGCACAGTACTGCTTAAGTGTGTTGCTCAACGTCAGAGTCTGTATGTGTGCGCAATACACTGTGGAGACAAAGGAATGGCTCTCCCTGATATGGTAATGTGTGGCCTGTGGTATTTTTACAGTCTTTTAGGGCATATGGGTGTTGCTGGCAAATCCAGCATTTATTGCCCATCCCTCATTGTCCCTTGAACTGACAGGCTCACTCAGCCGCGTCAGTGGGCAATTAAGAATCAACCATTTAGAGTCAGGGATGTTGGTGTCGCTATCTGAGCCAAAATTTGTTACCATTTTCTAATTGCCATGGAGAAGACAGTGGAGAACTGCATTGTACATCAGACCTGGTAAGGACAGCAGTTTTCCTTTACTGAAGGACATCAGTGGCCCAGATGGGTTTATAACAACAAATTAATGATGGCATCATGGTCACCAGCACCACGACTGTCTTTCAATTCCAGCTTGTATGAATTTGAATTTAAATTCCACCAACTACTGTGGTGGAATTAAACCTGTGTCTCCAGGGGATGAGACTGAACCTACGAGATTTATCCTATAACATTTAACATTGGCTTTTAGAATGTGGATCCTGTGATTACTCTCCAACCTACTAACTTTCCACTCCACCAGTCTCTGTATTCAAAGAATAATCCTTTGTCATTTCCACCACCTACAGCAGAATGCCACCACCAGGAATCTATAGGTTCCCAAACAGCAGTTCTACAGTGGGACACAGTATTAACCAGGAACTATTAGAGACTTACAAGAAAGGTACAGCAATAATCATGGATGATTTTAACATGCACATAGATCGGAAGAATCAAATTGGCAAGGGTAGGCTGGAGATGGAGTTCATTGAATAGATTAGAGATTATTTCTTGGAGCATTATGTTGTGGAACTAACCAGGTAGCAGGCTACTCTGCAAGCTATACTGTATTTGGTATTGTGTAATGAAGAGAGATTAATTGATGACATCATACTTAAGGATCCTTGAGGGGGTAGCGACCACAGTATAACAAAATTCAAAATTCAGTTTTTTTTTGGGGGGGGGGGCGAGAGGCGAGAAAATGAAGTCCCACAGTAGCTTTCTGGAATTAAACAACAGAAATTATAGAGGCATGAGGACAGGTTTGGCCCAAATCGATTTGGCAGGAAGGCTAAATGGTAAAACAGAACATGAGCAGTGGCAGATGTTTAAGGAGCCACTCAATTCCTCACAACTAAAATATATCCCAGTGAGGAAGAAAGATGGTAAGGAGGTAAAAATCACAAATGGCTAAACAAGGGGGGTCAAGGACAATATAAAGTCAAAAATTAAAGTATACCATAGCACAAAAGCTAGTGGCAGGCTGGAAGACTGGCAACTTTCAAACATGAACAAAAGGAAATTAAAAAGTTAATTAAAAGAGTTAAGGTAAATTACGAAAGAAATCTAGTAAAAAATGTTGAAAAGGATAGCAAAAGCTTTTATAAATATATAAAAGGGAAGAGACTCAATCATGTGAATGTTGGTCCCTTGGAAGATGAAACTAAAGAGTTAACATTGGGGAACACTGAAATGGCAGATATGCTGAATCAATACTTTGCTTCAGTTTTCACGGTGGAGGACAATAGTGCCACTCCAGTTGGAACGAGCAAGTCAGAGGCAATAGATAAGGTAGAACTTAGAACAAACAACATTGATCGGGAAAAGGTACTATGCAAACTATAAGGATTGAGGACAGACAAGTCCCCCAAGCCTGATGGACTACACCCTATGGTATTAAAGGATGTGGCAGCGGGGATAGTGGATCTATTAGTTACAATATTCTAAAATTCCCTGGACATGGGCAAAGTTCCAGTGGATTTGGAAAATACTAATATAACGCCCTTGTTCAAAAAGGGAAGGAGGCAATATGTGTGAAAGTACAGCTTAAAATCTGTCATTGGGAAAATATTAGAATCAGTTATCAAGGAAGCAATATCAGAAAATTTGGAAAAACAAGACACGAGTCAGCATGGTTTTATGAAGGGCAACTCATGTTTGACTAATTTGCTAGAGTTCTTCAAAGATATAAGAAGCAAAGTAGATAATGGGGTTGCTGTTAAATGTGATTTGTCTGGACTTCTGAAAGGGGTTTGATAAGGTGCCACACAAAAGATTAATTCACAAGATTGGATTATAAGGGATTAGGGGTAATCTATTGGCTTGGATAGATGATTGGCAAATGGACAGAAGACAGAGTTGGGAGAAATATTTTTTCTGGACAGCAAGAGGTAACTAGTGGGGTGCCACAAGGTTTGGTCCTTGAACCTCAGCTATTTACAATCTACATTGATAACTTGGATACAGGGATAGAAGGCTCTCCAGCCAGATTTGCAGACAACACAAGAATAGGCAGCACTCTAAAGTGCAATGAGGAAATCGGAACCTTAACAAGTGGATATGGATAGGTTAGGAGAGTGGGCCAAAACGTGACAGATGGAATTTAACATGGATAAGTGCGAGGTCATGTATTTGGGTTGATTAAATGGGAAGGTGACCTATTATCTTAATGGGACGGCACTTCCAGGTGCTCTGGTACAGAGGGATCTCGGTGTACTTGTTCATGAGTCACAGAAAAGTAGTATGCAGGCACAGCAGATAATAAAGAATGCAAATGGAATGTTCACTTCTATAGCTAAAGGAATAGAAAATAAAGGTAAGGAAGTATTGTTGAGGCTATACAAGGTATTGGTGAGACTGCACCTGCAGTATTGTGCACAGTTTTGGTCCCCTTATTTAAGGAAAGATGTAGTGGCATTGGAGGCTGTTCAGAGGAGTTTCATTACATTGATCCTAGAGATGAGGGATTTGTCATATGAACAGAGATTGAACAGTTTAGGCCTATACTCTCTGGAATTCATAAGAATGAGGGGAGATCAAATTGAAATATTCAAGATGATAAAAGGTGTGAAGTGAATGTTTCCTCTTGTGGGGCATTCAAGGACAACAGGTTATAGTCTTAAAATAAGGAGTATCAAACTTAAAAGAGAGTTGAGAAACAAATTCTCCCAAAGGGTTGTGAATCTGTGAAATTCACTACTTCAAAGTGCAGTGGATGCTGGGACAGTGAGTAAATTTAAGGAGGTATTAGACGGAGTTTTACTTGGTAATGAGTCGAAGGGATATGGAGAGAAAACAGGAAATGGGAGGAATAAATCAGCCATGATCGAATAGCTGAGCATACTTGATGGACCGAACGACCTACTTCTGCTCCTATATCTTATGAACGTATCTGTTCCAATAATGCCAGCTTCTACAAGGGTACCTCCAAAATGCCCACCTTCTTCCTCAACTGAGGATTCCCCACTACTGGGACTGACAGGGCCCTCACCCGTGTCCAACCCATCACCAGCACTTTGGCCCTCACTCCTTCTCTTCCCTCCTACAATATCAACAGGGTCTCCCAGTCCACACTTACCACCCTACCTACATCCACATCCAAAGAATCATTAGCCGCCATTACCACCACCTCCAATGAGATACCACCTTCAGACAGATATTCCCCTCCCATCACCTGTCAACCTTCTGCAGGAACCGTTCCCAATGGGACACCTTTATTCACTCCTCCTCCAGTCCCAGAACCTCTGCACATCCCCAGGGCACCTTCCCATGCAGTCATAAAAGGTGTAATACCTGCCCATTCACTTCCTCTCTTCATTATCCAAGGCCCTAGACACTCCTTGCAGGTGAAGCAGCGATTGACCTACACTTTACTCAAACTAATTTACTGCATTCGTTGATCACAATGTGGTTAGCTCTACACTAGCAAGACAATATGCAGATTGGGCAGCTACTTTGCACAGCACCCATTCCTTTATCTATCCAACCGGTTTTCTCTCTCTCTGGGTGTCATCTCCACCTATTGTTTACTCCCCCTCCCCAACCCTTCTTCAGCATACACAATCTTTATCCAGTGACAATTAGTTCTGAAGAAGGGTCACTGGATCCACAACATTAATCTGCTTTATCTCCACAAATGGTGCCAGGCCTGCTAAATTTTTCAGCAATTTCTGTTTTTGTTTATAATTCCCAGTATCTGCAGTTCTTTGCTTTCTTTGTGAAAGGAAGAGAATGGATCCTCCCTACTAAGAGCAAAGTATACAAAATAGAAACAAGATAAAGCTGTAGAGGGAGAGGGGAGGGAGAATCTAAGAAAAATGGAGAACAGACATATTTCAATCAGTTTCTGAAGTTATGGAGTTCAATTTTGAGACCTTGTGCTGTAAGATGCCTAAAGTGGAAAATGGGGTGTTGTTCCTTGTGCATGCTTTGCTCTTCATTGGAACTTTGCAGTAGGCCAGGACAGAAATGTTAGCATGAGAGCAAGGTGGTTTGTTGAAATGCTAAGTAACTGGGAGTCAGGGTCATTACTGTGGACAGAGCAGAGGCATTCCGCATAGCAGTCACCCATTTGGTCTCACCAGTGTAAAGGAGAATGCACTGTGAGTAATGAATACAGTAGACTAATTGAGCAAAGCATAAGTGAAACATTGCTTCACCTGGAAGGAGTATTTGGGGCCTTGGACAGTGAGGAGGGAGGAGGTGAACATACAAGTGTTACACCTTCTGCAGTGTCAAGAGAAGATGCCAATGGGAAGGGGAGGTAGCATTAACAGTGATGGAGAAGTGAACAAGGTGTCATAGAGGGAATGGTCCTTGCAGAATGCTGACATTGGAAGTGGAGGAGATGATGTGTTTGGTGGTGGTATCCTGCTGCAGGTGATGGGAATGGCAGAGGCTATCCTTTGAATAGAGACTGGTGGAGTGGAAAAGGAGGAAGTTGGAGAGTAATCACAGACTTTAAAAGCCACTGCTAAATGTCACAAGACAAGTCTGAGAGGCCCAGGCTAATCCCCTGGAGACACAGGTTCAAATCCCACTACAGCAATTGGTAGAATTTAAACTAAAATTAATACAATCTGGAATGGAAAGTCAGTCTTACTGATGGTAACCATGAAACTATCATCAACTGTTGTTAAAAACTCATTTGGGTCACTAATAACCTTCAGCCTACACATCATTAGACACTATGGACAAGTTAGCATGGCCTATTAACCTAGCCTGCATATCTTTGGACTGTGGGAGGAAACTAGAGTACTGAAAGGAAACCCATGCAGACAAGAGGAGAACATGTAACCTCCACACGGTCGCCCAAGGGTCGAATCATACCTGGGTCCTTGGTGCGATGAGGCAGGAATATTAATGCCTGAGCTACCGTGCTGCCACTAAAGCAATGGGTTTAGAACATAGAACATAGAAGAATACAGCGCAGTACAGGCCCTTCAGCCCTCGATGTTGCGCCAATCAAAGCCCACCTAACCTACACTAACCCACTATCCTCCATATACCTATCCAATGCCCGCTTAAATACCCATAAAGAGGGAGAGTCCACTACTGCTACTGGCAGGGCATTCCATGAACTTACGACTCGCTGAGTGAAGAACCTACCCCTAACATCAGTCCTATATCTACCCCCCCTTAATTTAAAGCTATGCCCCCTTGCCCGGTTAATCCTGTTTGTGGTGTTTGGGAAGGAGGTAGAAGTGGGCTGTGTGGGGTTGAGGGACTATGCGGTTGGAGGCAGTTATGGGAGAGATCATCAGCTGAAATAAGATTAGTGACCATTGTGAACATAATAGACTGGTGTTGATAGTACTGTTATGGTCCGGGGGAGATAGGAAGACGTCTCCAAGAGCCGTCAGCCTCTTTAATGCAGAGGTCAGTATGCCAGACAACAACATCCTTATTGGCAGGTTTGATTACAATGTCAGGGTTGGATCTGAGTGTACAGACTGCAGTCAATTCAGAGGGATATATGTTCAAATGGGTGAGAGGGAGCAGAGAAATTGAGGTGACCAATGTCATATTGACAGTACGTGATGAGTAGGTCGAGTGCGGGTGAAAAGCCATAACGCAGGTCCAGGTGGAGGTAGAGTATTGCAGGCGGGTGAATACTCCATGTCATGCTGAGCAAGGTGTAACTGAATTTTAGATGGTAGCTGAGAAGCTAATTTTATATTTGCAGTGTCTCTCCAATGTGATGAAAAAGATTGGACACTACCTAAAAAACATTTAAGTACGTTTTGGATATTTTAATTTCTGTCTTAATCCAAACAACGGTTTTCACTAACTGCAATTGTAAATCAGAAGTAAACAATCATTTGCTTTTAACTTCCTGGTTTTGGGGCTGTAAGAATCTTTCAATTTGGTCGATGGATTTCTGCATCCTTGGACAGCTCTTAACTTATCACCAGATTTAAATATCCATTAGGAGAATAAAGCTTTGGCGTTTGACAGGTTTGTTAGGAAGCTTTATTTGAGTTCACTGGTAGGTGCAATGTCTTTGCTGCAGACTGTATAATGCAAACTTCCTTTCCTTCTGGGGTAACTGTTCTTGATCTGTTCTGCTCTACCCATGGAATGAGTGAGGAAGGAGTGAAGAATGTTGGAGCTTTACTTCAGGACTAGCACCCCTCCATAAGGTATCATGAAATGTGGATAAAGTGGTTAAGAAGGCATATGGGATATTTAGAGTCAAAAAGTATGGTGCTTCAGTCAGGCAGCATCCAAACAGGAGAGTTGACATTTCAGGCATAAGCCCTTTATCACATTCCTGATGAAGGGTTTATGCCTGAAACATCAACTCTCCTGCTCTTCGGATGCTGCCTAGCCTGCTGTGCTTTTCCAGGCCACGTTTTTCGACTCTGACTTTCCAGCAGAAGGAATATTTACCATTATTTGTGAGGCATGGAGTTTAAGAGCAGGGAGGTTATGCTGGAATTGTATAAAACATTGATTAAGCTACAGCTAGAATAGTGTGTGCAGTTCTGGAATCCAATCATAGGATAGATGACAATGCACTGCAAAGGGTGCAGAGGAGACTTACCAGGATGTTTCCTGGGTTGGAAAGTTTCAATTATGGAGAGTGATTGAACAGACCGGGATTGTTTTGTTTAGAGCAAAGGAGACAGAGGGACATGACTGAGATGTATAAAATTATTAGGGGCATAGACTGGGTAGACAGGAAAAATAATTTCCCTTTGGTGGAGGGATCAATGACCAGGAAACACAGATTTAAGATAAGGGTAGAAGATTTCGAACAGACGTAAGGAAGAGTGTTTTTATGCAGGTTATGGGAATTTGAAAAGTGTTTAGATGTACACTTGCAATGCCAAGGTATATAAAACTATGAGATGAATGCTGGAAAATGAGATTAGAATAGTGAGGTGGTTGTTGATTTTAGGAGGCTAGAAGGGAAGAAGTGCCTTTTTCTGTGCTATAGATCTCTATGACTCTTTGATGATGCTGACCTTTTGCCTGCACTTTCCTGACCTCTTACCTAGGTGCACCACTCCAGGGAATTCCACCTGCTCGCTCTTCCCATAGTTGTTGACGGAGCAGACCCGGAATCGGTAGCGGGCCTCATTGGAAATGCTCTCTCCCAGGATCTCCACTACTGTGCTGCCCTCAGTGGTCAGGCAGCGCACCCACTCCTCAGTGCCCAGCTCCTGCCTCTCAATCACATAACCAGTCACCCCATTCCGCTGGCAGTCGGGTGGTGATGTCCACAGCAGGGAGGCTACATTGGGCTTCTCACAGCTCATCCGTACATTCACTGGGGCACTGGGAGGTATATGTCTCCTGGCTACAAGACAGAAAACACACAAGACCTGCAAATTATTCATTATCATAGAAGCATATAGCATAGAAACTGGCCTTTCAGCTAATCATGGCTATGTCAACCAACAAACAAAACTACATTGATCCCATTTACCTGCACTTGGTCCATAGCCTAGTATGCTTTGGCATGTTAAGTGTTAATCCAGATGCTTCTTAAATGTTGCAAGAGTATCTGCCTCCGCCACCCTATCAGGCAGTATATTCTATTTTTCTATCACCTTCTGGGTGGAAAATATTTTTCTCAGATCTCCTCCAAGCTACTTGTTCTCACCTTGGAGAAAAGCCAATTTTGACGGTATTAGGCAAGAACTTTCAAAAGATGACTGGAGGCAGATGTTCGCAAGTAAAGGGATGGCTGGAAAATGGGAAGCCTTCAGAAATGAGATAACAAGAATCCAGAGAAAGTGTATTCCTGTCAGGGTGAAAGGGAAGGCTGGTAGGTATAGGGAATGCTGGATGACTTAAAAAATTGAGGGTTTGGTTAAGAAAAAGAAGGAAGCATATGTCAGGTATAGATAGGATAGATCGAGTGAATCCTTAGAAGAGTATAAAGAAAGTAGGAGTATACTTAAGAAGGAAATTAGGAGGGCAAAACGGGGACATGAGATAGCTTTGGCAAATAGAATTAAGGAGAATCCAAAGGATTTTTACAAATATATTAAGGACAAAAGGGTAACTTGGGAGAAAATAGGGCCCCTCAAAGATCAGCAAGGCGGCCTTTGTGGGGAGCCACAGAAAATAGGGGAGATACTAAATGAATATTTTGCATCAGTATTTAATGTGGGAAAGGATATGGAAGATATAGACTGTAGGGAAATAGATGGTGACATCTTGCAAAATATCCAGATTACAGAGGAGGAAGTGCAGGATGTCTTGAAACGGTTAAAAGTGGATAGACCCCCAGGACCTGATCAGGTGTACCCGAGAACTCTGTGGGAAGCTAGATAAGTGATTGCTGGGCCTCTTGCTGAGATAAGGTAAAAACAATGACTGCAGATGCTGAAAACCAAATACTGGATTAGTGGTGCTGGAAGAGCACAGCAGTTCAGGCAGCATCCAACGAGCGGCGAAATCGACATTTCGGGCAAAAGCCCTTCATCAGGAATACCGAAACGTCGATTTCACTGCTCGTTGGATGCTGCCTGAACTGCTGTGCTCTTCCAGCACCACTAATCCAGCTCTTGCTGAGATAGTCATAGGTGAGGTGCCGGAAGACTGGAGGTTGGTAAACGTGGTGCCACTGTTTGGGAAGGGCGGTAAAGGCAAGCCAGGGAACTATAGACCGGTGAGCCTGACCTCAGTGGAGGGAATCCAGAGGGACATGATGTACATGTATTTGGAAAGGAAACGACCGATTCAGGATAGTCAAGATGGTTTGTGCATGGAAAATTATGTCACATAAACTTGATTGAGTTTTTTGAAGAAGTAACAAAGAAGATTGATGAGGGCAAAGCAGTAGATGTAATCTATATGGACTTCAGTAAGGCGTTCCACAAGGTTCCCCATGGGAGACTGATTAGCAAGGTTAGATCTCATGGAATACAGGGAGAACTAGTCATTTGGATACAGAACTGGCTCAAAGGTAGAAGACAGAGGGTGTTGGTGGAGGGTTGTTTTACAGACTGGAGGCCTGTGACCAGTGGAGTGCCACAAGGATCGGTGCTGGGCCCTCTACATTTTGTCATTTACATAAATGATTTGGATGCAAGCATAAGAGGTACAGTTAGTAAGTTTGCAGATGACACCAAAATTGGAGGTGCAGTGGACAGCGAAGAGGGTTACCTCAGATTACAACAGAATCTGGACCAGATGGGCCAATGGGCTGAGAAGTGGCAGATGGAGTTTAATTTAGATAAATGCGAGGTGCTGCATTTTGGGAAAGCAAATCTTAGCAGGACTTATACACGTAATGGTAAGGTCCTAGGGAGTGTTGCTGAACAGAGACTTTGGAGTGCAGGTTCATAGCTCCTTGAAAGTGGAGTCGCAGGTAGGTAGAATAGTGAAGGCGGCGTTTGGTATGTTTTCCTTTATTGGTCAGAGTATTGAGTACAGGAGTTGGGAGGTCACGTTGAGACTGTACAGGACATTTGTTAGGCTACTGTTGGAATATTGTGTGCAATTCTGGTCTCCTTCCTATTAGATTGGTGTTGAGAAACTTGAAAGGGTTCAGAAAAGATTTACAAGGATGTTGCCAGGGTTGGAGGATCTGAGGTACAGGGAGAGGCTGAACAGGCTGGGGCTGTTTTCCCTGGAGCATCAGAGGCTGAAGGGTGACCTTACAGAGGTTTACAAAATTATGAGGGGCATGGATAGGATAAATAGACAAAGTCTTTTCCCTGGGGTCAGGGAGACCAGAACTAGCTGGCATAGGTTTAGGGCGAGAGGGGAAAGATATAAAAGGGAACTAAGGGGCAACTTATTCACGCAGAGGGTGGCGTGTGTATGGAATGACCTGCCAGAGGAAGTGATGGAGATTGGTGCAATTGCAACATTTAAAGGGCATTTGGATGGGTATATGAATAGGAAGGGTTTAGAGGGCCAAGTGCTGGCAGGTGGAACTAGATTGGGTTGGCATATCTGGTTGGCATGGACAGGTTGGATCGAAGGGTCTGTTTTCATGCTGTTCATCTCTATGACTCTAAACCTATGCCCTCTGTTCTTAGACATAGTTAAAAATCACAAAACACCACGTTATAGTCCAGCAGGTTTATTTAGAGTAGATTAGATTAGATTAGATTAGATTACATTACAGTGTGGGAACAGGCCTTCGACCCAACAAGTCCACACCGACCCGCCAAAGCGCAACCCACCCATACTCCTACATTTACCCCTTACCTAAACACTATGGGCAATTTAGCATGGCCAATTCACCTGACCTGCACATCTTCGGACCGTGGGAGGAAACCGGAGCACCCGGAGGAAACCCATGCAGACACGGGGAGAACATGCAAACTCCACACAGTCAGTCGCCTGAGGCGGGAATTGAACCCGGGAGCACTAGTTTTAGGAGCGCCGCCCCTTTATCAGGTGGTTGTGGAATATAAGATCATAAGACACAGAATTTATAGCAAAACTTTACAGTATGATGTAACTGAAATTATATATTTGCTATAAATTGTGTCCTACGATCTTATATTCCACAACCATCTGATGAAGGAGCAGTGGTCCGAAAGCTAGTACTTCCAAATAAACCTATTGGACTATAACCTGGTGTTGTGTGATTTTGAACTTTGTACACCCCAGCCCAACACCCACACCTCCAACTAGTTCTTAGAAATGTTCGCCTTTGGGAAGAGATTCTCACAATCTCCGCTGTCTACGCCTCTCATAACTGTGCACACCATAACTCGGTCCCCAACACATACCCCTTCTCTACAAGAAAACAAATCCAGCCTATCCAGTCTCTCCTCCTTACTGAGACTTTTCATTCCATACAACATTTTTGTGAATCCTTTCTGCACTGTCTCTGGTGCAATCAGGACCTTCCGACAGTATGGTGACCAGAATTGCACACAATATTCCATCTGTGGCCTAACCAATGTTTTATAAAGTTGTAACAAGACTTCCCCATCTCCTATATTCTCCAACTATTCCATACACTAGTTTTACCAGTCCATCTGTGTGGACACCTTCAGGGATCAACACATAGATCAAGGTCCCTTTATTCATCAGCACTCCTAAGGGACCTACCATTCATTGTGTGTAAGTTTACTCCCTTTATCTAAGCAAAGATGCTCTGCCTGTCGATGCAATCCAGTGAAGGTATACCAGACTCATTCCGACAATGCCAGGACTGATGTATGATGAGAGTCTGGCTCAGTTAGGACTATATTCATTAAAGCTTAGAAGAATGAGGGAGTAATCTCATGGAAACCAATATAATTTCAACAGGACTAGACAAGGCAAATACAGGAAAGATGTTCACAATGACCACTGAGTCTAGAACTGGGGACATAGTTTAAGAGCACAGAGTAGACCATTTAGTACTGAGACGAGGACAAGTTTCTTTCCCCAAGAATGGTGTCCCTGTGGAATCTCTGCCACAGGAAGTGGTTGAGGCCAAAACATGGAATGTTTTCACGAATGAGTTAGATATAAAGGGTATGGGAGAAAGCAGGGGCAGGATATGGAGTTGGATGATTGGCCATGATCATATTAAATGGCAGAGCAGGCTAAAAGGGCCAATGGTCTACTCATATTCCTATTTTCCTATGTCTACATGAGGTTGTAGACTAAATCCCCATTAACCAGTACCAAAGCATCCGGAATTCTCATGCAACCAGCAAGATGCCTCTTTACCACATATGGAAGTTCTCCCACAATGCAGTAGTCTGAGATTCAAATGGGATATCAGAATTGTAACCTCCTGAAGAATTTAACAAGTGATTGTGACTGACATATCAGGGCTAGAATAGGTGTTCTCACTACTGGAAACTATTGTTTTGGCCATTCTCATTCTCGCCATCAAAATCTCATTGATGGTTTTTAAGAATGGTCCTGACCACCCATTTTTAAAATTGACCTTTACTTTCTGACAGCAAGAAGTCGAGTTTCTTTTATTCTCTCATTGGACTTGGTTGTCACTGGCTGGCCAGTACTTTTTTCCCATCCCCATTTGCCCCTTGAGAAGGTGGTGGTTAGCTGCATTCTTGAACCACTGCAGTACTTGTGCATAGATAGACCCACAATGTTGTAAGCGAAAGAATTCCAGGATTTTGACCCAGCAACACTGAAAGAACAGCAATATATTTCCAACTCATAATGGTGAGTGGCTTGGAGGGGATCTTGCAGACGTTGGTGTTCCCATTTATCTGGTGTCTTTGTCCTTCAAATGGAAATGGTCGTGGATTTGGAAGATGCTGTCTAAGGATCTTTGATGAATTTCTGCAGTGATTCTTGAGATGGTTTTGAACATTGGTGGACTGAGTGCACGTGTGTCAATTTAGTGCCAATGAAAGGAACTGCTTTGTCCTGGATGATATCAAGCTTCTTGAATGCTGCTGGAGCTGCACTCATCCAGCTAAGTAGGAAGCATTCCATCACACTCCTTAATTGTGCCTTGTAGATTGTGGACAGGGCTGAAAATGTGTTGCTGGAAAAGCACAGCAGGTCAGGCAGCATCCAAGGAACAGGAGAATCGACGTTGTGGGCATAAGCCCTTCTTCACCTCTGATCTCCAGCATCTGCAGTCTTTACTTTCTCCTCGAAGATTGTGGACAGGCTTTGGGTTATCAAGGGGTGTTACTCGCAACAATATTCTTAGTCTCCGATCTGATCTTGTAGCCACCGTGTTTATGTATCAAGTCCAGTTGTGTTTCAGGAGAATTGTAACCTCCAGGTTGTTGATAGTGGGGGATTCAATGATGGTAGCATCATTTAATGTCAAGGGGCATTGGTTAGATTGTGTCTTATCACAGATAGTCTTTGCTTGGCGTTTGTGTCAGGTAAATGTTACTTGCCAATCAAGCCTGAATATTGTCCAGACCATGTTTCATTTGAGCTGAAAAGTGTGTTGCTGGAAAAGCGCAGCAGGTCAGGCAGCATCCAAGGAGAAGGAGAAGGAGAATCAACGTTTCAGGCATAAGAAGGGCTTATGCCTGAAACGTCGATTCTCCTGCTCCTTGAATGCTGCCTGACCTGCTGCGCTTTTCCAGAAACACATTTTTCAGCTCTGATCTCCAGCATGTGCAGTCCTCACTTTCTCCATGTTTCATTTGAACCTGGATTGTTTCAATGTGAACCATGTGTGGCGCTGAACACTATGTAGTCATTGGTAAATATGCCCACTTATGATGGAGGGAAAGTCATTGGTGAAGCAACTGAAGATAGTTGGGCTAAAGAAACTACCCTGAGGCATTCATACAGAGATGCCCTAGAGCTGAGATGACTGATCTCCAACAAACGCAAGCATCTTCCTATGTACCAGGTAAGACTCTGAAATAACTCCACAGAGGCCAGTATGTCAGCCTCAAGTCTCCATTTATCTACACGTGAAGAGTCCTTGACACTGCTCCAGCTCCCTCAAAGCCAGATCTCAAAGTGATCAGTACCTCTGACGCTCCTGTTTATTTTTTTAGAGCCAACTCTCAAAGTGAACTGAACCTCTGATACTCCTGTTTATTTTTTAAATAACCTCTGACGCTCCTGTTTATATCTATCCACAAGGGCTCTTTGATTGGACCAAATTAACAGCCTCAATCAGGGAACTCATTCTCTGAGAGGTCTACCTGGCTGACCTCATTACTATCACATCCATCTTCCTTTGGTAGCTCCTCCTGAAGCATTTTAGCACAAGGTCAAATTCCTTCAACTATGCCTCTGATTCAGGCAGTGTGTAACACCCAGTTTTTCACCTCTTGTGCCAGGAGTGCCCATCAGGCAGCAAAGGGATCCAGGCAGCGAAATCTACCGTGTCCATCCCAGATTCCAAGGCATCTTTAATGCTTGACAGAGAAACAGAACCCACTGGTCCCAGAAGTCAGAAAGAACAGTTGAGGAGCTGGGTACATTTTGCTAGACACAATAGTCAGCTAAGCTCCTGCACTGTTTACGAGATTAGAGCTTTCATATCGTCCTCTTGCTTGTTCAGGACCATTGCACTATCCAAAAGTTTATTTGCTATCGAACTTGACGTTGCGTTGACCATGCCTCTTAGCCATGGAAGGCCACTCCAATTGACCCTACACAAAACTTTGTCTCCTAAAGTAAACAGTAGAGTCTTGTGTCTAACACTGATATTCCTGATGTCTTTTTACTCTCCCTCCCTCCCAGCTCAGAGAAATCAGATTTCACCTGGTGCGGGGTCTTTTCCCATTAGCAACTCTGCTAAAGCTGACCCTAAAGCATGAGGAGTAGTTCTGTAATCAGGTCGGAACCAGAACAGTTTGCTATCGAGTGAAGCTGTAGGCTGTTTTTGTAAGCCTGCCTTCAAGGTTTGGACTGTTCTTTCTGCCAGACAATTGGATGATGGATAGTATGGAGTTGACCATATATGATGAATATCACTCAATTTCAGGAGATGTTCCAATTCCCTACTGCTAAACGATGACCTATTATCTGTGACCACTACATCCAGGAATCCGTGTATTGCAAACAAGGCAGGCAGTTTTTCTATGTCCAGTGTTTGAAGAATTAACGCAATGTATATCCAGCCACTTTGAGAGGGCATCCGCAATGGCTAAGAACATTGGGCCCATGAAAGGATCTGCACAGTCAATATTTAACTGAGTCCAGGGTATACATAGCTATTTCCATAAATGTGGAAGAGTTGGTGGTGGCAACTTGTGTCCTTGTTAGCATTCTGAGCACTGCCCTACCAAAGTGGTCATGTCATCCAGGTCAATCCAGGTCATCAATCATAACTTTTCACCAACACCTTCATTTTGGAAATCCCTGGATGACTGTGATGGACTTCAGCCAGTATCTGGCAATGACTTTTGCTTGGGACAATCACTCTTACTCCCCATAATAATATGCCATTCTCTACTATGATCTGGTCACTCTGAGTCCAAAAAGGTTTCAATTCTGGTTGGGATCACACTTTGGTTTTACGCAACACCAGCTGTTTCGGTTTTGCCAGGACTGAATATATCTGCAAAGTCTGACATTGTTAGCTGTGACAGGACATGTGTCCAGAAAATTTAAGATCATTATGCTCACTTCCAGAGCCAATCATTTAATTTGGCCTGAAGCTATGGGTGGCATTGTAAATCTAGCAGAGCTTTGTGGTCTATTACAATTACAAAATTGCACCTGCAAAAGGTATTGGTGGAACCTCCCGACTCCAAATATGGCCCCCAAGTCTTCATTCCCTACCTGGGCATATTTACTCTCTGCATTAGTCAAAGTCCTGCATGCACACGCTATTAGGGAGGGTATCCATTTCCATTGGAATACCCTACAACTTATATGCTCCACTTGGCCCATTTTCCAATGTTAAAGCCAGCTGTAGCACCTGTTTAAAGTTAAGTTGGTCTTCAACTAGCAGGGGTTTCTGCATGGTTACATCATTAATCCACATATAAAATGGTCTCTCAGCATCTCATTAAATGTTAAATCAAAGTCATGTGCCTTTGCCAGTCATCTTAACATAGATAAAAATCTTGAATTGCCAAGCAAAGTTGATAACATCTCAGAATTAGAGGTGGTTTGGGGTCATAATATTCCTTAACTAAGTCCGTCAACTCTTGAAAGGTTTTAGAATCTGGTGCTTCAGGGGAAGTTAGGTTCCCAATAACCAAAAAAGCCACGGGACCACATGCTATCAGGAGAATTCCTCATTCTGCCCCAAATGTCATTTCCCCAGAAAATATAATGCAATTTTTCCACATACTGGCCCCAGACTTCAATAACAGGATTGAAGAGTCAAGCTTCCCAAATAATGGCATGATGCCAGAAATGCTTACCCCAACTCAAAGATAGCCATTGCGAACAAATTTCTTCAGGATCATGCTTTCCTCTCACTGCCACTGAAATAACTCCAGATAGGCTGTTATCCATTCACCAAGTCATCCTTTATTTACAAATGGAGAGCCCTTGACATTAATCAGCTTCCTTAACACCACCTCACAGAGTGAGCAGAACCTCTGACACCCCTGTTTATATCTGACATCCAAGGTTCCCTGTTTGGACTAGATTAACAGCCCCAATGAGGGACCCCATATTCTGAGGTCTGACCTCATTACAACAACAACGCCTAACAGCAGAGGGTTCCCTCTGATTCCCATTGACTCCAGTTTTGCTAGGGATCCTTGTTGGCACATTTGGTCAAATGCAGCCTTGATGTCAAGAGTTGTCACTCTCACCTCACCTCTGGAAATTAGCACGTTCATCCATGTTCAGACTAAGGCTGTAATGAGTTCAGGAGCTGAGTGGCCAAGGTGAAACCCAAACTGGGTGACAGTGAGCTGGTTATTGCTGAGCAAGTGCTGTTTGATAGCACATTTGATGATACCTTCCATCACTTTACTAATGGTCATGAGTAGACAGATGGGGCAGTAATTGGACAGACTGGATTTATCCCGCTGTTTGTGTCCAGCTTGGAATGGGTATGCAGTAAGTTCTGAAGTAAAAGTCTTCAGTACTGTTGACAGAATTTTGTCAAACTCCTTAGCCTCTACAGTATCCAATGCCTCCAACCATTTCTTGACATCATGTGGAGTGAATTGAATTGGCTGAAGAACATACACACCTGTGATTCTGGGGACTTTTGGAGAAGGTTGAGATGGATCATCCACTCAGTTCTTCTGGCTGATGACTATTGCAAGTGCTTCAGTCTCATCTTTTCCACTGATATGTTGGACTCTTCCAACATTGAGAATGGGGTTATTGATAGAGCTTCCTTCTATTTAATTTGCTATACGATTCACAACTGGACATGGCATATTTGCAGAGCTTAGATCTGATCCATTAGTAATGAGATCACTTCATTCTATGACTTGAGTTCTCCCAGCTACCACTCACATTCAAACACACACGTGTGTCATTGCTGGAAATTGCAGCATTTCATGGTCGCTTCAGAAGGTGGTTAAGAGTCAACCACATGCTTCTGAAGTCACATCTGAAGTCTTATCTGGTCCAAACCAGATAAGGACAGAAGATTTTCTTCTCTAATGGAAATTTGTGAACCAAATGGGTTTTCAAGGAAATGAATGATAGTTTTGTGATCACCAAGAAAAGAAACCCTAGGTATCATTCCAGTAAATCTCCTCTAGACGCTCTCCATGGTCTTGATAATTTTTCTTGAAATATGGCATGAACACAATACGCCACTTAACTAGAGTTTTATAAAAGATTTAAAACCTCAGCCGACAAATCACAGAGAGCTTTGGAGAATCTAGGAGCAGGAGTAGGCCATTCAGACCCCGGAGCTTCTTCCGCCATTCAAAGAGATCATGGCTGATCTGTGGCCTAATTCCATTTACCTGCCTTTGGCATGTATTGCCAAATACTTTTGCTTAACAAAAATACATCTATCTCAGGTTTAAAATTAACAACTGACCCAGCTTTCACTGCTATTTGTAGAAGAGAGTTCCAAATCTGTGCCATCCTTTGTATGTTGAAGTGCTTCCAAACATCTCTCCTGAATGATCTTGCCCTCATGCTCAGACCATGTTTCCTAGTTCTAGAATTCCCAACCAGTGGAAATTGTTTATCATTATCTAATCTGATTTTTCCTGTTAATATCTTGAAGATTTCAATCAGATCACCTCTCAATCTTCTAAATTCCAGAGAAAATAGGCCTCATTTGAATAATGTCTCCTCATAACTTAACCCCCGAAGTTCAGGTATCTATCTTGTAAACCTATGCTGTATTCCCTTCAAAGCCAATATAACCTTCCAGACCTGCACACAGAACTGCAAGTAGGCTCTAACCAGGATTTTGTATAACTGCACCATTAAGATGATAACTGAAATCATGCCTGGAATACAGTGCATAGTTTTGGTCTCAATATTTAAGAAAGGATATCCTTGCATTGGAGGTGGTTTCCTAGCACACAGGGAATCTTCACTGGACTAGCCCCTGGGATCGGGGATGGCCCCTCATGAGAGGCTGAGTAAATTTGGTCAGTATTCTCTAGAGTTTAGAAGAATGAGGTCGTCTCATTAAATTATACAGCATTCTGAAGGCGATTAAAGAAAAATTGTTTCCCTCTGACCAGGAAAGCTCAAACATGGGGGCACAGACACAAGATAAGGGGTCAAAACTTTCAGACTCAGATGAGCAGAAATTTCTTCACTCAGAAACCAAGAAAATGAAGGGTTCATTGTGAATTTATGTAAGGTTGCGATAGACAGATTTTTGATCTCTTGAAATCAAAGAATATGGGAGTAGTTGGAGAGGAGATGCAATTTGAGTTATGAACATAACAAATAGAAGCAAGAGTTGACCATTCCACCCTCAAGCCTGCTGTGTCATTCAATATGGCCACAGCTTCAACAAAGCCATTAACTTGTTAAATGGTGGAGCCATTTTAAGGGGCTGAATGGCCTACTCCTGCTGCCATTTTTAAAGCTGTTATGTCATTTCTAGGCTGGACCTCCACGCACTCTGTGGAGTAATCCCACACTCCACTAGTAGAACCTAGTACATTTTTGTTTGTGTCACTGAATGGCTGGGGAGGTCCAGACAATGGGCTCAAGCCTTGGACACAGGCCTCCAGATCAAGACTTAGAGATAAAGAGTAGGACAATGGTCCAGTAGGACATGATTTGCATGGCATGCACTGCATTGATCATGACCCAGTTTCAAGAAGCATGTAGGTCCGGCTCCTATTCCAGTAGTGAGGACACCTTTTACCTCAAACCTTCTCCTGACTTTTATAAGAAAATGCAAACTTCTCACCAGACACTGCACCAGGTCATCGTCTTTGGAGGGGTGCCACACCAAATGCAGCAAGGCTTACAAGGACAGGCTCCCCCAGCTGAAAGAGTTAAGTGCTGATTTAATTGAGATATTTATGATTATTAATTAACGTTGTCAATTGAATGGAGACATGGACTTGTGTGCTGCTGTGGCGGTGTCTGGGCAAGCTGGTCTGGGTTCAAGACCCAGCTGCACTACAGCCATGTTGCAAATTTCCTGAACAGGTTGATTAAAAAAGTATTCCATGAGCCTACCTCCACCTGTCTCGGGAAGAGAGTCCACAAACTCATTACCACCAGAGATGAAAACGCGATCTCCCTACATGTGAACCAAGAGACTCACGTCCAACTCGCACCTTCTTCAGAGCTGGGTCATGACATCACTGAACAGGCTGTTTGATTTGCTGGTTGCTGGGGGAGGCAGTTAACTGTTATGGACCTAAGGCAGGTTGCAATAATTGCTATGATATAATTCAAAAACAGGAGCAAAGATGATTGCATCACCTCCTCCTGCTCCTATGCTGAGTCTGTAAATGTGAGATATAAAAGGGCAGAGGGCACTAATTTTTCTTGACCTTAACAATAAAGGAGAAAGTGAGGTCTGCAGATGCTGGAGATCAGAGTCAAACAGTGTGGTGCTGGAAAAGCTTAGCCAGTCAAGCAGCATCCGAGGAGGAGAGTTGACGTTTCAGGCATAATTCATTCCTGATGAAAGGCTTATGCCGGAAACATCAATTCTCTTGCTCCTTGGATGCTGTCTGACCAGCTGCGTTTTTCCAGCACCACACTCTTGGACTCTTAACAATAAAGGGAGGTGGTAGCGCAGGGCATTGTCACTGGACCAATAATCCAGAACCCCAAACCAAATTTCTGGGGATGTGGGTTCAAATACCACCAAGGCAGATGGAGCAATTGGAATTTGATAAAATATCAGGAATTTAAAACCAGTCTAATAAATTACCACGAATCCATTGCTAATTGTCATAAAAGGGAAAGAAATCTGCCATCCTTATCTTGTCTGGCCTCCAAGTGATTCCAAACCCACAGTAATATGGTTGACTCTGGACTGCCCTCTGAAATAGCCTTAGGAAGTGACTCAGGTCATGACAATTAGGAAAATTGATATTTCAAGCAAAATGGCTTCAGCAGGACCCTTTTGCCTAAAACGTCAATTTTCCTGCTCCTCAAATGCTGCCTGACCTGCTGTGCTTTTCCAGCACCACACCCTTGACTCCAATCTCCAGCATCTTCAGTACTCACTTTCACTTCACGGCAATTAGGAACGAGTAATAAATGCTGGCTTTGCCAGCAATGCCCACATCCCATGAATAAATAAAGAAAATAAAACTCATTCTGGCTTCAGGTGTCTTACGTTTCACACGAAGCTGCGATGACGATTTGGAGTCACTGATAACGAAGGTGATGACACCAGAATCTTCCACTGTGACATTAACAAAGACCAGAATGTGGGTTTTCCCAAAGGACTTGATTATTGTTTTATGGGATTCAGTCAGCAGCTCCCCATCCTTGTACCAGGACACCTCCACATTCTCCTCATCCAGGTCCACACAGAAGGCTGCATTCTCTCCCTCCACTACATCCAGTTTCCGTGGTAATCGCTTCACGATTTTACCTTCAGAGGGTTGGGGAAAGAATGAATAATTTCAGCAATTCAAATCAAAACTTGACTCCAACAATTTTACTATCAATTACTTTATTTGCGACTGAATAAACACTCTCTCAATACTGACCTTCTAATAGTGTAGCAGTCCCTCAGCACTGACCCTCTGATTAGATTAGATTAGATTCCCTACAGTGTGGAAACAGGCCCTTCCGCCCAACTAGTCCACACCGACCCTCCGAAGAGTAACCCTGCCAGACCCATTTCCCTCTGACTAATGCACCTAACAGTCTGGGCAATTTAGTGTGGCCAAATCACCTGACCTGCACATCTTTATGACTGTGGGAGGAAACTGGAGCATCCCCAGAGGAAACCCACGCAAACAGGGGGAGAATGTGCAAACTCCACACAGACAGTCACCAGAGGTTGGAATCAAATCTGGGACCTGTGAGGCAGCAGTGCTAACCACTAAGCCACCATGCCATCCTAATAAGGACGTACAGCACTCCCTCAGCACTGACCCTCCAACATGCTGCACCCCTTCAGTATGGATGCTCTGACATTGTGGCACTCCCTCAGTACTTACCCTCCAATAATGCAGCACCTCCTCAGCACTGACCCTCTGACAGGTGTTTGTGTTGCAGTCTCTGGAATGCAATTCAAACCCATGACCTTCTGACTCAGATGAGAGACATTGACTCAATGACTTTAGCTGATCTAAAATAGAGCTGACATGGTTATTCACGACGCTGTGAGATGGGCAATGTTGGCTCTGCTTTTGGACTCTTTAAAAGAAAAGTGAGTATTTGCAAGGGGCCAATGACCATTGCCAATCCTGACTGTGGGGGATACTGTCTGTGTTCCAGACAGCGGTTGGAAAAATAAGTGGTGATTCAGTAAGTGGGGACTAATACCCCAGCATCGGCCACTGTCCATTCCATCAACACGTATACCTGGGGTGTGGCTGCACTCACTCCAAGGGTTCTAAGCCAATTACCTTTTACTGCCACCTCAGCAATGCTCCTGCCACCATCTTTCATCTCACAGAGGTAAACTCCATCGTCATCCATGGTTACATCCTTAATGGTAAGGCGATGTACTGCCCCTTGCTGCTCGATTATGTACTTGGCACTAGAGTGTAACTTGCGGTCTTCAAGATACCAGATAGCTGGGATCGAGTCTCCCGGGACCTCACATTCCAAGATCGCCTGCTCCCTCTCGTTCACCTCGACATCCTGCAACTGGTTCTTAAATTTGATGAGAGGTTCTGGGGAGGAGACATGAAATGAATAACTAACCAGGTCTCTGTTGCAACTTATATTTTTTACACAAAATAACAAGCACTTCATAAGCAACAACTACCAAGGCCAGCAGTTATTGTCCATCCCTAGTTTCCACTGAGAATGAGCTGAACAGCTTTTGGGAACAACTGCAATCCATGTGCTGTAGTAGACTGACAATATTGACAGGGAGTGAGATCCAGGATTTTGAACCAGTGACATTGAGGGAATGGCAATGTATTCCCAAGTCAGGAGGAGAGTGGCTTGGAGGGGAACTTGCAGGTGGCAGTGTTCCCATGTAAATGCTGTGCTTACCTCTACAGATAGAAGTAGTCATCAGTTTGGAAGATACCAGTTAAGGAGTTTTTGTGAAGTGGAGGGGTGAGATGAAAAAGAAAGTGCAAACTTAAATTAGAGCTACTCTGCTCAGACATAACACAGAAACAAAAAGTAGGAACGGGAGAAGGTTATTTGGCTCGTGAACCTGTTCCATTATTGCGATTTTTGAGAAGATTTGTAGCTCAGGTTGAGATTCAGGTTGTAAGTTTGCTCGCTGAGCTGAAGGTTTATTATCAGACGTTTTGTCACCATACTAGGTAACATCATCAGTGAGCCTCCAGTAAAGTGCTAGTGTTATGTCCCGCTTTCTATTTGTGTGTCTTGGTCTGTTATGGTGGGTGACATCATTTCCGGTTCTTTTTCTCAGAGGTTGATAAAAGGGGTCCAAATCAATGTGTTTACTGATAGAGTTCCAGTTTGAAAGCCAGGCCTTCAGGAATTTCCCTGAATGTCTCTGTTTAGCCTGTTTTAGGATGGATATGTTGTCCCAGTTGAAGTGGTGTCCTTCTTCATCTGTATGTAAGGGTAGCGATAGTGAGTCATGTCTTTTGGTGGCTAATTGGTGTTCATGTATCCTGGTGGCTAGTTTTCTGCCTGTCTATCTGATAATAGTGTCTGTTATAATCCTTGCATGGTATTTTGTAAATCAAATTTGCTTTGCTGGGTGTTTGTATGGGGTCCTTTAGGTTCATCAGCCACTGTTTAAGTGTGTTGGTAGATTTATGGGCTACCACGATGCCAGGGGGG
Source organism: Chiloscyllium punctatum (assembly GCF_047496795.1). Lineage (NCBI taxonomy): Eukaryota > Metazoa > Chordata > Chondrichthyes > Orectolobiformes > Hemiscylliidae > Chiloscyllium > Chiloscyllium punctatum. The sequence goes on along the minus strand of NC_092748.1, from coordinate 115,789,548 downwards.
TTGAAGTAGTCTTTATTAGTTCTTTTGTGTGAGATTGTCCATTATTTCCTGTAGGGATACTTTGTTTTTTTCAATAAACACAGTCTACCGATTCCTAAACAACAAACCCAAACAAGCAGATACTCTAGCCACAATACCATACGTCAAAGATATCTCTGAAATGAGCACCAGGCTACTCTGACCCCTGGGCATCATGGTAGCTCACAGACCTACCTACACACTTAAACAGCGCTGATGAACCTAAAGGGCTCCATACAAACAACTAACAAAATTAATGTCATTTACAAAATACCATGCAAGGACTGTAACAAACACTACATCGGACAGACATGCAGAAAACTAACCACCAGGATACACGAACACCAACTTGCCACCAAAAGACATGACCCTCTATCATGAGTATCCTTACATACAGACGAAGAAAGACACCACTTTGACTGGGGCAATTCATCCATCCTAGGACAGGCAAAACAGAGACACGCACAGGAATTCCTGGAGACCCAGCATTTACCAACCTCTGAGAAAAAGATTCAGAAATGATATCACCCACCTTAAGAGACCAAGACATATAAATAGAAAGCGGGACACTGCTCACTGATAATGTTACCTAGCATGGTGATGAAACGTCAGAAAACAAACCTTACTCAACGAGCAAACTTACAACTTACTCCATCATTCAATACGATCATGGCTAAACGTCTTACTCAGTATCCTGTTCACACTTTCTCCCTATTTCCTTCAGCCTCTTTAAACCTAAGAACTATATGCTTTATGAAAACATTAAACATTTTTTCCTCAACCACTTTTTGTGGCAGAGAATTACACAGGCTCACCACTCTCTGGATGAAAGCATCTCTCATCTCAGTCCGAGATGTTCAGCACCATTCTTAGGTACTGAAGCAGTTCAAATGCAGCAAAGCCTAGACAATGTCCAGTCCTGGGCTGATAAGTATCAAGTAGTCTTATACAAGTGCCCGACATTCAATTGCATTATGATTATTGAATCCTGACTAAAAACAGTCTGGAGATTGCCATTGACTCTTGGGTTGAAAAATGTGTTGCTGGAAAAGCGCAGCAGGTCAGGCAGCATTCAAGGAGCAGGAGAATCGACATTTCAGGCATAAGCCCTTCTCCAGCATCTGCAGTCCTCACTTTCTCCTAATTGACTCTTGGGTGGCACAGTGGCATAGTGGTTAGCACTACTGCCTTGGGTCGCTGTGTTGGTTTCTGTTGGGCGCTCTGGCTTTCTCCCACTGTCTAAACATGTGTAGACTCAGTGGATTAGCCATCATATATGTGAGGTTATGGGGATATAATGGGGGTTGTGTCTGATGGGATGCTTTTTGGAGAGTCAGTGCAGATTCAATGGTTGAATGGCCTCTATCTGCACTGTAAGATTCTACAAAACTGTGGTTGTATAGAGTCATAGAGATGTACAGCACGGAAACAGACCCTTCGGTCCAACCCATCCACGCCGACCAGATATCCCAACCCAATCTAGTCCCACCTGCCAGCACCCGGCCCATATCCCTCCAAACCCCTCCCACTCATATACCCACCCAAATGCCTTTTAAATGTTGCCTCCACCACATCCTCTGGCAGATCATTCCATATAGATCACATCTACTGCTCTGCCCTCCTCAATCTTCTTTGTTACTTCTTCAAAAAACTCAATCAAGTTTATGAGACATGATTTCCCACGCACAAAGCCATGTTGACTATCTCGAATCAGTCCTTGCCTTTCCAAGTACATGTACATCCTGTCCCTCAGGATTCCCTCCAACAACTTGCCCACCACTGAGGTCAGGCTCACCGGTCTATTGTTCCTTGGCTTGTCTTTACCGCCCTTCTTAAACAGTGGCACCACGTTTGCCAACCTCCAGTCTTCCGGCACCTCACCTGTGACTATCGATGATACAAATATCTCAGCAAGAGGCCCATCTATACTCCTAGGACTGCAAGGATTCAAGAAGGCAGCTCATCAGCACCTTCTTAATTAGGGATGGGCAGAAAATAAAAACATACAATATATAAAAATATATAAAAACAGCAGGCCTGAGGGGATGGATTCAATAAGATCTATTGTGCTATCCCACATTCTATCCCAAAAGCCTTTAATCTCATGCTAACAAGACTATATAAACAAATGAAAGAACTGAGATGCCAGAAATCAGGCCCACAAACAGGAATTGCTGGGGGAAAGATACTCAGCAGGTTTGGCAGCATTCATGGACAGAAAGCAGAATTAACTTTTCAATCAAGTGATCTTCTTCAGAACTCTACCTACCTCTGTTTCAAAAATGTTCAATGAACATTCTTCCATTGCCTTCTGTGGCAAATAGATTCAAAAATGGACAGTCCTCTGAGATAAAAGAACTTCTCCTCATCTCTATCCTGAAAAGGTGATGCCTGATTTTAAAACCGTATCCCCTGGTTTTCAACCCCTCCACAAGAAAAGACATTCTTGCACTGCAGAATGGCAACTTTGTACATTTTTCACCGTACTCCTATATTGCTGTACTCAAGTACACGTGACAATAAAATCTAAATCTACATCTAAATCTACCTTTGTCAAGACCATTCAGGATCTTATACATCTCAAACAGGTCACCCCTCATTCTTCTAAATCTCTGTAAACAAGCCCAATCTGGCCAAATTTTCATCTTAAGACAAGCTGCTCATCCAGGTATCATTCCAGTAGGCCTCCTCTGAGCCACCTCAAATGCATGTAAATCCATGCTTAAATTAGGAGGCCAAAACTGTGCATAGTATTTGAGATGTGGTTTCAGACATATATCAGAAGTACACTATGTTCAATTGTAATAATATAGCATCCTACTGCGCTATACTAACTTTTTGTCACTCGCATTAGAACACCTGGATCCCTCAGAAGCACAGAATTCTGCAGTCATTCTTTGTTTAAGTAACTTTTTTTTATTTTTCATGCCAAAGTAAACAACTTTACATTTTCCCACATTATACTCCATCTGCCAGATTTTTGCCCAATCATTCAAACTATATATCCATCTGCAAATTCCAAACGTCTCCTTCACAACGTACTTTCCTACCTGCCCTGGTATCCTCTGCAACTTGACTTTGTTCCCCGTATTAAGTTAAGTGATGTGAATTATAAACGTTGGGACCCAGCACAGACCCTGTGGGATCCCACTCATCAAAACCCCATTCACGCACAGTCTTTTTTTTCCACACAGCCAGTCCTCCAACCATGTTACTATAATATGTCCTATACTGTGAGCTTTTATTTTCTGCAATAAACTTTGATGTGGCACATTATCAAATTACTTCTGAAAATCTAAGTATAGTACACCTACAAGGCATCCTCCATCTACAGCACCTCTTTCAAAGATCCTTTTGAAGATCCCCTTTCAAAATGTTGCCCTAGTTAGTGACATGATCAATTTCTTTAAAAAAGTGAAGACTTCATATAGTCTTAAGATAGAGGTTTCTGGGGTTTGTTTTACTCCTGTCACGCTTTTTGACATCCAGCACAGACCCTGTGGAATCCCACTCATCACATCCTGCCAAAGACCCACTGACACATAGTCTCAGTTTTCTACCAACCAGATAGTCTTTCAACCATGTGAACAAAATACCCCCTACATTGTGAGCTTTTATTTTCCATAATAGCTTTTATTGAAGCTCCTTATCAAATGACCTTCTGGAAATCTAAAAGCACCACGTCTGTAGGGCATCCTCTATTCACTGCACAAGTTATTCCTTCAAAACGTTGGTCTGGCTAGTGGCGCATATTAAAGGATTATGTTTACTTGTGTAGACTCCATTTCGGCATAAAATAGAGATTGGTGTTTTGTTTTCCCACTCCCCCTCCTGTCATGTTTATTGAGAGAAGTTTCCAGGTCTTACCTTTGACGTTGAGCAGCACTGAGCTGAGGGTCTGACCAGCTGCATTGGAGGCAGCACAAGCGTACAGGCCATTATCCTGCTGCTTGCAGTACAGCACCTTGAGGATGAAGTAGCCCTCCCTGTCCTCGTAGAGGAGGTGACGCCTACCAGGGGCGACCAGCCTACCGTCCTTTCTCCAGAAAATCTCGGGCTTGGGCTTCCCGGTGACATAGCACCGGAACTTCGCGTGCTTGCCCTCTGTCACGGAGAAGACTTTGACTTTGCAGGCCCTCGGTGGGTCTTCAGTGGCGTGGCTCTGGCGGGCGACGCCGGAGGCTGACTGCGGCTCACGGTGAGGGAGGCGGTGCCTTTTCCCGCGCCGCGCCTCGCGCCGGATCCGTTGGGCGCCCGAGCCCTCGCTGAGCCCAAGGCCGTTGCTGGCGGTTGTGGGCGGGGCTGGCTCGTGGGGGGTGTCGCCTGGCTCCACGAGGAGGACGGCCGCCGACATGGCCTCGCCGAGCGGGTTGCGCGCCTTGCAGAGGTAGACCCCCGCGTCGGGCATGCGGGCGCTGAAGATCTTCAGGTGGTGCCAGCCTTCGCCGTCGCAGCCTTCGCTGAAGTGCCCGCTCTCGAAGATCTCGGTCAGCTTCTTGCCGTCCTTCTCCCAGGTCACCGCCGGCATCGGGGAGCCGGCCAGCCGCCCGGTGAAGACCACGTCGTGGCCGCGGACCACCCTGGCCGAGGTGGGCTTGACCACGAAGGCCGGCCGGTCCTCCGGGTCCCCGTCGCACTCCTCCACCTTGAGGGTGGCGGCCGCGTAGGTCTCCCCCACGCTGTTCTTGGCCTTGCAGATGTACTGCCCACTGTCCTCCACCCTCGCCCGCGACACCACCAGGTTGTAGACATTGCCGTCCTCCAGGAACCGGTAGCGACCGTGAGGTGAGATCTGAGTCTTGTCCCTCTCCCAGATCACAGTTGGACGAGGGTCCCCAGCGATTTGACACTTGAGAACGGCGTCTGCCCCATTGGGCACCGTGAACGTCCTGGGATACGATAAAAATCTCGGAGCTCCACCGAAGACATCCATTGAAGAACACTCAGGGATCGAATGAGACTTCTCTCGCCAGGCACCTAGGAACGAGCAACGCAAAATAATCTGAGCACCGTTTTGCCAACAGCGTTTATCAAGAGGAGCGGCCATGTGAGGGAGAAATAACTTACTTTAGAAAGTTCAATCGATTATTATTACTAATAAATCCGGTGGGAAGTCCAGGAGAAACGTTCTCACCAGTGGAATGTGGTCTCAGAGAATGGTTTAGGCTTTACAGTACATGAATGCAAGGTGTAGCATGATAAACGTAAGGATGAAGGAAAGAAAGGGAGTGTTGGAATGGTGAGATGTTGGAGGGGTTTGGCTAGTGTCGAGCATGAATGCCAACACAGACTGGTTGAGGCAAACAGTCTATTTCCTTACTGCAAAAACTGATGAAAGCTGTTTTGCCTCTTCCTCAGTTGAGGTCAAACATGCCCAATACGTCCTTATTATAGGAACACTCATTTGGACCTGTTCTGCCCATTCACAGAGGTAGTAACCGATAGGTAACTCAACTCAATCTTGTCACTTAGGTTCCATGACCCTTAGAGACCAGCAATCCATCAATTCCAGTTTTTGGAGATTTCCAGTTGGGGCCAACATCAATGGTTTTACTTAGATCAGAGTGGTGCTGGAAAAGCACAGCAGGTCAGGCAGCATCCGAGGAGCAGGAGAAGGGCAAAAGCCCTTCATCAGGAATGAAGGAAAAAGGATATATTTACCTTTTTCAGGAGGGTATAACCATGTCTAACAAGTTTCTAATTATCCTTGGGAAAGTGTTTGAGGTCCACCTTCATAAATTGTTGATGTGCCCTTGTCAATAAATCAGTGGAGGTTAAGATGCTAATGGAGTATTATCTTTATCACAAAAGGATTTGAGTACAGAAGTAATGAAAGTGAGGACTGCAGATGCTGGAGATCCCGTTCCTGCTTGAGATCCTTCTGATCTAAACTCTGGTTTCTAGCATCTGCAGTCCTCACTTTTGCCCATCAGTGATTTTGCTGCAGAATGTTGGTTAGGCCACAGCTGGAGTACTGTATGCAGTTGTGGGGTCCAGAATATAGGAAGGATGTAATTGCGATGGAGTGGGTTCAAAGGAGATTCACCAGGAGGTTGCCTGGGATGGAACATTTCAGATACTAAGAGGCTGGATAAGCACAGGTTGTTTTCTTTATTGGAGAGAAGGTTGGTGGGGGGGGAGCTTCCTGAGAGGGGTGTTAGGTAATTAGGATGGGCAAGGACAGGATTAATTGAGAACAGTTGTTCTCCTTAGTCTAAGGGTCAGTAACAATGGGGCATCATTTTAAAGTGAAAGGCAGGAGGTTTAGAGGGGATTTGAGGAAGGCTTTTTCACCCAGAGAATAGTGGGAGTCTGGAATGCATTACCTGGGATAGTATTTGAGGTGGAAAACACAAAATCTTTAAAATGTACTTGGATGAACTCTTGAGGTATCATAACATTCAAGTCTCTGGGCCTAATGTGAGAAAGTGGGGCTGGTATAGATTTAGCATATTTTCGGTGATGCAAACTTGATGGGCTGAACAGCCTCTTTTCCATTGTTTAATCAGAGTCATGGAGATGTTCAGCACTGAAACAGACCCTTCGGTCCAACTCGTCCATGCCGACCAGATATCCTAAATTAATCTAGTCCTATTTGCCAGCACTTGGCCCATATCCCGCTAAGCCCTTCCTATTCATATACTCATCCAGAAACCTTTTTAAATGTTGTAATTGTGCCATCCTTCACTACGTCCTCTGACAGCTTATTCCATCCACCATCTGATTGCTTGAAACACCCAATATTTTAGCTTCAAATGATTTCTGTGGCAGAGAATTCCACAAGCTCCCACTTTCTCGGTGAAGACATATCTCCTCATCCGTGTCACAGAGTCATAGAGCTATACAGCATGGAAACAGACCCTTCGGTCCAACTCATCCATGCCGACCAGATATCCTGAATTAATCTAGTCCCATTTGCCAGCATGTGGTCCATAACCCTCTAAACCCTTCCTACTCATGACCCCATACAGCTGCCTTGTAAATAGAGTCAGAAAGTCATAGAGATGTACACCTTGGAAACAGACCCTTCGGTCCAACCCGTTCATGCCGACCAGACATCCCAATCCCACCTGCCAGCACCCAGCCAATATCTCTCCAAACCCTTCCTATTCATATACCCATCCAAATGCTTTTTAAATGTTGCAATTGTACCAGCCTCCACCACTTCCTCTGGCAGCTCATTCCATACACATGCCAACCTCTGTGTGAAAACATTGCCCTTCAATCTCTTTTATATCTTCCCCTCTCACCCTAAATCTATGCCCTCTAGTTCTGGACTTCCCAACCCCAGGGAAAAGACTTTGTGTATTTACCCTATCCACGCCCCTCATAATTTTGTAAACCTCTATAAGGTCACCCCTCAGCCTCTGAGGCTCCAGGGAAAACAGTCCCAGCCTGTTCAGCCTCTTCCTATAGCTCAAATCCTCCAATCTTGGCAACATCCTTGTAAATCTTTTCTGAATCCTTTCAAGTTTCACAACATCTTCCCGATAGGAAGGAGACCAGAATTGCATGCAATATTCAAACAGTGGCCTAACCAATGTCCTGTACAGCCTCAACATGACTTCCCATCTCCTGTACTCAATACTCTGACCAATAAAGAAAGGCATACCAAACGTCTTCTTCACTATCCTATCGACCGATAAAGAAAAGCATATCAAATGCTTTCTTCACTATCCTATCTACCTGCGACTCCACTTTCAAGGAACTATGAACCTGCACGCCAAGGTCTCTTTGTTCAGCAACACTCTCTGGACCTTACCATTAAGTGTATAAGTCCTGCTAAGATTTGCTTTCCCAAAATGCAGCACCTCGCATTTATCTGAATTAAACTCCCATCTGTCACTTCTCAGCCCATTGGCCCGTCTGATCAAGATCCTGTTGTAATCTGAGGTAACCTTGTTTGTTGTCCACTATACCTCCAATTGTGGTGTCACATGCAAACTTAATAACTATACCTCTTATGCTCATATCCAAATCATTTATGTAAATGACAAAAACATAGAGGACCCAGCACCGATCCTTGTGGCAGTCCACTAGTCACAGGCCTCCAGACTGAAAAACAACCCTCCACCACCACCCTCTGTCTTCTACCCTTGATCCAGTTCTGTATCCAAATGGCTAGTTCTCCCTTTATTCCGTGAGATCTAAACTGCAAACCAGTCTCCTATGGGGAACCTTGTCGAACGCCTTACTGAAGTCCATATAGATCACATCTACCGCTCTGCCCTCATCAATCTTCTTTGTTACTTCTTCAAAAAACTCAATCAAGTTTGTGAGACATGATTTCCCACGCACAAAGCCATGTTGACTATCCCTAATCAGTCCTTGCCTTTCCAAATACATGTTCATCTTGTCCCTCAGGATTCCCTCCAACAATTTGCCCACCAACGAGGTCAGGCTCACTGGTCTATAGTTCCCTGGCTTGTCCTTACCACCCTTCTTAAACAGTGGCACCACGTTAGCCAACCTCCAGTCTTCCGGCACCTCACCTGTGGCTATTGATTATACAAATATCTCAGCAAGAGGCCCAGCAATCACTTCTCTAGCTTCCGACAGAGTTTTAGGGTACACCTGATCTGGTCCTGGGGATTTATCCACCTTTATGTATTTCAAGACATCCTGCATTTCCTTCTCGGTAATATGGACATTTTCCATGATGTCACCATCTATTTCCCTACATTCTATATCTTCTATATCCTTTTCCACAGTAAATACCGATGCAAAATACACAATTAGTATCTCCCCCATTTTCTGTGGCTCCATACAAAGGCCGCCTTACTGATATTTGAGTCATCCTATTCGCTCCCTCGTTACCCTTTTGTCCTTAATGTATTTGTAAAAGCCCTTTGGATTCTCCTCAATTCTATTTGCCAAAGCTATCTCATGTTCCCTTTTTGCCCTCCTGATTTCCCTCTTAAGTATACTCCAACTGCCTACTCTTCTAAGGATTCACTTGATCTATCCTGTCTATACCTGACATATGCTTCCTTCTTTTTCTTAACCAAACCCTCAATTTCATTAGTCATCCAGCATTCCCTAAACCTACCAGCCTTTCCTTTCACTGGAACAGGAATATACTTTCTCTGGATTCTCGTTATCCCATTTCTGAAGGCTTCCCATTTTCCAGCCGTCCCTTTACCTGCGAACATATGCCTCCAATCATCTTTCGAAAGTTCTTGCCTAATATCAACAAAATTGACCTTTCTCCAATTTAGAACTTCATCTTTTAGATCTGGTCTATTCTTTTACATCACTATTTTAAATCGAATAGAATTATTGGCGCTGGACCCAAAGTGCTCCCCCACTGACACCTCAGTCACCTGCCCTGTCTTATTTCCCAAGAGTAGGTCATGTTTTGCACCTTCTCTAGTAGGCATATCCTCATACTGAATCAGAAAATGTTCTTGTACAACTTAGCAAATTCCTCTCCATCTAAACCCTTAACACTATAGCAGTCCCAGTCTTTGTTTGGAAAGTTAAGATCCCCTACCATAACCACCCTATTATTCTTACAGATAGCTGATACCTCCCGACAAGTTTGTTTCTCAATTTCCCTCTGACTCTTAGGGGGTCAATAATACAATCCCAATAAGGTGATCATCACTTTCTTATTTCTCAGTTCCACCCAAATAACTTCGCTGGATGTGTTTCCAGGAATATCCTCCCTCAGTACAGCAAGGGCGGCACGGTGGCACAGTGATTAGTACTGCTGCCTCACAGCACCAGAGACCCAGGTTCAATTCCCGCCTCAGGCGACTGACTGTGTGGAGTTTGCACATTCGCCCTGTGTCTGCGTGGGTTTCCTCTGGGTGCTCCGGTTTCCTCCCACAGTCCAAAGATGTGCAGATCAGGTGAATTGGCTATGCTAAATTGCCCGTAGTGTTAGGTAAGGGGTAAATGTAGGGGTATGGGTGGGTTGTGCTTTGGCGGGTCGGTATGGACTTGTTGGGCCAAAGGGCCTGTTTCCACACTCTAAGTAATCTAATCTAATCTAATCTAAAGCTGTAATGCTATTTCTTATCAACAATGCCACTCCCACTGCTCTCTTGCCTTCCTTTCTATCCTTCCTGTAGTATTTGTATTCTGGAACATTAAGCTGCCAGTCCAGCCCATCCCTGAGCCTTGTATCTGTAATTGCAATGATATCCCAGTCCCATGTTCCTAATCATGCCTGGAGTTCATCTGCCTTCCCTGTTAGGCCCCTTGCTTTGAAATAAATGCAGTTTAATTTATTAGTCCTGCCTCATCCCTGCCTGCCCTGACTGTTTGACTCGCCTCTGTTCTCAACTGTACCAGTCTCAGATTGATCTCTTTCCTCACCATCTCCCTGGGTCCGCCCCAACCCCCCACTTTACTAATTTAAATCCTCCCGTGCAGCTCTAGCAAATCTCCCTGCCATTATATTAGTCCCCTTTCAATTTAGGTGCAATCCGTCCCTCTTGTACAGGTCACTTCTATCCTAAAAGAGATTCCAATGATCCAAAAATGTGAATCCTTCTCCCATACACCAGCTCCTCAGCCATGCATTCAGCTGCTCTATCCTCCTATTCCTACCCTCACTAGCTCGTAGCACCAGGAGTAATCCACTCTCGAGGACCTCCTTTGTAAATTCCTGCTTAACTCTCTGTAATCTCCCTTCAGAATCTCAACCTTTTCCTTTCCTATGTCGTGGTTCCACTGTGGACAATGACCTCTTGCTGGCCCCTCTGCCCCTTGAGAACATTCTGCACCCTCTCTGAGACATCCTTGATCCTGGCACCAGGGAAGCAACACACCATTCTGATTTCTCACTGCTGGCCACAGAAACATCTGTCTGTACCTCGGACTAGAGAATCCGCTAACACAATTGATCTCTTGGAACCCAACATACCCCTCATTGCATTAGAGCAAGTCTCAATACCAGAAACTTGGCTGTTCGTGCTATGTTCCCCTGTAAATCGATCACCCCCTACATTTTCCAAAACAGCATACTTGTTTGAAATGGGGATAGCCACAGAAGACTCCTGCACTACTGCCTACCTCTCTTACCTTTCCTGGAGTTAACCCATCTATGTGACTGTATCTGTGACTTATCCCCCTTCCTATAACTGCCATTCATCACATACTGTTGCAGTTGCAAATTCCTCATTGCCTCTAACTGTCTCTCCATCTGATTCGATCTGATAGGAATCGCAACCAACAGCATTTATTGCAGATATAATCCACAGTAACCCTTAAACTCTCTTTAAACTCACACATCTGACAAGAAGCACATGTCATTCTACTAAAGGCCAGTTTTGCTCCTTCACAATCTACAGACCCAGAAATGACACTGTCTTATTCCTCTACAAAACACTGCCCCAGATTAAATTAATTGTTGTGGCTTACATTTTAAGTTCAATCAAGAGACTTATCTCAAAAAAACATATAATCAAGAAAAAAGCCACTCTACTCACTACTGCAGACTTTCTGTAGGCCACACACTTAAAACAATTCACTTATCTGTATCTATGCTGTGAACTTCGCCCAAACAGCTCCTCCAAGATCAGTTGTGAATTTCACAATTTGTTAATTTTCCCAGACGCACTCCGATGTCCAGCAATACAAATGTTGTACGACTTCCTCTGGCAGCTCATTCCATACACGCACCACCCTTTGCGTGAAAAAGCTGCCCCTTAGATCCCTTTTAAATCTTTTCCCTCTCACCTTATGCCCTTGTATTTTTGGACTCCCATACCCTGGGGGAAAATACCTTGTCTATTCAACCTATCTATGCCCCTTATAATTTTTTAAACTTCCATGAGGTCACCTTTCAGCCTCCATCGTTCCTGAGAAAATAGCCCTAGCCTATTCAGCCTCTCCCTATAGCTCAAACCCTCCAACCCTGGCAATATCCTTGTAAATCTTCTCTGAACCCTCTCAAGTTTCACAACATCCTCCCTCATTCTCAACACCAGACTAGGAGGTGCCCCCTTTATTGCAAGGGCAATGGGCCCCACCTCAGCTGTTGATGGACTGAACAAAAGTGTCTACCCTTTTCTGCGGTTTCTCAGCTCCCTCTGCATGCCCTGAAGCGGTAATATACTGCCTTTTTAATTACTGTAAGCCTGGACAATTCTGACCAGCTCCAAGCGCCCAGTTTAACATTGTCAGTTTAACTAAGAAGCTGACAAGGCCAGTCTGCTCAATGCCTCCTCTGTCTAACTGGACTGTTTAATCACAGACAAATAGATTGTGGACCCTTTGTGGTGTGTCAGTCTGACAATACGGTTATGGTGCTGCACTGGGTTCGTTTGCTGGTCTGATGTCAGTGAATAGTTCGGTGGAACATGTACTCACACTGTCCGATCTATGAACAACTTTTAAGGCAAATCTATTCTAGTAGGTATCGTGCAATGAACTATCTTTTTTTTTAATAATTCAGGGGATGTGAGTATTACTGTCTCAGCTAGAGTTTATTGCCCATCCCAGTTGCTCTCGAGGGAGTGCAGCAAAGGTTTACCAGGTTGATTCCAGGGATGGCAGGACTGATGTATAGAGTCATAGAGATGTCCAAAACGGAAACAGACCCTTCAGTCCAACTCGTCCATTGCAACCAGATATCCCAACTTATGAGGAGAGATTGACTACATTAGGATTTTTTTCACTGGATTTCAGACAAATGAGGGGGGATCACATGGAGGCTTGTAGAATTCTAACAGGAGTAGACAGGGTAGATGCAGGAGGATGTTTCCGATGGTGGGTGTGTCCAGAACCAGGGGTCACAGTCTGAGGATTTGGGGTAGATCATTTAGGACAGAGATAAGGAGACATTTCTTCACCCAAACATTAGGCAGCCTGTGGAATTCATTACCTCAGGATGTAGTTGATGCCAAAACATTGCATGTATTTAAGATACAGCTAGATATATCACTTGGGGTGAATGGAATCAAAGATTATGGGGAGAAAGCAGGATTTGGCTAATGAGTTAGATGTCAGTCATGATCATGATGAATGCTAAAGCAGCCTTGAAGGGCCAAATAGCTGTCTACTGCTCTTCTATGTTTCTATGTTAATATCATAAACATCTCAAGGTGATTCACAGGAGTCTATATGACCATTCTGGATGTAGGTTTACTCATTGAGCTGGAAGATTCATTTTCAGATGTTTCATCACCATACTAGGTAACATCTTTAGTGCGCCTCCCAATGAAGCACTGGTGGTGTAGCCCGCATTCTATTTATATGTTTGAGTTTCCTTGGGTTGGTGATGTCATTCCTTATGTACAGATGAGGAAGGAAACCATTTCAACACATCCATCCTAGGACAAGCCAAACAGAGACACGCACAAGAATTCCTAGAAGCATGGCATTCCAAACAGAACTCTATCAACAAACATATTGACTTGGATCCCATTTACCAACCCCTGAGAAAAAGAACCTGAAATGGCATCACTGTAAGAAATGATGTCACCACAGAAAATAACATCAGCCAACCCAAGGAAACTCAAACATATAAATAGAAAGTGGGCTACACCACCAGTGCTTCATTAGGAGGCTCACTGAAGATGTTACCCAGTATGGTGACGAAACGTCAGAAAATGAACCTTCCAGCTCAGCGAGCAAACCTACATCCAGAACCTCAATCTGTGCTACAAAACTTGTTAACATCTATATGAGATTGATTAACTTCTGGACGCCGTCTTCACCCTATACGCAGGGACTTTACATTCTTTTCTAATCCTCATAAATGGCATACAATCCTCATAAATGGCTCTTCTAGATTCGGTGATATCTTGTTCAATTGGGAATATTGCCATCTCTGATCATGCAGCAGTATATTTAGTGGCCAAGATTAAGGGTAATACAATGTGCTCGTGGTGCTGATGAATGGATCCCTTCATCCTCAAGAATAGCAAGTTCGTTGAATACTTTTCTAGGAAATATGAAGCATTTTTGGCCACCAACTCGGGTATAGCTAGTAATCCATCCATTCTTTGAGAGACTGCTAAGCCTATGTTAGAGGAATAATTATCTCATATTCGGCCAGTCAGAAGTGACGGAAGGGAGTGCAGCAGCGTCTGCTCAAGACACGATTGAAGGCAGCTGAGACGGCATATTACAGTAGACCGTCAGTGACTAAGCTGCAGCGGGTCACAGCTCTTCGATCCGCCTTAAACTTCATGCTTATGCAAACAGCCAGAAAGGAACTTTCTTTTGCAAAGCAAATGTTGTTTGAGCATGGTGATAGGCCGGATAAATATTTGGCATATCTGGTTAGGAAGAAGAATGTCTCCCAATCTAATGCTTCTATTAGGGATGCAAATGGGACTTGTAGTGCTAAAAAGGTCAGTGAACTGTGTAAGTCTGAATGTTGTGAGGATAGACAGGATAAAATTGAGTCTTTTTTTAGGAACTTGGATCTTCCGGGGTGTCTACTGAGCAGGCATCTCTCCTTAGTCCTCCATTAAAAGCACAAGAGATACAGGAGGTGGTGAGGCAACTTTAAAGTGGAAAGGCACCCAGCCCTGATGGTCTTCCCAGTAAGTTTTATAAATAATTTGACAATATACTGTCAGGACAGATGCTAGACATGTATAACTGTTCATATAGTCGTGATTGCCTCCAGCCAATCTTGATATTTCACTTATCCGCAAGAAAGGGAAGGCCCCGGATGACTGTGCTTCTTATAGACCTATCTTGCCCGTAAATTCTGATTATAAAATTTTGTCTAAGACTTTGGCATTGAGATTGGAAGGAGTGTTACCTTCTATTGTTAAAAAACATCAGATGGGCTTTATAAAGGGTCGCAGATCCTCTAATAATGTTAGGAGGTTGCTTAGCATGGTCCAAGTGTGCCAGCAGTGATTGGTTCAAGGGCTGGTGGTCTCTTTGGATGCTGACAAGGCATTTGATGGGTTGGAATGGCCTTATCTTTTTTATACCCTGGAGCGGTTGGCCTGGGGTGAAGTATTTACTAGATGAGTAAGGGTCCTTCACAGTGATCCTCCGATGGCGGTTCTCTCCAATGATGTACGGTCTGACAATTTTAACATTTGTAGGGGCAGGCAGCAGGGCTGTCCCCTTTCAGCTTTGCTTTTCACATTGGTGATTGAGCTGTTGGTGGAGGCCATTTGTGGGGACCCTAATGTAACTGCCCCAAAGGTGGGGGTCAAAGATGCATAAGATTACACTATATGTGGATTACATTATTTTTCTTTTGAACCCGGCAGTTTTAGTGCCTTGTTTGATACAGTGTATTAATTATAGTCATAGAGTCATAGAAATGTACAACAAGGAAACAGACCGTTCAGTCCAACTCATCCATGCCGACCAGATATTCCAACCCAACCTAGTCCCACCTGCCAGTACACGGCCCATATCCCTCCAAACCCTTCCTATTCATATACCCATCCTGCAATTGTATGAGTTTCCACCAATTCCTCTGGCTTGGTTCCTTGTCAGGTTACAAGATCAAGTTTTCAAAGTTGTAACCTATGCTTATCGGGGGTGCTTAGGGGAATATCTGATGTGGAAGGTGAGTTCCCCTTTAAGTGGGCACAGGGAGATTTTCTTTACTTGGGCCTCTGTTACCCCTAGCTTTGATAGTTTATTCAAGGCTAATTTTGTTCATTTGTTTGACAAGATTAAACAAGACCTTCAAAGGTGGGGGGGCCCTTCCAACATCATGGTTAGGTCGAATCACTCTTATCAAAATGAATGTTCTTCCTCGCTTATTGTACCTTTTGTAGATGTTCTCTTTGCTCTTTCCCAGGCAAACATTTCAAAAATTGAATAGTTCGTTTATTTGGCATTGTAAACACCCCTTACTAAGCTTGAGAAACTGCATTTGCCCCATGGATTGGGGGGAGTGGACCTCCCCTACATTAGAAGATATCAACTGAACTCTATCCTATCATTTATTAGTGACTGGGTCTATGGACTCGGTGTCAACATGATTGTATTTTGAGGCCTCCCAGACAAGGTGTCCTCTAAAAACAACTTGTTTTTAGACAAAATGAGGACAGCTGTGAACATGTTGTAATCCAAGAGTTACCTACACAGTCAAAGCATGGAGGGCAATGAGGCAGATGGAGGGTAATATGTCTAAAACATCTTTTCTTAATCTCAGAGTTGACATGCCAGGATTCCGGCCAGGGACAATGGATCCCGGGTTTAAATTTTGGGTGGAAAGGGGAATCTCTTGTTTGGGTCATCTGTTTGAGGGTGAAACGTTGATGTCATTTGATCAAATAACTAAGAAATATGGATTGTTGAGTAGGGACCTCTTCTGTTTCTTTCAGATTAGAGATCTTATCCGAAAGGAGACCACACTCTTGAGTGTTATAGATCTGATACAGAAAAGAAGGTGCTTCAGGCGAAGAGTACTGTTTCAGTGAATACTCTCTATCATTTGTTGTGGGGGGGAGCTTCTTCAATGACATCAAGCATCTACATGAGGTCTGAGAGAGAGAGTTAGGAGTTGAGATCACTTTGGAAACACTTCGGGAGGACATTTGTGAGAATGCAAGAAGGATTTCAATGTGTATTAGGACCCATGCTATCCAGTTAAAGATTCTTCATAGGGCTCATCTGGCACCAGTTCGTCTTGCGAAATTTAAGCAGGGAGCATCTTCAGTGTGTCCCAAATGCAAAATAAATATGGATTCCCTCACTCATTGTCTGTGGTCCTGCCACAGGCTTCATGCGTATTGAAGCACTGTGAGAGAAGTAATAGGGTCTTGGCGACCAAAGTCAAGGTGGACCTGGTCTCTTTGCTCCTGGTTTGCCAAATTTACCTCCCTTAGATGTACATGGGATAAAGCTTTTTAACATTTTCACTTTTTGTGTGAAAAAGAACATTCTGATGTGCTGGGTGTCTGAGAACTCCCTGGATCTGTTGGGATGGCGTAAGTTAATTGTGGAACACATTCCTTTAGATCTTCTTACAAATATGGTACACCAGAAAACGGACAACTTTTACAAGACGTGACAACCCTTTTTGAATTATTTAGAAGCAGATCTGTCTGCCATTTTGATTCGGGTTATTGTCTAACCATGATGGTTTGGTTTGATAAAGCTAAGGCCATGAGAGGAAGAATTTTGAACAAATATGGGTTTAATGATTGATGCTGTCAAAGGTTGAGAGCTATGATCTTGTTGCGCTGAGCGGCATTATTTATTGATTTGTAGTAGGTGTAGTTTTGATTTGTCTTGTTGAGTATTTTGTAGTTGGTTTATTGTTATTGTTGTTTTGATGTTATGATGCTATATTGTCATATTTTTGTAACTTACTAATTTTTTAAAGAAGCATTTTTCAATAAAAATATATTTTCAAAACTTCTCGCCACATTCCCTCTCAAGAATCCCTATTTTCACCTTTGTAATTTCCCCTTGACCCTGTCCACATTTTAACCGATTGGCTGCTGAAACATTCACTCACGCTGACCCTCCCTCCTCCATTAAGCATCTCCCTATAGCATATAAAATTCTTCATAGAATCCATACAGTGCAGAAACAGGCCCTTTGGCACAACACTGATCCTCTGAAGAGTAACCCAATCAAACCCATTCCCCGAACCTATTCCTCTACATTTTTACCCCTAACTAATGCACCTACACATCCCTGAATTCTATAGGCAAATTTAGCATGGCCAATTCACCTCACCTGCATATCTTTGGATTGTGGGAGGAAACCGGAGCACCTAGAGGAAACCCACACAGACATGGGGAGAATGTGCAGACTCCACAGAGACGGTTACCTGTGAGTGGAATTGAACCCGGGTCCCTGGCACTGTGAGGCAGCAGTGCTAACCACTGAGTCACTGTGCTGTCCTAAAAGGATAGCCAGGAAAGATGTTCCCCCAACTGGGAGAGTGTGTTAACAGTACTGATGCAGTGCAGACAAGAATCCATTTGGGATCTCAACGCTGACACTTGACTGGTATGTAGGCATCACTGATTTCAGGTGAAACCTGTTAACAGTGACTGCTGATCATTTTGCTCCAAATTTACTCCCTCCTTCCTTTCCTGATCCTCCTCCTCCAATGGGAAAGATGTTGTGAAACTTGAAAGTGTTCAAAAAAGATTCACAGGATACCCCCATCCTACACAGCCCCCTGCCCTCCCCCCGTTCCCCCCCCCACACCCCCACCTCCTCTCCGGGGCAGCCAGACTGGACAACAACAACAAGACTCTGGATTAGTGGTGCTGGAAGAGCACAGCAGTTCAGGCAGCATCCAAGGAGCTTCGAAATCGACGTTTCGGGCAAAAGCCCTTCATCAGGAATAAAGGCAGAGAGCCTGAAGCGAGGAGAGATAAGCCTCAACAACAACAAGACTGCTGCTACTGCTACCTTTGTAGGGTAAGTCTCCAAATAGCGAGATTATCTGGGGAAGGGAAGTTTAGGATGCACCCCTCTGTTGAACTCCAGGGAAAGTGTTGGGAGAGAGAGAGGGCGGGAGGTCAGTCATTCGGAGACGGTGCCTGTTTAATCATTGTAAACAAAAGATGCGATCAGTGTTGGAAACACGCCGTCTTTGATGTAATGTTTCTATCAGGGTCTCGACATCTCCTCCATATAATCCAATATTCATGTAATTGATATTCAGATAATCGAGGTACCTTTGTATATCTCTTTAACTCTAATCAAGGCAGATTCTCAGGAAATACAGTCATTCATTCCACTCAGGCACTGTCAGTGGGGCATTGCAATGAAAACAGTCTCCAGGACAAACACTACAATTGCTGGTGCTCTCAACAAAAGCTACACATTAGAATCCTGGTACCTGTCATTACACACCTAATACTCAACATTACGCACCCAAAATCCTCTTATTATATAACCAATACCACGACTTCCCACACCCTGATATCCATTCAGTATACACCCGATACCTATTTATTACACACCCTGATAGTCCTATATTAGACATTCTGATATGCACTCATTAGATACCCTGATATACATTTGTTACACACCCAATACCCCCTCATGTCACACTCAAAACCCCTTTATGCACTCATTGCACACCCTATTACTCCCTAATTACGCACTTGCTACCTCTTCATTATACACCCTGATAGCTCTTCATTACATACCCAATATTCCCATGTTACACACCCTGATATGCACTCATAACATACTGATACGCATGACACATCTTAATACCCCATCACTGCACATCCAATGCTACCCTCATTACCAGCCTGACAGCCCTTCATTACACATGCTGATTTCCCAACATTACATGCCTTGATAGATATTCCCTTTGTTGCACCACAATCCTGATATCTGCTCATAGGAAGATAGATATAGCAGCATTTTGCCCCTCAAATCTATTCCCACACAGAACCAGATTATGATTGATATGCAAACTACTCCACTTTTGCCTTTGCCCCACATCCATTAAGACATTTGGAGAATAAAACTATCAAGAAAATGAAGAAGGAAGGAATTCCCATGAGTCTGCTGGACAGGATTTCACTCTTAATGTTTTTACTGTGACGAACCAACCAAAATGAACATTATGTGCCCATAAATTACCAGGTAAAGAATATTTCAAATAAAAATGTAAATTTAATTTGAAATAGTCAATACAACTATGTGTCTCAAGTGGTTTTGCATTACTTCCGAGCCAAATGTGGGACCACATGAAGTTCTGCAGACTTTTCAACTCAACTTCCACCATTTAAGGTCATGGAGTCATAGAAATCTGTAGCATAGAAAAAAGATCCTTCAGTCCATCAAGCCTGGGACAGTCAAAAAAAAACATCTAATTATTCTGATCCAATTTCCAAGTAGCTTCAGTTTCCCACGAATTCTTTCTCTTCTAAATCTTCTGCCCCTTATCATAAATCTGTTGCCCCAGTGATTGTTCCCTCCACTATGAGGAAAAGTTACCTTCTGCTTACCCCTATCAATGCTCATCATAATTGTATGCAACTCAGTCATGCTCCCTCTCAGTATCCTCTGCTTTAAGTAAAACAATCCCAGTCATAGAAGTCATACAGCATGGAAATAGAAACTTCAGCCCAACTCACCCATGCAAACCAGATTTTCTAAATAGGCCTAGTCCCATTTGCCTGCATTTGGCCCATAATCCTCTCAACCTTTCCTATCCATATATCTGTCCAAAAGTCTTTTAAATTTTATAACTACCCTTACCTCTATAACTTCCTTTGGCATGCTCATTCTGTGTGAAAAAGTTGCTCCTCAGGTCACTTTTAAATTTTCCCCTCTCACTTAATTGAATCAGACTTCGCTGTTGTGAAGTTGGGTAGAGTAATTGTAGATTGGGAGACAGGAGGTAAGAATTTGATCATTGCAAAATGGAGAAAGCATTGCAAGGTACCTTTAAAAAGTGGAGTTTTATTTCTGTGCCTTGAGATTAAGATGGATGTCTGAGCAGCAGCCTGAGTTTGCCTGTACATAGAGAGTCTGATCTGAAACATTTGTATCGAAGATCCATACAGTTAGCAGGTCAAGCAGGAGTTTTTACCAAGCCAACAGGTTTTGAATTTAGCCAATCAATATGAACCAGGCACTTAGATACCAAAAACCTATTAAGTTTAAATCTGGTGGTTTTGAAAGCATAGGACCAATTGCATGTAAGAAATATTGATATGTCATCATGGGTATAAAAGAAGAGGACTGTCAGACAAAGACCCTAGAGCTAATTACGGTCAGCCAGGACTAATAGCCCTCAGCTCTTGACAGAGAAATTGGCTCTCATAGTCATCTATTTATGTGGGAAAACACCATCTAAATAATAATGGCGCCAACGACAAAGAATCTGAGGAAAAAACATTCCTGATAGAAGAGTCAGAGGAGGCGTTCCTGACAGAAGGATCAATGGAGGAAGGCACAGAACATTCCAGAAGACACGTAACATGGCTCTAATTTCGAGAGACTGAATTCTATTTTTTGTTATATGAGTGGGACTTGTATTTTTATTGGAACAGCATACCATTAGAATCTTATTTTATTTGGGAGTAGTTAGAAGGAATTTATTCAGTTTAATAATAGTTTAGTTAATTTGTTCACTGTTAGAATTAGATAAATAAATTGTTACTTGTTGATTTTAAAGTGACTGTCAGAGTTATTTTTATTTAACCACCAGAAGCTTCTGAGAAGCAGGTGACACCACTTTTCACACTTTTTTTTACGGATTATAGGGCAAGGTGCTCCCCTTCGTGTGTTTCGGTTTTATTTATCGGGAGGGGCGGTGTCAACCTCCTCTTTATAATGCAGAATACAGTATTCTAACTCATCCATGCTGACCAGATATCCTAAACTGAGGTAATCTAATTTGCCAGTATTTGGCCCATACCTCTCTAAGCATTTCCTATTTATGTACCTGTCCAAATACCTTTTAAATGTTATAATTATAACAGTTTTGGACTCCCGTACTCTGGGGGAAAATACCTTGGCTGTTCACCTTACCTATGCCCCTCACAGTTTTATAAACCTAAATAAGGTCATCCCTCAGTCTCCTACAGTCTATGGAAAAGGTCCCAGCAAACGCTCTAGACTCAGTAACATCTTTGTAAATCCTTTTTGCACCCTTTCGAGTTTAATAACATCCTTCCTATAAAAGGGCGACCAGAATTGAACACGGTACTCCAAATGTGGCCTTACCAATGTCTTGTACAGCTGTAACATGATGCCCCAACTTCTGTGCTCAATGCTGTGACCAGTTAAGGCAAGCATGCCAAACACCTTCTTCATCCCCTGTCTACCTGTGACACCATTTTCAAGGAACTATGTACCTGTACCCCGAGGTTTAGGTGTTCCTAGGTGTCTGTTCAACAACATTCCCCAGGGCCCTACTATTAACTGTGTAAGTCCTGCCCTGTTTGTCTTATCAAAATTCAACACCTCATACTTATTTAAATTAAACTCCATTTGCCATTCCTTTGCCCACTGGCCCATTTGATTAAGACCTTGTCGTACTCTTAGATAACCTTCTTCGCTGTCCACAATATCACCAATTTTGGTGTCATCCACAAACTTACTTATCATGCATCCTATATGCTCATCCAAATTGATTATGTAAATGATGAACTACAATGGACCCAGTGCCAATCTTTATGGCACATCACTGGTCCATCCAAGCTCTCATCATAACTGAAACTCTCCAGCTCATGCAATGTCCTGCTAAATCTCCTTTGCACTCCAGTGCAATCATATCTCTCCTTTGATAAAGATTCCAGAACTGTGTTTTGGCCTAACCAACATTTTATACAGTTCCAGCACAATCTCCCTGCTTTTAAACTCTATACCTTGACAAATAAAGGTAAGTATCCCATATACCACCTTAGCCATTTTATCTAGCTGATGCACTAATTTAAGGGACCGGTGTACATGCACACCAAGGTCTCTCTGATCGTCAGTACCTCTCAGGGTCCTACCATAGATCATGTATTCCCTTGCCTTGTTTCTCCTGCCCAAGTACATCACCTCACATTTCATATACAATCGGTTCTGCTATAATGCATGTTTCTTCAACATGAATCGGCTTCAACACGATTGAAGAATTTAAACTGTTCTTTGTAGAATGCAAGCTTCCTTACCTGTATTAATTATAAAGCAATTCCAGACCCATTAGTTTAAATGCTGCAGCTATTTCCTTATAACACTAGGTTGCATGAGAACAGAACTATCGTATTCTATCAGAACCAACTATATTCATTTCTCTGGATTGGATTCCCTTTGCCCCCGGTCAGTCCATCTGACCATCCTGTCTATATCCTCCTGTAATTTGTGGCTGTCCTCCTCACTATTTACCACCTCACCAATTTTCATATCAACCACAAATTTACTGATCAACCATCATCCATTCAAGCTGACATCATTGTTTGCAGGAATGAGTGACTTCAGTAATTGCTTTATTCTTTAATGGGATGTAGGAAACACTGACTGGACTAGCATTCATTTCCCATCCCTCACTGAGTTGAGAGTTAGCCACATTGGCAGTGAGTCTGATATCACATGCAGACAGACCAGATGAGGATAACCAATTTCTTCCAAAAGGGCATTAGTGAACCAGAAGGGTTTTCCTAAAAATAAACAATGGTTTCATGACTGTCAATAAACTCTTAACTCCAGATTATTATTGAATTCAATTTCTAACATCTACCATGGTGGGATTTCAACCCTCTCCCCAGAACATTACCTGGATTAATAGTCATTGAGTCATAGAGGTGTACAGTACGGAAACAGACCCTTTGGTCCAACTTGTCCATGCTGACCAGATATCCTAATGTAGTTTAGTCCCCTTTGTCAACACTTGGCCCGTATCTCTCTAAACCCTTCCTATTCGTATACCCATCCAGATGCCTTTTAAATGCTGTAATTGTACCAGCCTCCATCACTTCCTCTGGCAGCTCATTCATCATACAAGCACCACCCTCTGTGTGAAAAAAATAGTCTAGCAATAATATCACTAGGATAGATTGAAGTAATTAGGATTGTTCTTCTTAGAGAGAACAAGGTTAAAAGAAGATCTGATAGAGGTTTCCAAAATTATGAGTGAGCTGGACAGAGTTGTTAGGAAGAAGCTATTCCTGCTCATAAGAGGATGTAAGAATGTGAAGACATAGATTTAACGTGATGTGTAAATGAAGTAAGGGTGATATAAGATAAACTTTTGCACACACCAAATAGTTAGGGTCTGGAATGTACTGTCTGGAAATGTGATGGAGTCAGCTTCAGTTGAGGCATTCTTCAAGAGGGGCATAGAAATAATGTTGAGATTTGGGGAAAAGGTAGGAGATTGGCATTAGGTAATAAAACCTCTGCAGGCACAGTGGGTTGAATGGTCTCTCATTTCCCACCCAAAGAATTGGCCCTTTAATCACTTTCCACAGTACCCACAATTCATCTTAAGCCCCCACGCACAACTAATACTATAAAGATGCACAGATACAAACCTTCTCTCACTCAGTCCACTGAGAGCCACAGAATCCTCAGACTCCCTTTTTTGTCCCTTTAAATGGCTTGATGTGGTCTGGAAAACTGAAACAGCAAGAATTTTTTTATTCATTCCTGGGATTCCAGCATTTAGTGACCATTAAAAGTAAAAGTCAGCTGCATTGCTGTTGGTCAGGAGTCACATGTAGGCCAGATCAAGTAAAACAGAGGGACCTAGTGCTTCGGCTGAATAAGTCTTTGAAGTTTGCATCACATATAGACAGGGTGATCAAAAAGACGTACAGCATTCTTGCCTTCATTTGAGTATAGGAATTGGAAAGTCGTGTTGACATTGGTGGGGTCTCCTCTGGAACAATGTGTCCAGTTCTGGCCGCCTAGTTATAGGATGGATATTATTAAGCTGGAGAGGGTGCAGAAGAGATTTATAAGGATGTTGCCTGGTATGGAAGATTTGAGTTATAAAGAAAGGCTGGATAGGCTGGGACTTTGTTTCCACTGGAGCATAGGGAGTTGAGAGGCCACCTTATAGAAGTGTATAAAATAATGAGACATAGATAAGGTTAATGGTAGTTGTCTTTTCCCAGGATGGGGGATTTCAAGAGTAGGGAACACATTTTTAAGATGACAGATTTTAAAAGGACAGGAGGGGCAAATGCTCTACACAGAGGGTGGTTTGCATGTGGAATGAACTTCCTGAGAAAGTGGTGGGTATGGGTACAATTACAGTGTTTAAAAGACATTTGGATAAATACATGAATAGGAAAGGTTTGGAAGGATGTGGGCCAGGGCCAGGCAAGTGAGACGAGTTTAGTTGTAATTATGTTCCATATGGACTGGTCGGATCAAAGGGTCTGTTGCCATGCTGTATGATTTTGTGACTCTAAAAAAAAATTTAAGGAAAACAAATTTCCTTTCCTAATGGACATTAATGCTGATGGAGTTTTACAATATAGTCACCATTAGGCTAGTTTTTAATTACAGATTTTCATTTAATTCAAATTTCACCATCTGCCTTAGTGGGATTTGAACATATAGGTAAAAACAATGACTGCAGATGCTGGAAACCAGATTCTGGATTAGTGGTGCTGGAAGAGCACAGCAGTTCAGGCAGCATCCAAGTAGCTTCGAAATCGACGTTTCGGACAAAAGCCCTTCATCAGGAATATACCCTGAGAACATTAGCCTCAGATTCTAGTCTCATTGACACTGCTGATATTCCCCTTTGTGCAGTAAAAAAATCCTCTGCCATTCTTCGCTTCCATTCTCTATGTTTCACAATTGTATGATACATGTGGTAAAATAATCTCTGCTGTAGTCCCAGAGACCTGCTTCACTACAAGGATCTGTTCACAAACTGCCAAACAGATATCAGTTCTTTTGAAGATGACCTTGCTTGTTTTCTATCACACAAATTCTCAGTGTATTAAGCAAAGATACAGTCAATCCAGAATTGCACTTGTACTCAGTGACTCAGTCAGCCTTTTATTTACTAGTGGGATACAGTAGTACCCCCGTACCCATAGGGGATACATTCCATGACCTAACGCAGAAGCCCAAAACTGTGGATAGGAACGAACTCATTCATTTCAATGGGAAACGTACCTTCCCGACAGCCTCCTGGTCCCTGGTTCCGGAAGGTTCCCTTTTATACGTTTGGGCCGTGGAAAACCGCGGGTAAGTGAAACCGTGAAAAACAATTCCGTGGGTATGGGAGTCACCCTGTATTTCTGGCTGGCCTGTCCCTAATTGC
Organism: Chiloscyllium punctatum; assembly: GCF_047496795.1. Taxonomy (NCBI): domain Eukaryota; kingdom Metazoa; phylum Chordata; class Chondrichthyes; order Orectolobiformes; family Hemiscylliidae; genus Chiloscyllium; species Chiloscyllium punctatum. The sequence goes on along the minus strand of NC_092748.1, from coordinate 115,763,885 downwards.
TATTCAGAAGGTGTGACTCTTTCATGAGTCACAGGAAACTAGCATGTAGGTACAACAGATAATAAAGCAAATGGAATGTTGGCTTTTAGATTAGATTCCCTATAGTATGGAAACAGGCCCTCGGCCCAACAAGTCCAGACCGACCCTCTGAAGAGCAACCCATCCAGACCCATTCCCCTCTGACTAATGTACCTAACACTATAGGCAACTTAGCATGGCCAATTGACCGAACCTGCACATCTTTGGACTGTGGGAGGAAACCGGAGCACCTGGAGAGCGTGCAAACTCCACACAGACAGTTGCCCGAGTCAGGAATCAATCCTGACACTGGCACTGTGAGGCCGCAGTGCTAACCACTGAGGCACCATGCCTATATGCTAAAAGAATAGAATAAAAAGGTAGGATGTATTTTTACAACTTGTACAAAGCATTTGTGAGACCACACCTAGAGTATTGTGCATAGTTTTGTCCCTCTTATTTGTGGAAAGTTGTAGTGGCATTGGAGGCAATTCAGAGGAGGTTCACTAGATTGACCATACAGATGAGGGGTTTGTCATATGAAGAGAGATTGAACAGTTTAAGCCTAAACTCTGTGGAATTTAGGAGAATGAGGAGAGATCAAACTGAGGTACTGAGGATGATAAAAGGTATGGATAAAATAGATGTGGAGTAGATGCTTCCTCTTGTGGGGTATTTTAGAGTGAGAGGTGATAATCTTAGAATAAGGGGTAGAAAATTTACAACAGTGTTGAGAAACCAGTTCTCCCAAAGGATTTGAATCTGTGGAATTCACTACCTCAAAGTGTGTTGGATGCTGGTACAGTGAGTAAATTTAAGGAGGAGGTAAAAACAATGATTCCTGATGAAGGGCTTTTGCCCAAAACGCCGATTTCGAAGCTACTTGGATGCTGCCTGAACTGCTGTGCTCTTCCAGCACCACTAATCCAAAATTTAAGGAGGAGTTAGACAGATTTTTAACTGGTAATGGATTGAAGGGTTATGGAGAGAAGGCAGGAAAATTGGGGTGAGGAGACTTGATGGTCCGAATAACCTAATTCTGCTCGTATATTTTATGAACTTAGGTGGTGATGAGCTACCTTCTTGAACCATCGCAATACTTATTCTGTAGGAAAGGAGCTCCAGGATTTTGACACAGTGAATTGAAGAGATGGCAATATATTTCCAAGTCAGGATGGTGAGTGGCTTGGAGGGGAACTTCAGGGAGTGGTCTTCCCATGCATCTGCTGCCCTTGTCCTTCTAGATGGTAATTGACATGGCTTTGGAAGGTGCTGTCTAAGGACTCTTGATGAATATCTGCAGTGTACCTTGTAGACGGTGCACACTACTATTATGAACATTGGTAGTGGAGGAAATTGATGTTTGTGCTTGTAGTGCCAAACAAGCAGGCTGCTTTGTTCTGAATCAAGCTTCTTGAATGTTGTTGAAGCTGCACTCATCCAGGGAAGTGGGGAGTATTCCATCATATTCCATTCCTGAAGAAGGGCTTATGCCCGAAACGTCAATTCTTCTGCTCCTTGGATGCTGCCTGACCTGCTGTGCTTTTTCAGCAATATGACATTTTTCAGCAGTATTCCATCATACTCCTGACTTGTGCCATGTTGATGGTTTCATTGGGAAGTTAAAGAATCAACCACACTGCTGTGGGCCTGCACCCAAACTGGCTCCTCTATAAAGGTAGCCCATTGTCCAGTTTCAGTTCTGCATCTTTGATTCCAGTTTACTCAGGACATTCTTAACTCTCTGAAATTAGCCTTCCTCTAATTTAGTACTTTACCCTTGACTTTTTTCCTGTTCCTTTCTGTGGTTAATCAAACTCTTATGATACTATGATCCCAATTCCTTAAACATTCTGCCCACTGACAGGTGATCCACTTAGGTCACCTCATTCCCTGGAAACAGGCCATTGCATCTGAATCATAACCGTCAAGAAAATTTCACGAATACACTTATGGAATCCTTATTTCTCTTTGCTCTATTGATATTCTAGACTTGGAGAGTTTACACTGGACATCTCAAAATGCTGGAGAGTGTCACCAGTGTCACCTTTACAAGATCCTCCAAATCCAATGGCAGAAAAGGGAGTCTGACAGCAATATCCTCTCCCATCATTGAAGGGACAGTCTATTAAAACTGAGCTCCACTGATCAGTACATGTCATTCGTGAGCCTGATCTGGATTCCCAATGAGACTGCTCGACACAGACTTCCAAGAGGATGATAGGAAACACTTTGTGGACATCCTCAAAGCCTCCCTGAAGAGGTCAACCACCCCGATGACTCATGGAGATCCTAGCCACAACCAATGAAAATGGAGAAAGTTCACTTGGAAGACTGCTGGGACATCGAAATACTCCATTGGGAAGATATGGAGCTAAAGATGAGTTTCGGAGGGAACAGCATAAACACCCAATAAACCATTGACCCAACCTTCCAAGCGCAGTAGAGTCTGCAAATGAAGCATCAGACCTATCAGCCATTTTAGAAAAGATCCCTGACTGGAAGGAAGCAAAAAAACATAGAAGCCAGGAGCAAACCGTTTGGCCCATGGAGCCATGTTCCTGCTTTGTCCCTGTACCTCTTGTTGCCTTTAAAATCTAAAAAAAATCAAAACTGCAAGAATTGTGAGCACTGTAAATCAAAGAACAAAAGTAGAAATAGCTGGAAAAGCTCAGCAAATCTGGCAGCATTGTGGAGAGAAATCAGAGTTAACATTTCAGGTCAGTGACCCTTCCTCAGAAATCCTTCTGAGGAAAGGTCATTCAACCCGAAGCATTAACTCTGATTTCTCTCCAAGATACTGCCAGACCTTCTGAGCTTTTCCAGCAATTTCTACTTTTGTCTCCAAAAAGAAATCTTTTTTGAATTGATTTTTTAATTTCAAATCTCTCACATTCCGAAGGGATTGTCTGAGGATAAGGAGAGGGAGAACATCCGAGACTATATTAGGATAGGGTAGGGTGCCCAAAAACTCTAAGAGCGCTCAATGTGTGGCCTGATCGAGAGTTTAAAACTATCATATGATCCGTAACTAACCTGCTACCTTCCATTACACAGACACTTGACATGATCGAATATCTCTTCAAGACTGTAAATACTCTGAAAGCATCTCATAGCCACTTGTTTCCACAACGCAGAATGGCATGGGTTTAATATTTTACTTACCGACCAGTTAGCTGAAAATTCTGGGTAGGGACGGGAAACAGTTTGCCCGTCAAGTGTTTCTTCCTCTGAGATTCCTACACTCCTCTTTGAAGCTTATTTTTTAAGCTCTCGTCTCCATGAATCTCAGTGTTACAGTAGACAGTCCTCAGGGACAGCCCTTTCAGCAGCAAGACTGTTTTAAATTCAGTGTCCAACTGCCCTCCCCCCCCATTCCCCTCAGCCGTGCTCTAATCTCTTACTCCCTCCTCCTCCTCTGCCCTGCAACTCATTGTTTGAAGGAGCTTGTCCAGCTGTCTCCTCTCCCAAAATATCCCCTGCCATCATGACTTGACAACACCAATAAGGGCTGGACTGGTCAGTGGCAGGGTGTGGGCGGTTGAGACCGTAGGGGGAGGGAGATAAAGGGAGCAAAGGAGGCCACCATCCATTGACTGGCCAACCTGCCAAAGGAAAGTTGCCTAGTTTGGTGCGGGGGGAGGGGAGGGAATGCTGAATAAGTGGGAGGATTAGTGACCGCAAATCACGTCCAGGAATTCAAAGACCCTTATCTGCGCTGCAGCAAAGTCAGAATTAGCTGATGCCAACAAGTTGATATGTGTCTGTGTTTAAATGACATTGCAGAAGGATCTCTGCCGTCTTAGACAAGCAATGTCTGTGAGGGTGAGGGGGTGGGAATGGAAGGTAGAGGGGATGGTAGAAGAGCCGACAGAATTAGAAAGATTTAAGCTGCCGTGCCATTTGATACGAAGCAGCTGAACAGACCAACTGATTGGATTCGGCTCGTATAGTGCTCCTGCAAGCTGGACCAAGAAAGAAAGAGAGAGAAAGCAATCTTTGCATTTACATAGCACCTCTCACTATCTCAGGATTCCTTTCAGTGATTTACTGCAAATTAGGTTCTCCTAAAGTGTACTCACTGTTGAGATTTAGGGAATATTGTGACCAATTTGGACACAATAATGTTGTAATGGACAGAGCATATGTGGGGACATTTTGGACTTTAAAGGATAGCTATTTGCTAGGACACTGGGGACAACTGCCCTGCTTTTATTTGGAATAGTTCCACCTGCAAGAACATGTGAAAGCTGGCACTGCACTCTCTGTACTGTGCTGGGAATGTTACAAGAAGAAATTGAGGATTGCAAATGCTGGCGATCAGAGTCAAGAGTGTGGTGCTGGAAAAGCGCAACAGGTCAGGCAGCATCCAAGGAGCAGGAGAATTAAATTCCTGATGAAGGGCTTGTGACCGAAATGTCAATTCTACTGCTTCTCAGATGCTGCCTGACCTGTTGCGCTTTTCCAGCATCACACTCTTGATTGAGAATGTTCTAAGCAGGCATACAGCATTGGAGCAGAAATAGACCATTCCACCTCTCGAGCCTGTTTATTATTCACTAAGATCGTGGCTGATCTGTTTGTGTTTCAAATTCCACCTACACGTCTACCTCTTTGATTCCCCTGCCTTGCACAAAGCTACCCAATTTGGTCTGAAAAATATTAATTGACCCCTGGTTCCAAAATCATACAACCTTTCAAGAGAATGAAATTCTCCTCATCTCTGTCCTAAAAAGGTGACCCCTAACTTTAAAGTAGAGCCCCCTAGTTCTGGACTGGCCCACAAGAGGAAACATCTTTTCTATGTTCACCTGGTCAAGACCAATGCACTTAGTCAGGTCACCCCAACTCTTCTGAACTCATGTGGAAATAAACCTAGCCTGTGCAACCTTTCCTTATTAGGAAATCAGCACATTCTTGGTATCAGTCTGCTACATTGCCTCTGACCCTCCAATGTATTTACATCCCTGGTCGCCACACCTTGGATTCACATGCCATGGGCATTTAGCATAGTGTTGATTGTGGAATCTTGCTGTGCATAAATTGGACTGCCATGTTTCCTGCAAAAGTGGCTGCATATCTTTGGCCAGAAAGGGTTCTTGGATCCGCAGAGGTTATGTTAAGGTGCTATACAAATGCAAGACTTCTCCTCCTTACGCCACATCTGACACACCTTACCCAAATCTCACTGCTGTTCTGCTCTGTGGATGGTTATATCGCCAACCCGTGTCTCATTAATTACTCGTGTTTAGATGATGCCTTCTGGAATGTTCCCTCTGCATGTGGTGCAATCCGAGTGACAGTATTGAGTGATTGGAGAATGACATTGAGTTCAGTTCTCTCTATATATAAAGACATTTATCAGCAAAGTGCTGATCCCTTGCATGACGTCAGTTCTCTGGAAATATCGATTGGCATTCTGTGACATTGCTCATTCACTAAAGATGTCTTTAATGTTACAGCCTCAATATCCAATTGGGCAACAGCAGTTTCTTTGAATGGGAACTGGGCCTCTCCAGGGACCAAACTGTGTGCTACATATGGGTTCACACTGCACTAAAAGATGCACCACACTCCATGTTAGTTAAAAAACCCAAGTGAACAGAGAGGACTTGTAAGAACATAAGAAATAGCAGCAGAGGTAGGTCACTCAGTCCCTCAAGCCTCTTTCCCCTTCAACAAGGCAGTTTTGACCCAGGCCTGTACTCTTCTGTATTAGTGGTGCTGGAAGAGCACAGCTGTTCAGGCAGCATCCAAGTAGCTTCGAAATCGACGTTTCGGGCAAAAGCCCTTCATCAGGAATAAAGGCAGTGAGCCTGAAGCGTGAAGAGAATAAGCTAGAAGAGGGTGCAGGTGGGGAGAAAGTAGCATAGAGTACAATGGGTGAGTGGGGGAGGAGATGAAGGTGATAGGTCAGTGAGGAGAGGGTGGAGTGGATAGGTGGAAAAGGAGATAGGCAGGTAGGACAGGTCCGGACAAGTCATGGAGACAGTGCTGAGCTGGAAGTTTAGAACTAGGGTGAGGTGGGGGAAGGGGAAATGAGGAAACTGTTGAAGTCCACATTGACGCCCTGGGGTTGAAGTGTTCCGAGGCAGAAGATGAGGCGTTCTTCCTCCAGGCGTCTGGTGGTGAGGGAGCGGCGGTGAAGGAGGCCCAGGACCTTCATGTCCTCGGCAGAGTGGGAGGGGGAGTTGAAATGTTGGGCCACGGGGTGGTGTGGTTGATTGGTGCGGGTGTCCAGAGATGTTCCCTAAAGCGCTCTGCTAAGAGGCGCCCAGTCTCCCCAAAGTAGAGGAGAGCGCATCGGGAGCAACGGATACAATAAATGATATTAGTGGATGTGCAGGTAAAACTTTGATGGATGTGGAAGGCTCCTTTAGGGCATTGGATAGAGGTGAGGGAGGAGGTGTGGGCACAGGTTTTACAGTTCCTGCGGTGGCCGGGGAAAGTGCCAGGATTGGAGGGTGGGTTGTAGGGGAGGGCGTGGACCTGACCAGGTAGTCACAGAGGGAACGGTCTTTGCGGAAGGTGGAAAGGGGTGGGGAGGGAAATATATCCCTGGTGGTGGGGTCTGTTTGGAGGCGGCCGAAATGTCGGCGGATGATTTGGTTTATGCGAAGGTTGGTAGGGTGGAAGGTGAGCACCAGGGGCGTTCTGTCCTTGTTATGGTTGGAGGCGTGGGGTCTGAGGGCGGAGGTGCGGGATGTAGACGAGATGCATTGGAGGGCATCTTTAACCACGTGGGAAGGGAAATTGCGGTCTCTAAAGAAGGAGGCCATCTGGTGTGTTCTGTGGTGGAACTGGCCCTTCTGGGAGCAGATCCGGCGGAGGCGGAGGAATTGGGAATACGGGATGTGCCAACTCCACATAGCCCTCACCTTTCTAATGTTTCAAAAATCAATCTACCTCTTCTTCAGATACTTTAATTGATCTATTCTCCACAGTTCTCCAGGGTAGAGAATTTCAGACATTCACTACCCTCTGAGAGATAACATGAGGCCATGAGTTTCATGCAGCTTGACATGTAAGGACCTGTCTTGTCCTCACGTATATTTTTATCCTTTCATGGGGTGTGGGTGTCACTGGCAAGATCAAAATCTGTTGCTATTCTCTAGCTTGGTCATTTCAGAAGTCAGGGCTTTTGCCCGAAACGTCGATTTCGCTGCTCGTTGGATGCTGCCTGAACTGCTGTGCTCTTCCAGCACCACTAATCCAGTATTTGGTTTTCAGCATCTGCAGTCATTGTTTTTACCTTGTTGATTTTAACCCTACTGCGAATCCTCTTGCAAGGATGCCTGCCTTGAACAAGTTTTCCTCCTCTCTCTACAAGAATCTCAGGGAGTCCCTCGCCCACTGCAACTCCCAGGTCATTTCCTCTGCTCTGAAGCTCTTCAACCATGTTGTGAAACAAACTCGGTACCACAGCCACATTTGCTTCCTCAGTGCATGCCTCCGTAACCAACTTATCCCACACGGACTCCAGACCACCTTTAAACCAGCAGAGTTCGGACCCGAACAGGACAAACAGTACAGACTACAGATTCAAAAACACCAGCAACAGTTCTCCTTCAGGATCCTCCGCTCCACGCTTGCAGCAATGCGCCGTCACCTAACCTCTCTCCAGTCATCCCTGCCTCAGCTGAGGGCCACTCTCTCTCAGAATTGCAAAGGACCCACTCTGTACTACATCCTCAGGAGAATTCATACTCTCAACAAACAGTATTTCAATTCCATCTCAAGCATCAAAAACTGTAAGTGCAACAAACTTTTATCCACCCACCTCCATATCCAGCGCTCCTCAAACATTCCAGAAGATTCCCCTGGCCTCGGAAACGCCATTAGCCATGCGGCTGACACAGCTACCACCCCCACGCTGAGTGATGATGTCACTTCCGCCCACATCATGGCCACTCCCACAGCCACTTCCGGCCCTCACATCATCGCTGATGCCACACGCTCAGTGACTTCCCCTACTGCCATGATCACCACCACTTCCGCCTCCACCAGCGCCACTCACCTGCATTCTGCTGACACGCCCCCCACAGACCCCACTGTCACTATTCCCACACCCCAGAACCCCAAGGGCAACATTACCCCAGCTCATGCCTCCACTCCCATTCCTCCCACCATCACACCCACTCCAGGTACTGGCTCCGACCCCACTCCCAGCTCCACACCCGCACCAGATCCCAGCTATCGGCCCTGCCGAGTTTTCACCATCCTTCCAGACCTCCCACTCACTGAGGACGAACGATCAGTCCTCAGCAAAGGACTCACCTTCATCCACCTCCGTCCACGCATCAATGAATTTAATACATGACATGACATCGAACAATTCTTCCGTTGCCTCCGCCTCTGAGCTTACTTTCACAATCAGGACTCCCGCCCACCTTCCGAGGACCCCTTCGCCCACCTCCAACACACTGCATCCACCTGGACACCCCGCGCTGGCCTATTACCTGCCCTCGACCTCTTCATTTCCAACTGCCGCCAGGACATTAACCGCCTCAACCTGTCGTCCCCCCTCCCCCACTCCAACCTCTCACCCTCACAACGCGCAGCCCTCCAATCCCTCTGCTCCAATCCCAACCTCACCATCAAGCCAGCAGATAAAGGGGGCGCAGTGGTAGTCTGGCGCACTGACCTCTACACCGCTGAAGCCAAACGCCAACTCGAGGACACCTCTTCCTACTGCTCCCTCGACCATGACCCCACCCCCCATCACCAAACCATCATCTCCCAGACCATACAGAACCTCATCACCTCAGGAGATCTCCAACCCACAGCTTCCAACCTCATAGTCCGGGAACCCCGCACTGCCCGAGATCCACAAGCCTGACCACCCTGGCCGACCCATTGTCTCAGCATGCTCCTGCCCCACTGAACTCATCTCTACCTACCTTGACACTGTCCTATCCCAGCTTTTTACACTGTCCTATCCCCCCTAGTCCAGGAACTCCCCACATACGTTCGAGACACCACCCACGCCCTCCACCTCCTCCAAGACTTCCGTTTCCCCAGCCCCCAACGCCTTATCTTCACCATGGATATCCAATCCCTCTACACCTCCATTTGCCATGACCAGGGCCTCCAAGCCCTCCGTTTTTTCCTCTCCAGACGTCCCCAACAGTACCCTTCCACTGACACTCTCATTCGTTTGGCCGAACTGGTCCTCACCCTTAACAATTTCTCCTTTGAATCCTCCCACTTCCTCCAGACCAAAGGCGTAGCCATGGGCACACATATGGGCCCCAGCTATGCCTATCTCTTTGTTGGCTATGTAGAACAGTTGATCTTCCGTAATTACACCGGCACCACTCCCCACCTCTTCCTCCGCTACATTGATGACTGCATTGGCGCCACCGCGTGCTCCCGCGAGGAGGTTGAGCAATTCATCAACTTCACCAACACATTCCACCCTGACCTTAAATTTACCTGGACTATCTCTGACACCTCGCTCCCCTTCCTGGACCTCTCCATCTCCATTAGTGACGACCGACTTGACACTGACATTTTTTACAAACCCGACTCCCATAGCTACCTGGATTACACCTCTTCCCACCCTATCTCTTGCAAAAATGCCATCCCGTATTCCCAATTTCTCCACCTCCGCCGTATCTGCTCCCAGGAGGACCAGTTCCACCATAGCACACACCAGATGGCCTCCTTCTTTAGAGACCGCAATTTCCCTTCCCACGTGGTTAAAGATGCCCTCCAAAGCATCTCGTCCACATCCCGCACCTCCGCCCTCAGACCCCACCCCTCCAACCGTAACAAGGACAGAACGCCCCTGGTGCTCACCTTCCACCCTACAAACCTTTGCATCAACCAAATCATCCACCGACATTTCCGCCACCTCCAAAAAGACCCCACCACCAGGGATATATTTCCCTCCCCACCCCTTTCCGCCTTCCGCAAAGACCGTTCCCTCCGTGACTACCTGGTCAGGTCCACACCCCCCTACGACCCACCCTCCCATTCTGGCACTTTCCCCTGCCACCACAGGAACTGTAAAACCTGTGCCCACACCTCCTCCCTCACCTCTATTCAAGGCCCTAAAGGAGCCTTCCACATCCATCAAAGTTTCACCTGCACATCCACCAATATCATTTATTGTATCCGTTGCTCCTGATGTGGTCTCCTCTACATTGGGGAGACTGGGCGCCTCCTAGCAGAGCGCTTTAGGGAACATCTCCGAGACACCCGCACCAATCAACCAAACTGCCCCGTGGCCCAACATTTCAACTCCCCCTCTCACTCTGCCAAGGACATGGAGGTCCTGGGCCTCCTTCACCGCCGCTCCCTCACCACCAGACGCCTGGAGGAAGAACGCCTCATCTTCCGCCTCGGAACACTTCAACCCCAGGGCATCAATGTGGACTTCACCAGTTTCCTCATTTCCCCTTCCCCCACCTCATCCTAGTTTCAAACTTCCAGCTCAGTTACTGTCTCCTTGACTTGTCCGACTGCCTATCTTCTTTTCCACCTATCCACTCCACCCTCTCCTCCTTGACCTATCACCTTCATCTCCTCCCCCACTCACCCATTGTACTCTATGCTACTCTCTCCCCACCCCCACCCTCCTCTAGCTTATCTCTCCATGCTTCAGGCTCACTGCCTTTATTCCTGATGAAGGGCTTTTGCCCGAAACATCGATTTCGCTGCTCGTTGGATGCTGCCTGAACTGCTGTGCTCTTCCAGCACCACTAATCCATTTCAGAAGTCAGTTAAAGCCAACATCACCGTAAGGTCAGGAGTCACATGTAAGCCAGAAGGTTCCTTCCCCAAATGGCATTAGTGAACTAGATAGGTTTTTACAGCAATGGTAGCTTCGTAGGCACCATTACCAAGAGTATCTTTCAATTCAAGTTTAATTTGAATTGGATTTACTAGTTGAATGTTGGATTTGAACCCATTTATCCCAAAGCATTAGACTAGGCTTTTGATTATCATAAGTCATTACTGCACAGTCAAAAGTGACAAAGGTCCCAATTTTGAAAAGCAGGAGAGATTTCCTCGGTGTCCTGGCCATACCTAGCCCTCAACCAACACTGTGGCTCAAACTTTCCCGAGTTACAAAAGTAACTACTCACAAAGCACCTTGGGATATGCTGAGGCCATGAATGGCACTAGAGAAATGCAGGTTCTTTCTATAGTTGTATCAATCTGGGATAAATCTCAGTACACTGCAGTCTTCCCCTCATTACTGATAAAAGGTGAGGGGGATGGGGTAATGGTCAAGCTGTGACAGGTTTCAGATCCATGGCTAAAGGAGATATCATAGCTTCCCACCCCTGCTGATAGCTGCTTTGGAGGTGTTTTTGCATCTGTGAAAATTTGGTTTGACCTCTCCTGTTCCTGAGATCAGTCTTTCTTTGAATTTCAGCCATCAGAATGGCTGTTGTTTGGGGCCAAAGCTAATATCCTGCGGCTCGAGGTTTGTGCTTCTGTGAGGAGATAACTCTGAATTCAAATCAAGAGACCCACGTCATTCAGCTAACAACAGTCTCAGAGGCCGTGCCCAATGTCACCAGACTATCAGAGTTCTGATAGTGGAAATGCTGCACATTCACACTGAAGAGCTCAGTGGGGAGAGAGAGAGAGACAAAGAGCAGCAGGGTCAGCGGGCAGGTCACTGACCAGCACAATCAGGGTGAATGACAAGTGTATCAGCTCAACTTGCCCTCCAAGCAAGCATCTGAAGGTGTGTCTGCTGAGATTGTAGGAATTTTGAAGGGTACACTAAGAGGGCATTAGTATCACTCTCTTTGTCAAGCTGAGTCTCTCCTCAGTTCTGTCTGTAGTTTTGCATTCTCTTTGTAACTAATCCCATTGTGTTAACTCTGTTCCTTTGAGTGCTTGTTGTATTGTATTTATTTCTGTGCCGTTGTGCCTCTCTTTCTTTTTGCCAGTATCTATCTTTCAGTCTTATCCTCTGTCTGAATCTCTCAGTCCATCTTGCTCACATTCTCCACTTGCATCTATATCTTCCTTTGTCTCACATTCTATCTTGCTGGTCCTTTCTCACTGTCTGCCCACTCCGTTTGTGTACGTCTCTGCCTCTGTCTGTGTGTGTGGGTGTATCTGCCTCTGTAGATGTATCTGTGTATGTCAATCTGTGCGTAACTTTGTGCATAACTGTGTGTGTGTGTGTGTGTCGTTGTATGTGGAACTGTCTGTGTGCATTTATCTGTGCATGCCTGTCTCTGTGTGTGCAAGTGTGGGGTGTGAGTCTGTGTCAGTGTGTATGTGCTTCCCTCTCCAGTTCTCATTCTAACTCAATTCCACTCTAGCTGTCTGACATTCTATCTGTCTCTCAAACTCTTTATTTTATTCTTTCTCTCTTTCTGTTTTCCTGTTTTTACTCTATCTGCATTTCTGTCTCTGTTATTGGATCCCATTCTCTCATTTTTCCCCAACATTCTATATCGGAATCACTAAATCCCTGTATTGTCTTAGCACCTCCTTATTCTCTTTCAAGTTAGGTATCTTGTTCAGTGTGTATCTCCTACTCTGTGTATATATCTTCATCATTCCTTCTCTCACTCTCTCTCCCTCTGTCCCAATGTCTGGGCTTCACACTTCTCATAAACTCCCTGCTGTCCCTTTGTTCCTAAACTTGTTGGGGATGTTGCTGCTGATTCTGATGTTCCAGATCCCAACATTGAAAGCTGCCTGCTCAATGCACAGCCTGAGTGAGGATGCAATCATCGTGAAGGTGCAGGAGAAAATTCTGCAGAGTCTGGGGCTGACTGAACCCCCAGAGAACTGCAATGTAACCAGCCATGAGCTGCGTAATCCGTTCAAGAGTCGCAAACTGGCACGGCGCATCACCCGCTGGATTGGACATCAAAAACCCAACAAGGACAGCGATAAATCGGAGATCATCTCATTCCCCATTACCAGTAAGCTTTGCTTTTGCATTTGTAAAACTTGCTAATTGTCTCATTTTCTGCTAAAATGATGTATCCCAGCAGCATCTTTTCACAACATCAGTCAGACCTAAGGCACTTTTCAACCAATTAAGTACTTTTTGAAGTGTTGTAATGCAGGCAATACAACATCCAGTTTCACAGCAAGCTCCCACAGACAACAGTGTAATGATGATCAGATGACCAATTTGTTGTGATTATAATAGAATGGAGGCAGGGATGTAATTTAATGTCACTGGATTAGTAAACCAGAATCTCAAACTAATGGGTTCAAATCCCATAGCAGATGGTGAAAGATGAATTGAGAGGAGATAGCCTAATGAAGAGAGTGCATTATTTAAAAACCCATCTGGTTAACTGATTCATTTCAGTGCTGTCCTTACTCAGCCTGGTCTATATCTAACTCTACATCCACAGCAATATGGTTGGTAGACTGCTCTCTGGGCAACAAATGCCAGGTGATATTCAGTTATTTTTAAGTACATGTTTTCCCAGGATACTGGTGTGAACTGTTCCTCACTCTTCTTGGAAACAGTTGCTGTGGAATCCTTTATAGCCACTTTTAGAAAGTGGATAAGCTTGACATTTCATCTGAAAGAAAGTGCCTCCAAACAGTGCAGCACTCCCTCAGCACTCCAATGGCAGACTAGATTATCAGTCTCTTTAGGGTTCTTAAAACCACCACTGCTGGAGTGACAGGTGAGTGTATTACCCACTGACCTGAGAACCCATGCACACAAGCAGCACAAGATGGGGTTAAGATAAATAAAGTAAGCAGGTAGCACAAAATCTGAGTAGGTGGTTGAGTGGTTTGTCAAGCCAGATAGACAACAAAATACTGAAAGATATAATCAAGTTAAAATGGTAACTGCCAAACAGTTACCATGATATTTGCAATGCACAAACATGGAAGCAAAAGAAGTGAATGCAAATCATTTGGTTTTACACAAGTTTTGGCTATTTTGTAACCCATTCTCCTCAATGTTCCCCTCTCCTCACACCTTTAATTTCAGACATCCCGTGTGATTTACAGTATGAAGGATTCGTGGGAAATTACAGTTACATCTTTCAGCCATCCCTGCACTCCCGTCGCAACCAGGTGACCTCTGCTGAGTTCTGGTTTTACACCGGGGTCCAGTTAACTCCAGGAGGTGACCCTCCCGCTGAGCTGTACTTCCTCACCGAACCTGGCATCTTTGCCCGGGCAGCGGAGAGCATGGTGGTCGAAGGACAGTGGGTAATCTTCCATGTGTCCCAATCCTTCCTCTCATACATCTCGCACAAGATACTTTTTCTTCAGGTCAAGTGCGCCAGTTGCCAGTGCGTGAGGGACCAAGTGAATGTTCCTTTCATCCTGTCCACAGCGAAGAACTCGGGCTCTTCTCGATCTAGACGCTCCACAGTCCCCTGGTCCCCCGCCTATGTCAGTCTCCTTCAGAGGCCACCATCTCCTGAACTCATTCACGACGATTGTCATCGTTCTGCTGTCAACATCTCATTTGAAGAATTGGGATGGGGCAACTGGATTGTTCAACCCAGTGTCTTCACCTTCTACTACTGCAATGGGACCTGCTCCAACTCCAACCGGCTCACCTCCAGCCTCGGCCTCAAGGTTTGCTGCACCTCAGTCCCAGGGACCATGAAGCCCCTGAGAGTGAGGACAACCTCCGACAGTGGCTACACCTTTAAATATGAGACTATCCCAAACATTATCACAGAAGAATGTGCCTGCATCTAGACTCTGCTTCCTCACCTTCACCACTATGACAGAGTGGTCTTGGGCTCTTGAGGATCTGAAGATTAGTCAGAATCCAAGAGACAGATCCAAGAGGCAATAATAAAATAAATAAATAAGCTATATTAGTGTCTTCATTTTTTATTAATTACAAAAATATTTGGAAAGAAAGGAATATTTGATGGACAGTTGGAAAACATTTAATCAAATAACCAACAGCCTATTCGCTTTCCATTCTGAAACTAGACATCAGACCATAAAATGTAGCTACAGTCAGTTCGACCATGGCTGATCAGATCATCCTCAACTCCACTTTCCTGCCTTTGCCCCATAATCCTCGATTCCATTACTGTTTGAAAGTCTGTCTATCTCAGTTTTGAGTGTACTTAATGACCAGCCTCAAAGCCCTACATGGTTTAAAAGATTCCACAGATTCACTAGCCTCTGAGCAGAGAAATTCTTCATCATCTCTGTCTTAAGTAGATGACCCCATATTCTCAGATTTTGACCTCTGGTCCTAGAAACTCTAACAAGGGAAAGCAACATTTCCATATCTACCTTGTGAAGTTCTCTTAGAATCTTAGACTTTTTTAAAAAGGCCCCCTATCATTCTTGTAAACTCCAATGAGTGCAAGCCAACCTGCTCAATCTCTCTTCATAAAACAGTCCATCCATAACTTGTATTAGCCGAGTGAACCTTCTTTGAACTACCTCCAATGCTCGTATATTTTTCCTCAGGTGAGGGGCTCAAAACTATAAGAGTATTCCAGCTGTGGTCTGACTAGTGCCTTTTATAGTATTAGCAACCTCCCTACTTTTATAGAGTCATAGAGATGTGCTGCACAGAAACAAAATCTTTGGTCCAATTCATCCCTGCTGACCAGATAATCTGCATTAATGTCGTTCCATTTGCCAGCATTTGGCTCATGTCTTTCTGAACTCTTCATATTCATATACCCATCCAGATGCCTTTTAAATGTAGTAATTGTACCAGCCTCCACCATCATCTCTGGCAGCTTGTTCCATACATGCAGCACCCTCTGTGTGAAAAAGATTTCCCTTAGGTCCCTTTTAAATCTTTGCCTACTCACCTTAACTCTATGAGATAAAAACAATGACTGCAGATGCTGGAAAGCAAATACTGGATTAGTGGCGCTGGAAGAGCACAGCAGTTCAGGCAGCATCCAACAAGCAGCGAAATCGACGTTTCGGGCAAAAGCCCTTCATCAGGAATAAAGGCAGTGAGCCTGAAGCATGGAGAGATAAACTAGAGGAGGGTGGGGTTGGGGAGAGAGTAGCATAGAGTACAATAGGTGAGTGGGGGAGGAGATGATGGTGATAGGTCAAGGAGGAGAGGGTGGAGTGGATAGGTGGAAAAGGAGATAGGCAGGTTCGACAAGTCCGGACAAGTCAAGGAGACAGTGCTGAGCTGGAAGTTTGAAACTAGGATGAGGTGGGGGAAGGGAAAAAGAGGAAGCTGTTGAAGTCCACATTGATGCCCTGGGGTTGAAGTGTTCTGAGGCGGAAGATGAGGCGTTCTTCCTCCAGGCATCTGGTGGTGAGGGAGCGGCGGTGAAGGAGGCCCAGGACCTCCATGTCCTCGGCAGAGTGGGAGGAGGAGTTGAAATGTTGGGCCACGGGGCGGTTTGGTTGATTGGTGCGGGTGTCTCGGAGATGTTCCCTAAAGCGCTCTGCTAAGAGGCGCCCAGTCTCCCCATTGTAGAGGAGACCACATCGGGAGCAACGGATATAATAAATGATATTAGTGGATGTGCAGGTAAAACTTTGATGGATATGGAAGGCTCCTTTAGGGCCTTGGATAGAGGTGAGGGAGGAGGTGTGGGCACAGGTTTTACAGTTCCTGCGGTGGCAGGGGAAAGTGCCAGAATGGGAGGGTGGGTAGTAGGGGGGTGTGGACCTGACCAGGTAGTCGCGGAGGGAACGGTCTTTGCGGAAGGCAGAAAGGGGTGGGGAGGGAAATATATCCCTGGTGGTGGGGTCTTTTTGGAGGTGGCGGAAATGTCCCTTCCAAATTTCCTTTCCAAAAACTTCACCAACACATTCCACCCTGACCTTAAATTTACCTGGACCATCTCTGACACCTCGGTCCCCTTCCTGGACCTCTCCATCTCCATTAGTGACAACCGACTTGACACTGACATTTTTTACAAACCCACCGACTCCCACAGCTACCTGGATTACACCTCCTCCCACCCTATCTCTTGCAAAAATGCCATCCCATATTCCCAATTTCTCCGCCTCTGCCGTATCTGCTCCCAGGAGGACCAGTTCCACAATAGAACACACCAGATGGCCTCCTTCTTTAGAGACCGCAATTTCCCTTCCCACGTGGTTAAAGATGCCCTCCAACGCATCTCGTCCACATCCCGCACCTCTGCCCTCAAACCCCACCCCTCCAACCGTAACAAGGACAGAACGCCCGTGGTGTCACCTTCCACCCTACAAACCTTCGCATAAACCAAACCATCCGCCGACATTTCCGCCACCTCCAAAAAGACCCCACCACCAGGGATATATTTCCCTCCCCACCCCTTTCCGCCTTCCGCAAAGATCGTTCCCTCCGCGACAACTGGTCAGGTCCACACCCCCCTACGACCCACCCTCCCATTCTGGCACTTTCCCCTGCCACCGCAGGAACTGTAAAACCTGTGCCCCCACCTCCTCCCTCACCTCTATCCAAGGTGCTAAAGGAGCCTTCCACATCCATCAAAGTTTTACCTGCACATCCACTAATATCATTTATTGTATCCGTTGCTCCGATGTGGTCTCCTCTACATTGGGGAGACTGGGCGCCTCTTAGCAGAGCGCTTTAGGGAACATCTCCAAGACACCCGCACCAATCAACCAAACCGCCCCGTGGCCCAACATTTTAATTCCCCCTCCCACTCTGCCGAGGACATGGAGGTCCTGAGCCTCCTTCACCGCCGCTCCCTCACCACCAGACGCCTGGAGGAACAACGCCTCATCTTCCGCCTCGGAACACTTCAACCCCAGGGCATCAATGTGGACTTCAACAGCTTCCCCATTTCCCCTTCCCCCACCTCATCCTAGTTTCAAACTTCCAGCTCAGCACTGTCTCCTTGACTTGTCCGGACTTGTCGAACCTGCCTATCTCCTTTTCCACCTATCCACTCCACCCTCTCCTCCTTGACCTATCACCTTCATCTCCTCCTCCACTCACCCATTGTACTCTATGCTACTCTCTCCCCACCTCCACCCTCCTCTAGCTTATCTCTCCATGCTTCAGGCTCACTGCCTTTATTCCTGATGAAGGGCTTTTGCCCGAAACGTCGATTTTGCTGCTCGTTGGATGCTGCCTGAACTGCTGTGCTCTTCCAGCACCACTAATCCACCTTAACTCTATGTCCTCTATGTCCTTTAGTTTTGGACTCGCCACCCCAGGGAAGAGAATTCATCTATTTATCCTATTCAGCCTCTGATACTTCATGAAAAGCAACCCGAGCCTATTCAACTTCTCTCTTTAGCTCAACTCCTTCAAACCTGGCAAAATCCTTGTAAAAATCTTATCTGAACCTTTTCAAGTTTCACAATATCTTTCCTATTGCAGGGCAGCCAGAATTGAACACAAAATTCCAAAAATGGCCCTAATTGATGTCCTATATAGCTGCAACATGACTTCCCAGCTTCTGTATTCAATGCAATGATGAATAAAGACAAGCGCACCAAATGCACCTTACTTTCAAGGAATTATGAACCTACACCCCAAAGTCTCTTTGTTCGGCAATACTTCCAGGGCCTTACTATTGTGTGTATAAGCCCTGCTCAGATTTGTCCTGCCGAAGTGCAGCACCTTACATTTATGTAAGTTAAATGCTATTTGCTACTCTTTAGTTCATTTACCCATCTGAGCAAGATCCCCTTGTATGCTGAAGTAATCTTCACTGTGCACTACACCACCAATTTTAGTGTCACCTGCAAACTTACTAACTATACCTCTTTCATTCACATCCAAATCATTTATATAAATGATAGCAAGCATCACTGATCCTTGAGGCATACTGCTGGCCACAAGCCTCCAGTCCAATAAGCAATCCACCATCACTACCCTCCATCTCCTACCTTCAAACAAACTTTGTATTCAAATGGATAATTCTCCTTGTATTCCATGTGATATAACCTTGCTAACCATGAGAAAGTGAGGACTGCAGATGCTGGAGAGTCTTTTCAAACCTTGCTAACCAGTCTACCATGCTGAATGCCTTACTGATGTCCGTATAGACGATGTCCATCGCTCTGCCATCATCAATCTTCTTTGTCACTTCTTCCAAAAAATCAAGTTAATGCAACATGATTTCCCACATACAAAACTATGTTGAATATCCTTAATTAGCCCTTACTGTTCAAATACTTGTAATTCCTGTCCCTTAGTATTCCCTTAGTAATTACTGACCACCGACATCAGGGTCACTGGCCTATCGTTCCCTAGCTTTTCTTTACCATCTTTCTTAAATAATGTCACCATGTTAACCAACTTCTAGTCTTCCGGCATCTCCCCCATGGCTATTAATGATACACATATCTCTGCAAGGGACCCAGAAATCACTTTCCTAGCTTCCCATAAAGTTCTAGGGTACACCTAATCAGGTCCAGGGAATTTATCAATCTTTGTGCAATTTTAGCCCTCCTCTTCTGTTATATGTTTTAAGATATCACTGTTTGTTTCCTCATGTTCTCTAGCTTCCATATCCTTCACAGTAAATGTTGATGCAAAATACTCATTTAGTATCTCACCCAACTCCTGCAGTTGCACACATGAACAGCCTTGTTATTCTTTAAGGGGCCATATTCTCTCCCTTGTTACTCTTTTGTCCTTCATGTATGTAGAATCCTTTTGGATTCTTAACTCTGTCTACCAAAGCTATCTCATGTTCCCTTTTTGCCCTGATTTCCCTCTTAAATATACTCCAGGATTCACTCGATCCTCGCTTGTCTACGCCTGACATATGCTTTCTTCTTATTCTTGACCATAGCCTCAACATCCCTAGTCATCCAGCATTCCTATACCTACCAGCCTTTCCCTTCGCTCTAACAGGAACATACTGTCTCTTGACTCTTCTTATCTCATTTTTGAAGGCTTCTAACTTCCCAGCCGTCCTTACCTGCAAATATCCACCCCACAATCAACTTTTGAAAGTTCTTCCCTGATACCATCAAAATTGGCCTTCCTCCAATTCGGAACTTTAAGTTTTAGATCAAGTCTATTGTGACAATGCTGCTCCTTTAACAAGGTTATATTGTCCTTGGTTTATTTTCAGAGGGGTGTTAATCACAGAGACTCCAAGAGGCCTAGTTTTTATGTATTTTAGGGCCAATTTGATTATAGCTAACAGGTACTGCCTCAGGAAAAAGGCTTCAAGTTTAAAAAAACACTTGTACAATGAAAAGGGAGTGGCCAGTTCTCCCAGCTCAGTTCTTCTCTGGTTTGGTTTGGTTTTAGCAGTCTGGCTGTTCAGAGCAAGCAATCGGTTTTGAAGCTGCTGGACCGAAAGAAGCAGGTCCATGCTGATTCTCCCTCTCTCTGACATCTCTCCTGTAACACCCTGTGTTTGATTTAACCTTTTTTGCCAAGGGGGTGTTTGTTGGGATTGTTGCAAGAATTTGGAACAGCATCATTAAGTTGGAATAATCTGTTGGGTTTTCAGATAGGTAAAGTTATTCCATATTCTGTTCCTTTTGATTGTGTTTCATTCAGTAATCTTGCAAATAAATTCTGTTTTGTTTAAAATTAAATCATTGGGCTAACTGCATCACTCCTGAAATATCCACTCCACAC
The DNA here is from genome assembly GCF_047496795.1 of Chiloscyllium punctatum. NCBI lineage: Eukaryota > Metazoa > Chordata > Chondrichthyes > Orectolobiformes > Hemiscylliidae > Chiloscyllium > Chiloscyllium punctatum. Next base: position 115,743,385 of record NC_092748.1, on the reverse strand, counting down.
CTGCTCAAAACAACTAGCATAGTTTGGATCCAGGCTACTTTCTTGAAATGTTTTGAGTGTGGTCTGGCCTGGTCCATAACACTATCCTCTTCCATAAGTATTTTAAAACTAATAGAATTATGATCACTGGTCCAAAATCCATTCCTTTGAGATAAAGGCCAATATTCCATTTGCCTTCCCTATATCCTACTGAACTTGGATGCTAGCTTTTGACAATTCAGTGATGAGGACTCCCAAAAAGCTCTGTTCTATAGCATTTTGCGATCTTTCCCCCATTTAAATTGTAGTCAACTCCTCTTCCTGCCACACGATTGAAAAGGTTGGATGACCAATGATATGGTCATTCAGCAGAAAGAAGTGAACAATTGGAGGATCAAGTTCATGAGATAAAACCTTCTGGATTACCAGCTCCTCACTACAGTCGGCAGCCCTAAGTCTGAAGAAGTGAAATCCAAAGACCTCCTAAACCATTCAGAAGCTCTGTGTTGTTTAAATCTTTTAAGTAAATTGCTAATGAGCCCAAAGTTTGAGCTGGCAGAGCTTTAAGTCTAGATTCAAATGGTACCTTTCATTCACTAGGTAATTCTTTCCATCTCAGTCTTAGTATGATCATATTCTTCCAATGAAGAACACTAAGTGCAAGGCCACCAGACTTCAATATTCTGGCTTAATCATCTTTACTCTGTTGTTTTCATCAGGCACTCTTTTTCCCTTCCATAGTCTACAACTTTTGCTGAGAGAATTATAGAGCCATTGACACGGAAGGCCATTTGGTCCATTCAGTTCCTTTCATCTTTAGTTCTTCAATTTATGTTGTTTATGCTAACCATATTTCATTGATCCTTGACCACCCATTTGACATTCTTATAGCCGTTGCCTTTGTTGTAAAATATTGAGCTGCACTCTGTGAAAGTCTAAGCCATTTTTTGTCTTTGAAATTTCCAGTTCAACAGCAGGCCATTTGCTCCCACTGTCCATACTGATGTCCCTGCTTCACACCTCATCATGTCCTCTTCATTTCGCCCTTTCAACATATTATTCTATTTCTTGGGTTAACATAAACTACCTCCTGTCACAGTGAATTCCACGTTCTCAGTAGTTGCTAGTTCAGTTGTTGGTTTGCTCATTGAACTGGTAGGTTTGTTGTCACCCTGATAGATAACATCCTACATGCCTTCCAATGAAGTGTTGTTGAACTATTCCACTCATTATTTATCTGATCCAGTCTGTTATGGTGGGTTGTGGCAATTCTGGTCCTGCTCCACAGTGGTTTATATATACGGTCCATTCCTATATGTCTGTTGATAGCATTCCAGGTTGAGAACCAGGCCTCTAGAAAGTTCTGTGCATGTCTTTGGTTAGCTTGGGCCAAGTTGGTTACATTATCTCAGTCGAATTGATGGCCTTCCTTGTCTGAATATATGAAGGTGAGTCAAAGTTGGTCATGTCGTTTTACTACCAGTTAATGTACGTGTACTCTGGTATCTAGTCTCCTTCTGGTCTGTCCAATGTAATGTTTGTGGCAGTCACTGCATGGAATTTTGTATGTTCTGTTGATTCGGTATGTTATGGGTTTAGGGTCTTTCATCCTTGACAGCAGTTGGTGTAGTGTGGCTGTGGGTTTTTGTGCTACCATGATCACGAGTGGTCGTAGGAATCTTGCTGTCATTTTCAAGATGTTCTTAATGTAAGGAAGGGTGACCAGTGTATACTGCTAATTCATGACATTGTATGTTCTGTGGACAAAGTTGATTGGGTATCAATTGTTTGCAAAGACTTTCTGGAGTGTTCTTTGTTTTTGCATAGTTCTGGAATGCTGCAGTGTGCTATTGTTCATTTGAATAGTATTCTGGCACAGCTCTGTTTGTGGACGTTGGGATGGTTGCTGTTGAAATTAAGGATTTGGCCTGCCTGGGTTGCTGTCCTGTATGCCTTGGTTTGGAATTCACCATTGGTCATTTTTTTCCGCGATTACGTCCAGAAATGGGAATTGGTTGCCATTTTCCTCTTCTGTGGTGAATTTAATACTGATTGGGAACAATATTTCATCCTCACAAATACCCGACACTGGAGCCCCCCCAGGGGTGTGTACTCAGCCCCCTACTGTTCTCACTGTATACCCATGACTGCATCGCCAAATACCAGACTAATGCCATTTACAGGGTCACTGATGACACCACCATAGTCGGTCGAATCTGAGATGGCGATGAAACAGACTACAAACAGGAGGTGTAAGACCTGGGAAAATGGTGCACTGAGAACAACCTAGCTCTCAATGCCGACAAAACCAAGGAACTCACTATTGACTTTTGGTGGGATGTTACTCATCCCCCCACACATTAACAGCACAGAGGTGGAACGAGTGGAGAGTGTCAAGCTCCTGGGAGTGGTTATCCACAACAAGCTTTCTTGGACTGTTCATGTGGACGCACTGGTTACAAAGGCCCAACAACATCTCAGTCCTCAGGCAGCTGGGGAAATTTGGCATGATGGCAAATACCCTTGCCAACTTTTATAGGTGTGCCATCGAGAGCATTTTGTCTGGATGTATCACTACCTGGTATGGCAACTGTACCATTCAAGATCAGAGACAGTTACAGAGAGTGGTGAACTTGGCCCGGACAATCACAAAGGCCAACCTCCCATCTATAGAATCCACCTACCAGGCCTGCTGCCAACAAAGGGCTGCCAGAATTCTCAAAGATCCATCCCACCCTGGCAATGTTTTTCTACAACCTCTACCATCAGGGAGAAAGTACAGAAGCCTGAACACACACACCAGTTGGTTTTGTAACAGTTCCTAGCCTACTGTTGTTAGAATACTGAATGGACTCACAAACTCTTCACATTCGCCTGTACCTGTGTTTTTGTTTTTGCCATTGTTTACCTATTATTCACTTATCTATGCTACTTAACTCTGTGATCTGCCAGTATTGCTCACAAGACAAAGCTTTTCACTGTGCCTCGGTACACGTGATAACAAATTCAATTGAATTCAATTCAATACATTAAGGACAAAAGAGTAACCAGGGATCGAATAGGGCTCCTCAAAGATCAGCAAGGCAGTCTATACATGGAGCCACAGGAGATACAGGGGAAATTAAACAAGTATTTTGCATCAGTGTTGTTACTGTGGAAAAGGACATAGAAGATATAGACTATGGGAAAATAGATGGTGGCATCTTGAAAAATGTCCATATTACAGAGGAGGACATGCTGGATGTCTTGAAATGTATAAAAGTGGATAAATCCCCAGGACCTGATCAGATATACCCTAGAACTCTGTGGGAAGCTAGGGAAGTGATTGCTGAGCCACTTGCTGAGGTATTTGTATCATTGATAGTCACTGGTGAGAGATATCCTTACAAATCTGATTCTCAATTTCCCTCTGACTATTAGGGGGGTCTATAATACAATCCCAATAAGGTGATCATCCCTTTCCTATTTCTCAGTTCAACCCAAATAACATTCCTAGATGTATTTCCAGGAAATTCCTCCCTCAGTGCAGCTGTAACGCTGTCCTATATCAAAAACGCCACGCCCCCTTCTCTCTTGCTTCCCTTTCTTCCCTTCCTGTAGCATTTGTATCCTGGAACATTAAGCTACCAGTCCCTGAGACACGTTTCAGTAATTGCTATGATATCCCAGTGCCATGTTCATAACCATGCCCTGAGTTAATCTGCCTTCCCTGTTAGGCCTCTTGCAGTGAAATAAATGCAGTTTAATTTATCAGTCCTACCCTGTTCTCGGTTTTGTTCTCTCATCTCCTTCCTATCGGAAGGATATTGTGAAACTTGAAAGGGTTCAGAAAAGATTTACAAGGATGTTGCCAGGGTTGGAGGAGTTGATCTGCAGGGAGAGGTTGGATAGGGCTGTTTTCCCTGGAGCGTCGGAGGCTGAGGGGTGACCTTATAGAGGTTTATAAAATCATGAGGGGCATGGATAGGATAAATAGACAAAGTCTCTTCCCTGGGGTGGGGGAGTCCAGCACTAGAGAGCATAGAGGTAAAAACAATGACTGCAGATGCTGGAAACCAGATTCTGGATTAGTGGTGCTGGAAGAGCACAGCAGTTCAGGCAGCATCCAAGGAGCAGTGAAATTGACGTTTCGGGCAAAAACCCTTCAACACTAGAGAGCATAGGTTTAGGGTGAGAGGGGAAAGATATAAAAGATACGCAAGGAGCAACTTTTTCAGGCAGAGGATGGTACATGTATGGAATGAGCTGCCAGAGGAAGTGCTGGAGGCTAGTATGATTGCAACATTTAAAAGGCATCTGGATGGGTATATGAATAGGAAGGGTTTGGAGGATGTGGGCTGGGTACTGGCAGATGGGACAAGATTGGGTTGGGATATCCAGTCTGCTTGAGTGAGTTGAACCAAAGGGTCTGTTTCTGTGCTGTACATCTCTATGACTCTATGATTCTAGATGAGGTGCAGAAAGACTGGATGTTGGCTAACGTGATGGCACTAGTTAAGAAAGATAGTCAGGAAAAACCAGGGAACTATGAACCGGTGAGGCTGACATTGGTGGTGGAGACAGTGAGGTCTGCAGATGCTGGAGAGCAAAGTTGATGGTGTGTTGCTGGAAAAGCACAGCAGGTCACGCAGTATCCGAGAACCGGGAAAATCGACATTTTGGGCTGGAACCCTTCATCAGGAATGAGGCTGGGAGCCTCGGGTGTGGAGAGATGGGGGGTGATGGGGCTGGGGAGAAAATAGCTAAGAGTGCAACAGGTGGATGGAGGTGGGGGTAAAGGTGATAAGTCAGAAAGGAGTGGATAGTTGGGAAGGAAGATTGACAGGTGGGACAGGTCAAGACAGCAGTGCTGGGCTGGAAGGTAAGGTTGGACCTGGGATAAGGTGGGAGATGGGAAATGAGGAAACTACTGAAGTCCACATTGATTCCCTGGGGTTAAGGGTCCTGAGACGGAAGATAAGACGTTCTTCCTCCAGGCATCAGGTGGTGGAGTGGCAGTGGAGGAAGCCCAGGAACTGCATGTCCTCGGTGGAGTGGGAGGGGGAGTTGAAATGTTTGGTCACGGGGTGATGGGGTCAATTGGTGTCGGTGTCCCGGAGATGTTCTCTAAAGTGCTCTGCAAGAAGGCGTCCGGTCTCCCCACTGTAGAGGAGACCCCATCGGGAACAATGGATACAGGACTGGAGGCCTGTGACCAGTGGAGCACCACAAGGATTGGTGCTGGATCCACAACTTTTTATCATTTATATAAATGATTTGGATGTGAACATCGGAGATATAGTTAGTCATTTTTCAGATGACACCAAAATTGGAGGTGTAGTGGACAGCAAAGAAGGTTACCACAGAGTACAACGGGATCTTGATTAGATGGGCCAATGGACTGAGAAGTGGCTGATGGAGTTAATTTAGATAAATGCGAGGTGCTGCATTTTGGAAAAGCAAATCAGAGCAAGACATATGCATTTCATGGTAAGGTCCTATGGAGTGTTGCTGAACAAAGAAATCTTGGAGTTCATAGTTTCTTAAAAGTGAAGTCACAGGTAGATAGGATAGTGAAGAAGGCATTTGGTATGCTTTCCTTTATTGAACAGAGCTTTGAGTATAGGAGTTGGGATGTCATGTTGCGGCTGTCAAGGACATTAATTAGGCCACTGTTGGAATGTTGCGTGCAATTCTGGCCTTCCTCCTATAGGAAGGATGTTGTGAAACTTGAAAGCATTCAGAAAATATATACAATGATGTTGCCAGTGTTGGAGGATTTGAGCTATAGGGAGAACTTGAATAGATTGGAGCTGTTTTCCCAGAAGCGTCGGAAGCTGAGGGGTGACCTTATAGCGGTTTATAAAATCATGGAGGAGCATGAATAGGATAAATAGGCAAGGTCTTTTCCCTGGGGTGGGGGAGTCCAGAACTAGAGGCATAGGTTCAGGGTGAGATGGGAAAGATATAAAAGGGACTTAAGGGGCAATTCTTTTACTCAAAGAGTGGTACGTGTATGGAATGAGCTGCACAGCATTTAAAAGGCATCTGGATGGGTATATGAATAGGAAAGGTTTAGAAGGATATGGGCCAAGTGCTGGCAAATGGAACTAGATTAGGTTAGGATTACTGGTCGGCGTGGACGAATTGTACTGAAGGATCTGATTCTGTGCTGTACATCTCTATGTCTTTGTGATGCCTTCCATGGCAACCTAGAGACAAAAGTAGGTCATTCAACACATCAAGACTGCTTTTGCATTCAATAAGATTGTAGTTGATCCAATTGTCCTCCACTCCACTTTCCTTCATTTTCCCCATAACCCTTGATTCCCTTACTGACTGAAAATCTGTTTGTCTCAGCCTTGAATATATTTAATCACCAAGCCTCAACAGCCCTCTGTGGTTAAGAAAAAAGTTCCATAGGTTCACTAACCTCTGAGAGGTGAAATTCCTCCTCATCCCTGTCTTAAATATGCCACCCCTTTTTCTGAGATTATATCCTTGCATCCTAAACTCCTGCAAGGAGAAACAACCTTTCCATATCTACCCTGTCAGGCTCCACTCAGAATGTTTTAAGTGACACCATGGATTGTGCACACATTCGCATGCATACATGCAGAGAAGACTAGCTCAACGGAACAGGGAGTAAAAGAGATTTCTCCTTTCATTAATAGCAATGTGCATTCAATTAGCATCTTTGCTGTAGTCAAATGTCCCAAGACACTATACAAGGCTCAGTTACAATTTAACACTGAGACACTCAAAAAGACATTAGGATAGGTGACCAAAAGATTTGTCAAGGAGGTCAGTTTTTCAGCAATGTTTTAAAGCAGAGAAAGAGAGAAGCAGAAAGGTTTAGGGAGGGAATTCCAGAGATTAGGAGGCAGGTGGCTGAAGGCACAATGGCTGATGGGTGTAGTGAGGGAAATCAGAGTGTGCTTGAGAGGCCAGAATTAGAGGAACAATGATCTTGGAGATTTATATAGCAGGAGGAGGTTGCAGAGATACGGAAGAGGAGACACTTTGCTGGGATTTAGAAACGAGGACGTAAGGATGCTGAAATAAGATGTTCTGGACTGAAAGCCGTGGTGGGTAACCGAAGAGAATGGGACATGCTTCAAGACCTAATGAAATGAGGAATTAAATTAAAGGCTCCATGTTAAGGGCTTTCTTTAAACTGCTGTGGTGTTCCATTGTTTAAGATGAGGACCTTGAGACTGCGATTAAACATGGTTTGTTGATTTTATACAAATTGAAGGCCCTTGAGAAAACAATCTGCTTTTGATAGAGGGTGAAAGGTGATCCGCCAATGCATTATCATTAGAAAATGTACATATTTGCTGTTTCACACATATGACATGGGCATCACTGGCTTGGAGAAATTTATGGTAAGATACTTCCTTGAAGCAAGGCAGTCTTTCAGGTGTAGAACAATGCTTTGAAGGAAGGTGTTCCAGGACTTGAGGTAAAGGCTTTTGCCCGAAACGTCGATTTCGCTGCTCATTGGATGCTGCCTGAACTGCTGTGCTCTTCCAGCACCACTAATCCAGTTCCAGGACTTGAACCCAGTGTCACTGAAGGAATGGTGATACAGTTTCCACTCAAGATGGCATTTGCAAGGCTAGGGACACAAATCACAAGAATCCTGATGTCGCTCCTGGCCTGGGCTCTCTATACCCAACCCAAGTCAAGGAAACCCCTAGAGTCCCAGGCCCTCATTCCAAATATAGTCGACGTTTCAAATATAGTCGGTCTTCATCAGAAATGTAGAGGGGCTCAAGGGGGCTGACAGATAATTGGGAAGAGGGATAGGGTTGGGGGGAAGGTAGCTGGGAACATGAGAGGTAGATGAATGTGGGGGCTAATGGTGATATGTTGGAGTGGAGGGTGGAGCGAATAGGTGAATAGGAAGATGGACCAGTAGGACAGTTCAAGAGAGCAGTGCCATAACTATCCACAACCTCAGCATCACAGGGGATCTTCCATCCACAGCCTCCAACCTCATAGTGCGGGAACTCCACACCATCTGATTCTACCTCTTAACCAAAATTCACAAACCTGACTGCCCCAGTTGACGCATCGTCTCAGCCTGTTCCTGCCCCACCGAACTTATGTCCACAACTTTGATACCGTCCTGTTTCCCCCTTGTTCTATGATCTCCCCAGATACATTTGGAACATTACCCATACCCTCCACCTCCTCCATGGCTTTCAGTTCCCCGGCCCCCAATGCGTCATCTTCACAATGGACATCCAATTCTTGTACATATCCATCCACTAAGACAAAGGCCTCCAAGCCCTCCATTTCTCCCTCTCCCGCCGACCCAACCGGTACCCTTCCACCGACACAATCATTCAATTGGCTGAACTGGACCTCACCCTCAAAAATTTCCTCACCCTCAACAATTATTCCTTTGAATCTCCCACTTCCTGCAGACCAAAGGGGTAGCCATGGGCATCTTCATGGGACCCAGCTATGCCTGCCTCTTCGTCAGGTACATGGAACAATGCATCTTCCGCAGCTACACCACCATTCCCCACCATTTCCTCTGCTACATCGATGACTGTATCGGCGCCACCTCATGCTCTCATGAGGAGATTGAACAGTTCATCAAATTCACAAACACCTTCACCTTGACCTCAAGTTTACCTGGACCATCTCGGACACCTCCCTCGCCTTCCTAGACCTCTCCAACTCCATTTCTGGTGACTGACTCAACATAGACATTTACTTCAAACCACCGACTCCTACAGCAACCAGGAATACCAGTCCTCCCACCTCCCTCCCCCGAGTAAAAATGCTATCCCTTATTCCCAATTCCTCTGCCTCTACTGCATTTGCTTTCAGGAGGACCAATTCCACTCCAGAACATCCCAGATGGCCTCCTACTTCAAAGACTGCAATTTCCCCAACAGCATGATCAACAATGCCCTTCAGAACATCTCCTCCACTTCCCTCACCTCCACCCTTGAATCCCACCTCTCCAATCGCAACAATGACAGAATACCCCTGGTCCTCATCCACACCCCACCAGGATACAATACTTCATCCTGCAACATTTCTGTCACCTATAAACAGACCTCACCACCAGAGATATATTTCTTTCCCCACCTCTATCTGTGTTCTGCAGAGACCATTCCCTCTGCGACTCCCTTGTTATGTCCAAGCCCCCCACCAACTCATGCACCACTCGCGGCACCTTCTTTTGCCACTGCAAGAAGTGTAAAATCTGCACCCACACCTCATTCCTCACTTTCATCCAAGACCCCAAAGGATCCTTGTAAATCTTTTCTCAACCCTTTCAAGTTTCACAACATCCTTCCTATCAGAGGAGACCAGAACTGCCTCCGCTTCCAATAGTGATCTATACAATGTCTTGTACAGCTGCAATGTGACCTCCCAACTCGTATACTCAATGCACTGATCAATAATAGCAAGCATACAAAACACCTTCTTCACTATCCTATGTATCTGCAATTCTACTTTCAAGGAACAATGAACCTGCCCTCCAAGGTCTCTTTGTTCAGCAACACTTCCCAAAACCTTACCACTAAGTGTATAAGTCCTGCCTGATTTGCCTTCCCAAAATTCAGCACCTCACATTTATCTAAATTGAACTCCATCTGCTGCTCCTCAGCGCATTGGCCCATCTGATCAAGATCCCGTTGTACTGTGAGATAAGCTTCACTACACCTCCAATTTTGGTGTCATGATTTGTAGGAGCAGTGCCTCCAAATAAACCTATTGGACTATAACCTGGTGCTGTGTGCTTTTTAATTTTGGTATCATCTGCAAACTGTGTTCACATCCATATCATTTAGTGGTTTTTCTTACAACAGTTAATGATGGTCACCATGACTGAATACAACATCTGATTTTGACTTTATTTAATTAATTGTTTTGAATTCCTCCAGCTGTCGTGTTGGGATGTGAACCCAAATCTCCTTAGAAGGGAATGGAGGTGAGGGCAATTGAATGTTCCTTCTGCAGAATGTGGGAGTTAAGGGTCACCACTAGTGTCCCCTGCTGAACATAGAAAAATACAGCGCAGTACAGGCCCTTCGGCCCTCGATGTTGCACCGACCGAAGCCTACCTAACCTACACTAGCCCAATAACCTCCATATGTTTGTCCAATGCCCGCTTAAATGACCATAAAGAGGGAGAAAAAAGGTAAAAACAATGACTGCAGATGCTGAAAACCAAATACTGGATTAGTGGTGCTGGAAGAGCACAGCAGTTCAGGCAGCATCCAACGAGCAGCGAAATCGACGTTTCGGGCAAAAGCCCTTCATCAGGAATAAAGGCAGTGAGCCTGAAGCATGGAGAGATAAGCTAGAGGAGGGTGGGGGTGGAGAGAGAGCCAATCAACCAAACCGCCCCGTGGCCCAACACTTCAACTCCCCCTCCCACTCTGCCGAGGACACGGAGGTCCTGGGCCTCCCCCACCGCCGCTCCCCCACCACCAGATGCCTGGAGGAAGAACGCCTCATCTTCCGCCTCGGAACACCCCAACCCCAGGGCATCAATGCAGACCTCAACAGCTTCCTCATTGAGGTCCGCATTGATGCCCTGGGGTTGGGGTGTTCCGAGGCGGGAGATGAGGCGTTCTTCCTCCAGGCGTCTGGTAGTGGGGGAGTGGCGGTGGGGGAGGCCCAGGACCTCCGTGTCCTCGGCAGAGTGGGAGGGGGAGTTGAAGTGTTGGGCCACGGGGCGGTTTGGTTGATTGGCTCTCTCCCCACCCCCACCCTCCTCTAGCTTATCTCTCCACGCTTCAGGCTCACTGCCTTTATTCCTGATGTAGGGCTTTTGCCCGAAACGTCGATTTTGCTGCTCGTTGGATGCTGCCTGAACTGCTGTGCTCTTCCAGCACCACTAATCCAGTATAAAGAGGGAGAGTCCACCACTGCTACTGGCAGGGCATTCCATGAAGTCACAACCCACTGAGTAAAAAATCTACCCCTAGCATCTGTCCTATACCTACCACCCCTTAATTTAAAGCTGTGTCCCCTTGTAACAGCTGACTTCATTAGCGGAAAAAGGTTCTCACTGTCAACCCTATCTAAACCCCTAATCATCTTGTTCACCTCTATCAAATCTCCCCTAAACCTTCTTTTCTCCAATGAGAAAAACCCCAAGTGCCTCAGCCTTTCCTCATACGATCTTCCTACCATACCAGGCAACATCCTGGTAAACCTCCTCTGCACTCGTTCCAATGCCTCCACATCCTTCCTATAGTATGGCGACCAAAACTGCACACAATTCTCCAGATGAGGCCGCACCAGAGTCTTATACAACTGCAACATGACCTCAGGACTCCGGAACTCAATTCCTCTACCAATAAAGCCCAGTACACCATATGCCTTCTTCACAGCACTATTTACCTGGGTGGCAGCTTTCAGAGATCTGTGTACATGGACACCAAGATCCCTCTGCTCATCCACACTGCCAAGTAGCCTACCATTAGCCCAGTAATCCATCTTCTTGTTACTCCTACCAAAGTGAATGACTTCACACTTAGCTACATTGAATTCCATTTGCCACCTTTCTGCCCAGCTCTGCAACTTATCTATATCCCGCTGTAACCTGCCACATCCTTCTTCGCTGTCCACAACTCCACCGACTTTAGTGTCATCTGCAAACTTGCTCACCCAGCCTTCAAGCCCCTCCTCCAGGTCATTTATAAAAATGACAAACAGCAATGGTCCCAAAACAGATCCTTGTGGAACACCGCTAGTAACTGCACTCCAAGATGAACCTATACCATCAACTACTACCCTCTGTCTCCTTCCAGACAGCCAATTCCTAATCCAAACCTCTAATACACCCTCAATGCCATACCTCCATAGTTTTTGCATTAGCCTGCCATGGGGTACCTTATCGAACGCCTTGCTAAAATCCATATACACCACATCTACTGCTTTACCTTCGTCCACTTCCTTGGTCACCTTCTCAAAGAACTCAATAAGGTTTGTGAGGCATGACCTGCCCTTCACAAAACCATGCTGACTATCCTTGATCACATTATTCCTATCCAGATGTTCATAAATCCTATCCCTTACAATTCTCTCTAAGACTTTGCCCACAACAGAAGTGAGACTCACTGGCCTATAGTTACTCGGGCTATCCCTGCTCCCCTTCTTAAACAAGGGGACCACATTCGCTATCCTCCAGTCTTCTGGCACTATTCCTGTAGACAACGACGACATAAAAATCAAGGCCAATGGCTCCGCTATCTCCTCCCTAGCTTCCCAGACGATCTTAGGATAAATGTCATCAGGCCCAGGGGACTTATCTATTTTCATCCTTTCCAGTATTCCCCGGACCTCTTCCCTACATACCTCAAGGCCATCCATTCTAATCACTTGTGACTCAATATTCACATCAGTAACAGTGTCCTGTTCCTGAGTGAATACTGACGAAAAGTATTGATTTAGTGTCTCACCAATCTCCTCCGTCTC